>NC_044564.1:3105349-3454432 GCF_007565055.1 Rhinopithecus roxellana | reverse complement strand
TTTTACCTGAAGTTATTTCCTTTTCACCCATAGCCCTCAATGAGCTCCCAAACTAGACTTTGCAGATTCCACGACAAAGACTGTGTTGGCAAACGCTGCTTCAGAACGACTAAGATGTAACTCTGTGAGATGAATTCACAGATCACAAAGAAATTCCTTAGAAAGCATCTTTAACGATTGGAACTGATGATATTTCCTTATCAGCGTAGGCCTCAATGCGATCCAAAGTAACCCTTCTCAGGTACAACAAAGACGGTGCTAATGGACAGTTGCTGGAAGCATAAGTGTAACTCTGTGAGATGAATTCACACATCAACCAAGAACTTTTTCTATCAGTTTTCTTTCTAGTTTTCATTCATCTGAGGATATTTCCTTAGTCACAGTAAGCTCATTGCGTTAAAAGTATCCCATTTCCCGATTTCAAGAAAACTGTGTTACCAAACTGATCACTGAAGAGACAGGTGTAACTCTGTGACTTGCATTCATACATCGAAGTGCATTTTCCCAGAAGGCTTCTTTCCAGTATTTTTCTGAAGATATTTCCTTTTTCACAGTAGACCTCAATGAGTTCCCACATATCACTTGCAGAATCCACGACAACTGTGTTAGCAATCTGTTCCAACAAGGAAAGGGGGGAATTCTGTGAGATGAAGTCACACATCAGAAAGCAATCTCTCAGAAACCTTCCCTCTCGTTATTATCTGAGGATATTTCCTTTTTCACAATGGGCCCCAAAGGGCTCCCTAATATAACTTTGCAGATAACACGAAAAGAGTGTTAGCAAACTGCTTCATGAGGACTAAGTTGTAACTCTGCGAGATGAATTCAGAGATCACAGTTAAGTTTCTCAAAAAGATTCATTCAGGTTTTGAACTGATGATATTTCTTTCATCAGCATAGGCCTCAATGCGATCCAAAGTAGCCCTTCTCGGGTTCCTCAAAGACAGTGTTAATGGACTGTTCCAGGAAACATAATTGTAACTCTGTGAGATGAATTCACACATCACCAAGAAGTTTCTAAGACAGCTTTTTTCTAGTTTTCATCTGAGGATATTCCCTTTTTCACCATAAGATTCATTGCACTAAGGAGTACCCCATTGCAGATTTCAAGAAAACTGTGTTAGAAAACTGATCACTGTACAGAAACGTGTAACTCTGTGAGATGCCTTAATGCATCGAAGTGCATTTTGCCAGAAGGCTTCTTTCCAGTTTTTATCTGAAGACATTTCCTTTTTCACCATAGCCCTCAATGAGCTCCCAGATATCACTTTGCAGAATCCACGACAACAGTGTTAGCAAACTGTTCCAAGAAGGCAAGGGTGGAACTCTGTGTGATGAAGTCACACATTAGAAAGCAATCTCTCAGAAAGCTTCTCACTAGTTATTATCTGAGGATATTTCCTTTGTCACAATGGGCCCCAATGGGCTACCAATAATCACTTTGCAGAATCCACGACCACAGTGTTAGCAGACTGTTCCAAGAAGGAAAGGGGGGAACTCTGTGTGATTAAGTCACACATCAGAAAGCAATCTCTCAGAAAGCTTCTCAGTAGTTATATCTGAGGATATGTCCTTTTTCACAATGGGCCCCAATGGGCTCCCAAATAACACGTTGCACATTCCACGAAAAGAGTGTTAGCAAACTGCTTCCTGAGGTCTAAGTTGTAACTCTGTGGGATGAATTCACAGATCACAAAGAAGTTTCTCAGAATGCTTCTTTCACGTTTTGAACTGATGATATATCCTTTATCAGCCTAGGCCTCAATGCGTTCCAAAGTAGCCTTTCTCAGGTTCCTCAAAGACAGTGTTAATGGACTGTTCAGGAAATATAAGTGTAACTCTGTGAGATGAATTCACACATCATCAAGAAGTTTCTAAGAAAGCTTCTTTCTAATTGTCATCTGAGGATATTTTCTTTGTCACCGTAAGCTTCATTGCGCTAAGAAGTTTCCCATTGCAGATTTCAAGAAAACTCTGTTAGCAAACTGATCACTGAAGAGAAACGTGTAACTCTGTGAGATGCATTCATACATCGAAGTGCATTTTCCCAGAAGGCTTCTTTCCAGTTTTTATTTGAAGATATTTCCTTCTTCACCATAGCCCTCAATGAGTTCCCAAATATCACTTTGCAGAATCCACGACAACAGTGTTAGCAAACTGTTCCAAGAAGGGAAGGGTGGAACTCTGTGTGATGAAGTCACACCTCAGAAAGCAATCTCTCAGAAAGCTTCTCTCTCGTTATTATCTGAGGATATTTCCTTTTTCACAATGTTCCCCAATGGGCTCCCAAATATCACTTTGCAGATTCCACGAAAAGAGTGTTAGCAAACTGCTTCCTGAGGTCTAAGATGTAACTCTGTGAGATGTATTCACTGTCCACAAAGATGTTTCTCAGAAAGTTTCTTTCACGTTTTGAACTGATGATATATCGTGTATCAGCATAGGCCTCACTGCGTTCCAAAGTAGCCCTTCTCAGGTTCCTCACACAGAGTGTTAATGGACTGTTCAGGAAACATAAGTGTAACTCTGTGAGATGAATTCACACATTATCAAGAAGTTTCTAAGAAAGCGTCTTTCTAGTTTTCATCTGAGGATATTTCCTTTGTCACCGTAAGCTTCTTTGTGCTAAGAAGTATCCCATCGCAGATTTCAAGAAAACTGTGTTAGCAAACTGATCACTGTACAGCAACGTGTATCTCTGTGAGATGCATTAATGCATGGAAGTGCATTTTCCCAGAAGGCTTCTTTCCAGTATTTGTCTGAAGATATTTCCTTTTTCACCATAGCCCTCAATGAGCTCCCAGATATCACTTTGCAGAATCCACGACAACAGTGTTAGCAAACTGTTCCAAGAAGGGAAGGTTGGAACTCTGTGTGATGAAGTCACACATCAGAAAGCAGTCTCTCAGAAAGCTTCTCTCTAGTTATTATCTATTCACACATCACAACGAAGTTTCTAAGAAAGATTCCTTCTAGTTTTCATCTGAGGGTATTTCCTTTGTCAACCCAAGCTTCATTGCGCTAAGAAATATCGCATTGCAGATTTTAAGAAAACTGTGTTAGCAACCTAATCACTGAAGAGAAAGGTGTAACTCTGTGACTTGCACTCATATATCGAAGTGCATTTTCTCAGAAGGCTGCTTTCCAGTTATTATATGAAGATATTTCCTTTTTCACCATAGCCCTCAATAAGCTCTGAAATATCAATTTGCAGAATCCACGACAACAGTGTTAGCAAACTGTTCCAAGAAGGGAATTGTGGAACTCTGTGTGATGAATTCACACCTCCGAAAGCAGTCTCTCAGAAAGCTTCTCTCTAGTTATCTGAGGATATTTCCTTTTTCACAATGGGCCCCAATGGGCTCCCAAATATCACTTTCCGGATTCCACGAAAAGAGTGTTAGCAAACTGCTTCATGAGGACTAAGTTGTAACTCTGCGAAATGAATTCACATATCACAAGGATGTTTCTCAAAAAGATTCATTCACGTTTTGAACAGATGATATTTCCTTTATCAGCATAGGCCTCAATGCAATCCAAAGTAGCCCTTCTCGGGTTCCTCAAAGGCAGTGTTAATGGATTGTTCCTGGAAACATAATTGTCACTCTGTGAGATGAATTCACACATCACCAAGAAGTTTCTAAGACAGCTTCTTTCTAGTTTTCATCTGAGGATATTTCCTTTGTCACCGTAATCTTCATTGGGCTAAGAAGTATCCCATTGCAGATTTCAAGAAAACTGTGTTAGCAAAGTGATCACTGAAGAGAAAGGTGTAACTCTGTGAGTTGCATTCATACATCGAAGTGCATTTTCCCAGAAGGCTTCTTTCCAGTATTTTTCTGAAGATATTTCCTTTTTCACAGTAGACCTCAATGAGTTCCCACATATCACTTTGCAGAATCCACGACAACTGTGTTAGCAATCTGTTCCAACAAGGAAAGGGGGGAATTCTGTGAGATGAAGTCACACATCAGAAAGCAATCTCTCAGAAACCTTCCCTCTAGTTATTCTCTGAGGATATTTCCTTTTTCACAATGGGCCCCAAAGGGCTCCCTAATATAACTTTGCAGATAACACGAAAAGAGTGTTAGCAAACTGCTTCATGAGGACTAAGTTGTAACTCTGCGAGATGAATTCAGAGATCACAATTAATTTTCTCAAAAAGATTCATTCAGGTTTTGAACTGATGATATTTCTTTCATCAGCATAGGCCTCAATGCGATCCAAAGTAGCCCTTCTCGGGTTCCTCAAAGACAGTGTTAATAGACTGTTCCAGGAAACATAATTGTAACTCTGTGAGATGAATTCACACATCACCAAGAAGTTTCTAAGACAGCTTTTTTCTAGTTTTCATCTGAGGATATTCCCTTTTTCACCATAAGATTCATTGCACTAAGGAGTACCCCATTGCAGATTTCAAGAAAACTGTGTTAGCAAACTGATTACTGAACAGAAAGGTGTAACTCTGTGAGTAGCATTCAGACATCAAAGTACATTTTCCCAGAAGGCTTCTTTCCAGTTTTTATCTGAAGATATTTCCTTTTTCACCATTGCCCTCATTGAGCTCCAAAATATCACTTTGCAGAATCCAGGACAACAGTGTTAGCAAACTTTTCCAAGAAGGGAAGGGTGGAACTCTGTGTGATGAAGTCTTACCTCAGAAAGAAATTTTTCAGAAGGCTCCCTCTAGTTATTATCTGAGGTTATTTCCTTTTTCACAATGGGCCCCAATGGGCTCCCAAATATCACATTGCAGATTCCAAGAAAATAGTGTTAGTAAATTGCTTCCTGAGGTCTACGCTGTAACTCTGTGAGATGAATTCACAGATCACAAAGAAGTTACTCAGAAAGTTTCTTTCACGTTTTGAACTGATGATACTTCCTTTATCAGCGTAGGCCTTAATGCCATCCAATGTAGCCCTTCTCAGGTTCCTCAAAGACAGCGTTAATGGACTGTTCCAGGAAATATAAGTGTAACTCTGTGAGATGAATTCACACATCACCAAGAAGTTTGAAAGAAAGCTTCTTTCTAGTTTTCATCTGAGGATATTTCCTTTGTCACTGTAAGCTTCATTGCGTTAAGAAGTATCCCATTGCAGATGTCAAGAAAACTGTGTTAGCCAACTGATCACTGAAGAGAAAGGTGTAACTCTGTGAGTTGCATTCATACATCGAAGTGCATTTTCCCAGAAGGCTTCTTTCCAGTTTTTTTCTGAAGATATTTCCTTTTTCACCATAGCCCTCAATGAGCTCCCAAATATCACTTTGCAAAATCCACGACAACTGTGTTAGCAAACTCTTCCAAGAAGGGAAGGGTCGAACTCTGTGTGATGAAGTCACACCTCAGAAAGCAACCTCTCAGAACGCTTCTCTCTAGTTATTTCTGAGGATATTTCCTTTTTCACAATGGGCCCCAATGGGCTCCCAAATATAACTTTGCAGATTCCACGAAAAGAGTGTTAGCAAACTGCTTCATGAGGACTAAGTTGTAACTCTGCGAAATGAATTCACATATCACAAGGATGTTTCTCAAAAAGATTCATTCACGTTTTGAACAGATGATATTTCCTTTATCAGCATAGGCCTCAATGCAATCCAAAGTAGCCCTTCTCGGGTTCCTCAAAGGCAGTGTTAATGGATTGTTCCTGGAAACATAATTGTCACTCTGTGAGATGAATTCACACATCACCAAGAAGTTTCTAAGACAGCTTCTTTCTAGTTTTCATCTGAGGATATTTCCTTTGTCACCGTAATCTTCATTGGGCTAAGAAGTATCCCATTGCAGATTTCAAGAAAACTGTGTTAGCAAAGTGATCACTGAAGAGAAAGGTGTAACTC
The DNA here is from genome assembly GCF_007565055.1 of Rhinopithecus roxellana. NCBI lineage: Eukaryota > Metazoa > Chordata > Mammalia > Primates > Cercopithecidae > Rhinopithecus > Rhinopithecus roxellana. The sequence goes on along the minus strand of NC_044564.1, from coordinate 3,448,594 downwards.
TGTGAGTTGCATTCATACATCGAAGTGCATTTTCCCAGAAGGTTTCTTTCCAGTTTTTATCTGAAGATATTTCCTTTTTCACCATCGCCCTCAATGAGCTCCCAAATATCACTTTGCAGAATCCACGACAACTGTGTTAGCAAACTTTTCCAAGAAGGGAAGTGTGGAACTCTGTGTGATGCAGTCACTCCTCAGAAAGCAATCTCTCAGAAAGCTTATCTCTAGTTATTTCTAGGGATATTCCCTTTTTCACCATCGCCCCAATGGGCTACCAAATATCAGTTTGCGGATTCCAAGAAAAGAGAGTTAATAAACTGCTTCATGAGGACTAAGCTGTAAATCTGTGGGATGAATTCTAGATCACAAAGAAGTTTCTCAGAAAGCTTCTTTAACGTGTTGAACTGATGACATTTCCTTTATCAGCATAGGCCTCAATGCGATCCAAATTAGCCCTTCTCGGTTTCCTCATAGACAGTGTTAATGGACAGTTCAGGAAACATAAGTGTAACTCTGGGAGATGAATTCACACATCATCAAGAAGAAATTTCTAAGAAAGCTTCTTTCTAGTTTTCATCTGAGGATATTTCCTTTGTCACCGTAGGCTTCATTGAGCTAAAAAGTATCCCATTGCATATTTCAAGAAAACTGTGTTAGCAAACTGATCACTGAAGGGAAACGTGTAACTCTGTGAGTTGCATTCAGACATCGAAGTGCATTTTCCCAGAAGGCTTCTTTCCAGTTTTTATCTGAAGATATTTCCTTTTTCACCATTGCCCTCAATGAGCTCCCAAATATCACTTGGCAGAATCCACGACAACAGTGTTAGTAAACTTTTCCAAGAAGGGAAGGGTGGAACTCTGTGTGATGAAGTCACACATCAGAAAGCAATGTCTCAGAAAGCTTCTCTCTATTTATTATCTGAGGATGTTTCCTTTTTCACAATGGGCCCCAATGGGCTCCCAAATATCACTTTGAAGATTACACCAAAAGAGTGTTAGCAAACTGCTTCCTGAGGTCTCTGCTGTAACTCTGTGAGATGAATTCACAGATCACAAAGAAGATTCTCAGAAAGCTTCTTTCGCGTTTTGAACTGATGATATTTCCTTTATCAGCGTAGCCCTCAATGCGATTAAAAGTAGCCCATCTCAGGTTCCTCAAAGACAGTGTTAATGGACTGTTCCAGGAAACATAAGTGTAACTCTGTGAGATGAATTCACACATCACCAGAAAGTTTCTAGGAAAGCTTCTTTCTAGTTTTCATCTGAGGATATTTCCCTTGTCACCGTAAGCTTCATTGAGCTAAGAAGTATCCCATTGCAGATTTCAAGAAAACAGTGTTAGGAAACTGATCACTGAAAAGAAACCTGTAACTCCCTCAGTTGCATTCATACTTCGAAGTGCTTTTTCCCAGAAGGCTTCTATCCAGTTTTTATCTCAAGGTATTTCCTTTTTCACCATAGCACTCAATGAGCAACCAAATATCACTTTGCAGAATCGACGACAACAGTGTTAGCAAACTGTTCCAAGAAGGGAAGTGTGGCACTATGTGTGATGAAGTCACAAATTAGAAATCAATCTCTCAGAAACCTTCTTTCTAGTTATTATCTGAGGATATTTCCTTTTTCACAATGGGCCCCAATGGGCTCCCAAATATCACTTTGCAGGTTACACGAAAAGAATGCTAGCAAACTGCTTCCTGCAGTCTCAGCTGTAACTCTGTGAGATGAATTCACAGAACACAAAGAAGTTTCCAAGAAAGATTCTTTCACGTTTTAACTGATGATATTTCTTTTATCAGCGTAGGCCTCAATGCGATCCAGACTACCATTTCTCAGGTTCCTCAAAGACAGTGATAATAGACTGTTCCAGGAAACATAAGTGTAACTCTGTGAGTTGAATTCACACATCACCAAGAAGTTTCTAAGAACGCTTCTTTTTAGTTTTCATCTGAGGATATTTAATTTGTCACCATGAGATTCATTGCACTAAGAAGTATCCCATTGCAGATTTCAAGAAAACTGTGTTAGCAAAGTGATCACTGAAGGGAAACGTTTTACTCTGTGAGCTGCATTCATAATCGAAGTGCATTTTCCCAGATAACTTCTTTCCAGCTTTTATCTGAAGATATTTCCTTTTTCACCATAGCCCTCAATGAGCTCCCAAATATCACTTGGCAGAATCCAGGACAACAGTAGTAGCAAACTGTTCCAAGAAGGGAAGAGTGGAACTCTGTGTAAGGAAGTCACACCTCAGAAAGCAATCTCTCCGAAAGCTTCTCTCTAGTTTTTATCTGAGGATATTTCCTTTTACACAATGGGCCCCAATGGGCTCCCTAATATCCCTTTGCAGATTCCACGAAAAGAATGTTAGCAACCTGCATCATGAGGACTAATTTGTAACATTTTGAGATTAATTCACAGATCACAAAGAAGTTTCTCAGAAAACTTCTTTCACGTTTTGAACTAATAATATTTCTTTCATCAGCGTAGGACTCAATGCGTTCCAAAGGATCCCTTCTCAGGTTCCTCAAAGACAGTGTTAATAGACTGTTCCAGAAAACATAAGTGGAGCTCTGTGAGATGAATTCACAAATCCAAAGAAGTTTCTAAGGAAGCTTCTTTCTAGTTTTCATCTGAAGATATTTCCTTTGTCACCGTAAGCTTCTTTACGCTAAGAAGTATCCCATTGCAGATTTCAAAAAAACCGTCAGGAAACTGATCACTGAAGAGAAACGTGTAATTCGGTTAAGTGCATTCATACATCGATGTGCATTTTCCCAGAAGGCTTCTTTGCAGTTTTTATCTGAAGATATTTCCTTTTTCACCATAGCCGTCAATGAGCCACAAAATATCACTTTGCAGAATCCACGACAACGGTGTTAGCAAACTGTTCCTAAAAGGGAAGGATGGAACTCTGTGTGATGAAGTCACACATCAGAAAGCAATCTCTCAGAACGCTTCTCCCTAGTTATTATCTGAGGATATTTCCTTTTTCACAATAGACCCCAACTCTCCCAAATATCACTTTCCAGATTCCATGAAGAGTGCTAGCAACCTGCTCCCTGAAGTCTAAGTTGTAACTCTTTGAGATGAAATAACAGAGCACAGAGAAGTTTCTCCGAAAGCTTCCTTCACGTTTTGAACTGATGATATTTCCTTTACCAGTGTAGGCCTCAATGCGATCCAAAGTATCCCTTCTCAGGTTCCTCATATACAGTGTTAATGGACTGTTCCAGGAAACATAAGTGTTCCTCGGTGACATGAATTCACACATCACGAAGAAGTTTCTGAGAAAGCTTCTTTCTAGTTTTCATCTGAGGATATTTCCTTTGTCACCATCAGCTTCCTTGCGGTAAGAAGTATCCCATTGCAGATTTCAAGAAATGTGTTAGCAAACTGATCACTGAAGAGAAAGTTGTAACTCTGTGAGTTGCATTCATACACTGAAGTGCATTTTCCCAGAAGGATTTTTTCCTCTATCTCTGTGAAGATATTTCCTTTTTCACCGTAGTCCTCAATGAGCTCCGAAATATCACTTTGCAGAATCCATGACAACTGTGTTAGCAAACTGTTCCAAGAAAGGAAGGGTGGATCTCTGTGTGATGAAGTCACAGATTAGAAAGCAATCTCTCAGAAAGCTTCTCTCTACTTATTAACTGAGGATATTTTCTGTTTTACAATGGGCCCCAATGGGCTCCCAAATATCACATTCCTGATTCCACGAGGAGAGTTTTAGCAAACTGCTTCATTTGGATTAAATTGTAACTTTGTGAGATGAATTCACAGATCACAAAGAAGTTTCTCAGAAAGCTTCTCTCACTTTTTGAACTGATGATATTTCCTTTCTCAGCGTAGGACTCAATGCGATCCAAAGTAGCACTTCTCAGGTTACTCAAAGACAGTGTTAATGGACTGTTCCAGGAAACAAATGTGTATCTCTGTGAGACGAATTCACACAACACCGAGAAGTTTTTTGAAAGCTTCTTTCTAGTTTTCATCTGAGGATATGTCCTTTGTCACCGCAAGCTTCATTGCGCTAAGAAATATCCCATTGCAGATTTCAAGAAAACTGTTAGGAAACTGATCACTGAAGACAAACGTGTAACTCTGTGAGTTGCATACATACATCAAAGTGCATTTTCCCAGAAGGCTTCTTTCCAGTTTTTAGCTGAAGAGATTTCCTTTTTCACCATAGTCCTCAATGAGCTCCCAAAATCACTTTGCAGAATCCACGACAACAGTGTTAGCAAACTGTTCCAAGAAGGGAAGGTGGAAGTCTGTGTGATGAAGTCACACACCAGAAAGCAATCTCTCCGAAAACTTGTCTCTAGTTATTATCTGAGGATATTTCCCTTTTCACAATGGGCCCCAAAGTGCTCCGAAATATCACTTTGCAGATTGCACGAAAAGTGTGTTAGCACACTGCTTCATCAGGACAAAGAGTAACTGTGTAAGATGAATTCACCCATCAAAAAGTAGTTTATGGGAAAGCTTCTTTCTACTGGTCATCTGGTGATATTTCCTTTGTCACCATAAGCTTCATTGCGCTAAGAAGTATCCCAGTGCAGATTTCAAGAAAACTGTGTTAGCAAACTGATCACTGAAGAGAAACGTGTAACTCTGTGAGTTGCATTCATGCATCGAAGTGCATTTTTCCAGTAGGCTTCTTTCCAGTTTTTATCTGAAGATATTTCCTTTTTCACCATAGTCCTCAATGAGCTCCCAAATATCACTCTGCAGAATCCACGACAACAGTGTTAGCAAACTGTTCCAAGAAGGAAAGGGTGGAACTCTGTGTGATGAAGTCGCACCTCAGAAAGAAATCACTCAGAAAGCTTCTCTCTAGTTATCTGAGCATATTGACTTTTTCACAATGGGTCCCAATTGGCTCCCAAATATCACTTTGCAGATTCCACGAAAAGGGTGTTAGCAAAGTGCTTCATGAGGACTATGCTGTAACTCTGTGAGATGAATGCACAAATCACCAAGAAATTTCTTTGAAACCTGCTTTCTTGTTTTCATCTGAGGATATTTCCTTTGTCACCATAAGCTTCCTTGCGCTAAGAAGCACCCCATTGCAGATTTCAAGAAAACTGTGTTGCGAAACTGATCACTGAAGAGAAACGTGTAACTCTGTGAGATACATTCATACATCGAAGTGCATTTTCAAAGAACGCTTCTTTCCAGTGTTTATCTGAAGATATTTCCTTTTTCACCATAGCCCTCAATGAGCTCCCAATTTTCACTTTGCAGAATCCACGACGACAGTGTTAGCAAACTGTTCGAGAAGGGAAGGGTGGAACTCTGTGTGATGAAGTAACACATCAGAAAGCAATCTCTCAGAAAGCTTCTTTATAGTTATTATCTGAGGATATTTCCTTTTTCACAATGGTCCCCAGTGGACTCCCAAATATCAGTTTGCAGATTCCACGAAAAGAGAGTTAGCAAACTGTTCCTGAGGTCCAAGCTGTAACTCTGTGAGATGAATTCATAGATCACAAAGAATTGTCTCAGAAAGCTTCTTTCACGTTTTGAACTGATGATATTTCCTTATCAGCATAGACCTCAATGCGATCCAAAGTAGCCCGTCTCAGGTTCCTCAAAGACAGTGTTAATGGACTATTCCAGGAAACATAAGTGTAACTCTGTGAGATTAATGCAAAAATCACCAAGAAATTTCTGGGAAAGATCTTTGTAGTTTTCATCTGAGGATATTTCCTTTGACACCATAATCTTCGTTGCACTAAGAAGTACCCCATTGCAGATTTCAAGGAAACTGTGTTAGCAAACTGACCACTGAAGAGAAACCTGTCTCTCTGTAGGTTGCATTCATTCATCGAAGTGCATTTTCCCAGACGGCTTCTTTCCAGTTTTTATTTGAAGGTATTTCCTTTTTCATCATAGCCCTCAATGAGCTCCCAAATATCACTTTGCAGAATCCACGACAACTGTGTTAGCAAACTGTTCCAAGAAGAGAAGGGTGGAACTCTGTGTGATGAAGTCACACATCAGAAAGCAATCTCTCAGAAAGTTTCTCTCTAGTTATTATCTGAGGACATTTCCTTTTTCACAATGGGTCCCAGTAGGCTCCCAAAGATCACTATGCAGACTACACGAAAAGAGTGTTAACAAACTACTTCCCGAGGACTCAGCTGTAACTCTGTGAGATGAATTCACAGACCACAAAGAAGTTTCTCAGAAAGTTTCTTTCACGTTTTGAACTGATGATATTTCCTTTATCAGCGTAGGCCTCTATGAGAATCAAAGGAGCACTTCTCAGGTTCCTCAAAGACAGTGTTAATGCACTGTTCCAGGAAACATAAGTGTAACTCTGTGAGACGAAATCACACATCACCAAGATGTTTCCAAGAAAGCTTCTCTCTAGTTTGCGTCTGAGGATATATACTTTGTCACCGTAAGCTTCATTGCGCTAAGAACTATCCCATTGCAGATTTCAACTAAACTGTGTTAGGAAACTGATCACTGAAGAGAAACCTGTAACTCTGTGAGTTGCATTCATACATCGAAGTGCATTTTCCCAGAAGGCTTTTTTCCAGTTTTTATCTGAAGATATTTCTTTTTTCACCATAGCCCTCAAAGAGCTCAAAATACCACTTGGCAGAATCCACAACAACAGTATAAGCAAACAGTTCTAAGAAGGGAAGTGTGGAACTCTGTGTAATGAAGTCAAACATCAGAAAGCAATCTCTCAGAAAGCTTCTTTCGAGTTATTATCTGAGGATATTTCCTTTTTCACAATGGGCCCCAATTGGCTCCCAAATATCACTTTGCAGACTCCACGAAAAGAGTGTTAGCAAACTGCTTCCCGAGGAGTCAGCTGTAACCCTGTGCGGTGAATTCACAGATCACAAAGTAGATTCTCAGAAAGCTGCTTTCACGTTTTGAACTGATGATATTTCCTTTATCAGCGTAGACCGCAATGCGATTCAAAGGAGCCCTGCTCAGGATCCTCAAAGACAGTGTTAATGGACTGTTACAGGAAACATAAGTGTAACTCTGTGAGACGAAATCACACATCACCAAGATGTTTCCAAGAAAGCTTCTCTCTAGTTTGCGTCTGAGGATATATACTTTGTCACCGTAAGCTTCATTGCGCTAAGAACTATCCCATTGCAGATTTCAACTAAACTGTGTTAGCAAACTGATCACTGAAGAGAAAGGTGTAACTCTGTGAGTTGCATTCATACATCGAACTGCATTTTCCCAGAAGTCTTCTTTCCAGTTTTTATCTGAAGATATTTCCTTTTTCACCAAAGGCCTCAATGAGCTCCTAAATATCACTTTGCAGAATCCACGACAACAGTGTTAGACAACTGATCTAAGAAGGGAAGTGTGGAACTCTGTGTGATGAAGTCACACATTAGAAAGCAATCTCTCAGAACACTTCTCTCTAGTTATTATCTGATGATATAAGGTTTTTCACCATGGCCCCGAAGGACTCCCAAATATCACTTTGCAGATTCCACGAAAAGACTATTAGCAAACTGCTTCCTGAGGTCTACTATAACCTGTGAGATGAATTCACAAATCACAAAGAAGTTTCTCAGAAAGCTTCTTTCACGTTTTGAACTGATGATATTTCCTTTATCAGCGTAGGCCTCAATGCGATCCAAAGTAGCCCTTCTCAGGTTCCTCAAAACTGTGTTAATGGACTGTTCCAGGAAACATAAGTGTAACTCTGTGAGTTGAATTCACACATCACCAAGAAGTTTCTGAAAAAGCTTCCCTCTAGTTTTCCTGTGAGGATATTTCCTTCGTCACTGTAAGCTTCATTGCGCTAAGAAGTATCCCATTGCAGATTTCAAGAAAACTGTGTTAGGAAACTGATCACTGAAGACAAATGTGTAAATCTGTGAGCTGCTTTCATACTTCAAAGTGCATTTTCCAGAAGGCTTCTTTCCAGTTTTTATCTGAAGTTATTTCCTTTTTCACCATAGCCCTCAATGAGCTCCCAAATATCCCTTTGCAGAATCCATGACCACAGTGTTAGGAAGCTGTTCCAAGAAGGGAAGGGTGGAACTCTGAGTGATGAAGTCACACATCAGAAAGCAATCTCTCAGAAAGCTTCTCTCTAGTTATTATCTGAGGATATTTCCTTTTTCATAATGGACCCCAATGGGCTCCCAAATATCACTTTGCAGATTCCACGAAGAGTGTTAGCAATCTGCTTCCTGAGGTCAAAGCTGTAACACTCTGAGATGAATTCACAGATCACAAAGTAGATTCTCAGAAAGCTTCTTTCACGTTTTGAACTGATGATATTTTCTTGATCAGCGTAGGCCTCATTGCGAGCCAAAGTAGCCACTCACAGGTTCCTCAAAGACAGAGTTAAGGGACTGTTCCAGGAAACATAAGTGTAACTCTGTGAGATGAACTCACACATCACCAAGACATTTCTAGGAAAGCTTCTTTCTAGTTTTCATCTGAGCATATTTCCTTTGACATCGTAAGCTTCATTGCGTGAAGAAATATCCCATTGCAGATTTCAAGAAAACTGGTAGGAAACTGATCACTTTAGAGAAACGTGTAACTCTGTGAGTTGCTATCATACATCGAATTGCATTTTCAAATAAGGCTTCTTTCCAGTTTTTATCTGAAGACATTTCCTTTTTCACCACAGCCCCCAATGCACTCCCAAATATCACTTTGCAGAATCCACGAGAGCAGTGTTAGCAAACTGTTCGAAGAAGGGAAGGGTGGAAATGTGTCTGGTGAAGTCACACCTCAGAAAGCAATGTCTCAGAAAGCTTCTCTCTAGTTATTGTCGGAGGATATTTCCTTTTTCCACAATGGGCCCCAATGGGCTCCCAAATATCACTTTGCAGATTCCACGAGGAGAGGGTTAGCCAACTGCTTCATTTGGATTAAATTGTAACTTTGTGAGATGAATTCACAGATCACAAAGAAGTTTCTCAGAAAGCTTCTCTCACTTTTTGAACTGATGATATTTCCTTTCTCAGCGTAGGACTCAATGCGATCCAAAGTAGCACTTCTCAGGTTACTCAAAGCCAGTGTTAATGGACTGTTCCAGGAAACAAATGTGTATCTCTGTGAGACGAATTCACACAACACCGTGAAGTTTTTTGAAAGCTTCTTTCTAGTTTTCATCTGAGGATATGTCCTTTGTCACCGCAAGCTTCATTGCACTAAGAAATATCCCATTGCAGATTTCAAGAAAACTGTTAGGAAACTGATCACTGAAGACAAACGTGTAACTCTGTGAGTTGCATACATACATCAAAGTGCATTTTCCCAGAAGGCTTCTTTCCAGTTTTTATCTGAAGAGATTTCCTTTTTCACCATAGTCCTCAATGAGCTCCCAAATATCACTTTGCAGAATCCACGACAACAGTGTTAGCAAACTGTTCCAAGAAGGGAAGGTGGAAGTCTGTGTGATGAAGTCACACATCAGAAAGCAATCTCTCCGAAAACTTTCTCTCTAGTTATTATCTGAGGATATTTCCTTTTTCACAATGGGCCCCAAAGGGCTCCGAAATATCACTTCGCAGATTGCACGAAAAGTGTGTTAGCACACTGCTTCATCAGGACAAAGTGTAACTGTGTAAGATGAATTCACCCATCAAAAAATAGTTTATGGGAAAGCTTCTTTCTACTTGTCATTTGGTGATATTTCCTTTGTCACCATAAGCTTCATTGCGCTAAGAAATAACCCAGTGCAGATTTCAAGAAAACTGTGTTAGCAAACTGATCACTGAAGAGAATCGTGTAACTCTGTGAGTTGCATTCATGCATCGAAGTGCATTTTTCCAGTAGGCTTCTTTCCAGTTTTTATCTGAAGATATTTCCTTTTTCACCATAGTCCTCAATGAGCTCCCAAATATCACTCTGCAGAATCCACGACAACAGTGTTAGCAAACTGTTCCAAGAAGGAAAGGGTGGAACTCTGTGTGATGAAGTCGCACCTCAGAAAGAAATCACTCAGAAAGCTTCTCTCTAGTTATCTGAGCATATTGACTTTTTCACAATGGGTCCCAATTGGCTCCCAAATATCACTTTGCAGATTCCACGAAAAGGGTGTTAGCAAAGTGCTTCATGAGGACTATGCTGTAACTCTGTGAGATGAATGCACAAATCACCAAGAAATTTCTTTGAAACCTGCTTTCTTGTTTTCATCTGAGGATATTTCCTTTGTCACCATAAGCTTCCTTGCGCTAAGAAGCACCCCATTGCAGATTTCAAGAAAACTGTGTTGCGAAACTGATCACTGAAGAGAAACGTGTAACTCTGTGAGATACATTCATACATCGAAGTGCATTTTCAAAGAACGCTTCTTTCCAGTGTTTATCTGAAGATATTTCCTTTTTCACCATAGCCCTCAATGAGCTCCCAATTTTCACTTTGCAGAATCCACGACGACAGTGTTAGCAAACTGTTCGAGAAGGGAAGGGTGGAACTCTGTGTGATGAAGTAACACATCAGAAAGCAATCTCTCAGAAAGCTTCTTTATAGTTATTATCTGAGGATATTTCCTTTTTCACAATGGTCCCCAGTGGACTCCCAAATATCAGTTTGCAGATTCCACGAAAAGAGTTAGCAAACTGTTCCTGAGGTCCAAGCTGTAACTCTGTGAGATGAATACATAGATCACAAAGAATTGTCTCAGAAAGCTTCTTTCACGTTTTGAACTGATGATATTTCCTTATCAGCATAGACCTCAATGCGATCCAAAGTAGCCCGTCTCAGGTTCCTCAAAGACAGTGTTAATGGACTATTCCAGGAAACATAAGTGTAACTCTGTGAGATTAATGCAAAAATCACCAAGAAATTTCTGGGAAAGATTCTTTGTAGTTTTCATCTGAGGATATTTCCTTTGACACCATAAGCTTCGTTGCACTAAGAAGTACCCCATTGCAGATTTCAAGAAAACTGTGTTAGCAAACTGACCACTGAAGGGAAACCTGTCTCCCTGTAGGTTGCATTCATTCATCGAAGTGCATTTTCCCAGACGGCTTCTTTCCAGTTTTTATTTGAAGGTATTTCCTTTTTCATCATAGCCCTCAATGAGCTCCCAAATATCACTTTGCAGAATCCACGACAACTGTGTTAGCAATCTGTTCCAAGAAGAGAAGGGTGGAACTCTGTGTGATGAAGTCACACATCAGAAAGCAATATCTCAGAAAGTTTCTCTCTAGTTATTATCTGAGGACATTTCCTTTTTCACAATGGGTCCCAGTAGGCTCCCAAAGATCACTATGCAGACTACACGAAAAGAGTGTTAACAAACTACTTCCCGAGGACTCAGCTGTAACTCTGTGAGATGAATTCAGAGATAACAATGAAGTTTCTCAGAAAGCTTCTTTCACCTTTTGAACTGATGATATTTGCTTTATCAGCATAGGCCTCAATGCGATCCAAAGTAGCCCTTCTCAGGTTCCTCAAAGAAAATGTTAATGGACTGCTCCAGGAAACATAAGTGTAACTCTGTGAGATGAATTCACACATCACCAAGAAGTTTCTAAGAAAGCTTCTTTCTAGTTTTCCACTGAGGAGATTTCCTTTGTCACCGTAAGCTTCACTGCGCTAAGAAGTCTCCCATTGCAGTTTTCAAGACAATTGTGTTAGCAAACTGATCACTGAAGAGAAAGGTGTAACTCTGTGAGTTGTATTCCTATATCGAAGTACATTTTCCCAGAAGGCTTCTTTCCAGGTTTTATTTGAAGGGACTTCCTTTTTCACCATTGCACTCAATGAGCTCCCAAATATCACTTGGCAGAATCCAAGACAACAGTGTTAGCAAACTGTTCCAAGAAGGGAAGGGTTGAACTCTGTGTGATGAAGTCACACATCAGATAGCAATCTCTCAGAAAGCTTCTCTCTAGTTATTATCTGAGGATATAAGGTTTTTCACCATGGGCCCCAAAGGACTCCCAAATATCACTTTGCAGATTCCACGAAAAGAGTGTCAGCAAACTGCTTCCTGAGGACTAAGTTGTAACTCTGGGACCTGGATTGACAGATCACAAAGAAGTTTCTCAGAATGCTTCTTTCTCGTTTTAAACTGACGATAATTTCTTTATCAGCGTAGGCCTCAATGCGATCCAAAGTAGCCCATCTCTATTTCCTCAAAGACAGTGTTAGTGGACTGTTCCAGGAAACATAAGTGTAACTCTGTGAGATGAATTCACACATCACCAAGCAATTTATAAGAAAGATTCTTTCTAGTTTTCATCTGTGGATATTTCCTTTGTCACCATAAGCTTCACTGTGATAAGAAGTATCCCATTGCAGATTTCAAAAAAACTGTGTTAGAAAACTGATCACTGAAGAGAAACGTGTAACTCTGTGAGTTACATTCATACATCGAAATGCATTTTCCCATAAGGCTTCTTTCCAGTATTTATCTGAAGATATTTCCTTTTTCACCATAGCCCTCAATGAGCTCCCAAATATCACTTTGCACAAACCACGACAACACTGTTAGCAAACTGTTCCAAGAAGGGAAGTGTGGAACTGTCTATGATGAACTCACACCTCAGAAGGCAATCTCTCAGAAAGCTTCTCTTTAGTTATTATCTGAGGATGTTTCCTTTTTCACAATCGGCCCCTATGGGATCCCAAATATCACTCTGCAGATTCCACGAAAAGAGTGTTAGCAAACTGCTTCATGAGAACTAAGTTGTAACTCAGTGAGATGAATTCACAGATCACAAATAAGTTTCTCAGAAAGTTTCTTTCACGTTTTGTACTGATGATGTTTCCTTTTTCAGCACAGGCCTGAATGCGATCCAAAGTAGCCCTTCTCAGGTACCTCAAAGACAGAGTTAATGGACTGTTCCAGGAAACATAAGTGTAACTCTGTGAGATGAATTCACACGTCACCAAGAAGTTTCTAAGAAAACTTCCTTCTAGTTTTCAACTGAGGATATTTCCTTTGTCACCGTATGCTTCACTGCTCTAAGAAGTATCCCATTGCAGATTGTAAGAAAACTGTGTTAGCAAACTGATCACTGAAGAGAAAGGTGGAACTCTGTGAGTTGCATTCATACAACGAAGTGCATTTTCCCAGAAGGCTTCTTTCCAGTTTTTATCTGAAGCTATTTCCTTTTTCACCTTAGCCCTCAATGAGCTCACAATTTCACTTTGCAGAATCCACGACAACTGTGTTAGCAAACTGTTCCAGGAAAGGAAGGGTGGAACTCTGTGTGATGAAGTCACACGTCAGAAAGCAATCTCTCAGAAAGCTTCTCTCTAGTTATTATCTGAGGATATTTCCTTTTTCACAATGGGCCCCAAAGAGCACGCAAATATCACCTTGCAGATTCCACGAAAAGAGTGTTAGCAAACTGCTTCCTGATGTCTAAGCTGTAACTCTGTGAGGTGAATTCACAGATCACAAAGGAGTCTCTCAGAAAGCTTCTTTACGTTTTGCACTGATGATATTTCCTTTATCAGCGTAGACATCAATGCGATCCAAAATAGCCCTTCTCAGGATCGTCAAAGACAGTGTTAATGGACTGTTGCAGGAAACATAAGTGTAACTCTCTGAGTAGAATTCACACAACAGCAAGAAGTTTCTAGGAAAGCTTCTTTCTAGTTTTCATATGAGGATATTTCCTTTGTCACCGTAAGCTTCACTGCTCTAAGAAGTATCCCATTGCAGATTGCAAGAAAACTGTGTTAGCAAACTGATCATTGAAGAGAAAGGTGGAACGCTGTGAGTTGCATACATACATCAAAGTGCATTTTCCCAGAAGGCTTCTTTCCAGTTTTTATCTGAAGATATTTCCTTTTTCACCGTAGCCCTCAGTGAGCTCCCAAATATCACTTTTCATAATCCACGACAACGGTGTTAGCAAACTGTTCCAAGAAGGGAAGGGTAGATCTCTGTGTGTTGAAGTCACACCTCAGAAAGCAATCTCCCAGAAAGCTTCTCTCTAGTATTATCTGAGGATATTTCCTTTTTCACAATGGGCCCCAATGGGCTCCCAAATATCTCCTTGCAGATTCCAGGAAAAGAGTGTTAGCAAACTGCTTCGTGAGGTGTAAGCTGTGACTCTGTGAGATGAATTCACAGATCAGAAAGGAGTCTCTCAAAAAGCTTTTTTCACGTTTTGAACTGATCATATTTCCTTATCAGCGTTGGCCTCAATGTGATCCAAAGTAGCCCTTCTCATGTTCCTCAAAGAGAGTGTTAATGGACTGTTCCAGGAAACATAATTGTAACTCTGTGAGATGAATTCACCCATCACCAAGAAGATTCTAACAAAGTTACTTTCTAGTTTTCATCTGAGGATATTTCCTTTGTCATCATAAGCTTCACTGTGCTATAAAGTATCCCATTGCAGATTTCAAGAGAACTATGTTAGCAAACTGATCACTGAAGAGAAAAGTGTAACTCTGTGAGTTGCATTCCTACATCGAAGTGCATTTTCCCAGAAGGCTTCTTTCCAGTTTTTATCTGAAGATATTTCCTTGTTCACCATAGCCTTCAAATAGTTCCCAAATAACACTTTGCAGAATCCACGACAACAGTGGTAGCAAACTGTTCCAAGAAGGGAAGGTTGGAACTCTGTGTGATGAAGTCACACCTCAGAAAGCAATCTCTCAGAAAGCTTCTCTCTAGTTATTATCTGAGGATGTTTCCTTTTTCACAATGGGACCCAATGGGCTCTCAAATATCACTTTGCAGATTCCCTGAAAAGAGGGTTAGCAAACTGCTTCCTGAGATCTAAGCTGTAACCCTGTGAGACGAATTCACAGATCACAAAGAAGTTTCTGAGGAAGCTTCTCTCACGTTTTGAACTGATTATATTTCCTTTATAAGTGTAGGCCTCAATGTGATCCTTAGTAGCCCTTGTCGGATTCCTCAAAGACAGTGTAAAAGGACTGTTCATGGAAACATAAGTGTAATTCTGTGAGACGAATTCACACATCACCAAGAGGTTTCTAAGAAAGCTTCTTTCTAGTTTTCATCTGAGGATATTTCCTTTGTCACCGAAAGCTTCATTGCGCTAAGAAGTATCCCATTGCAGATTTCAAGAAAACTGTGTTAGCAAACGGATCACTGAAGAGAAAAGTGTAACTCTGTGAGTTGCATTCATACATCGAAGTGCATTTTCCAAGAAGGCTTCTTTCCAGCTTTTATCTGAAGATATTTTCCTTTTCACCATAGCACTCAATGAGCTCCTAAATATCACTTTACAGAATCCACGACAATTGTGTCAGCAAACTGTTCAAAAAGGGAAGGGTGGAACCCTGTGTGATGAAGTCACACCTCAGAAAGCAATCTCTCAGAAAGCTTCTCTCTAGTTATTATCTGGGGATATTTCCTTTTTCACAATGGGCCCCAACGGAATCCCAAATATCAATTTGCAGTTTCCACGAAAAGAGTGTTAGCAAACTGCTTCGTGAGGACTAAGTTGTAACTATGTGAGATGAATCCACAGATCACCAGGAAGTTTCTCAGATAGCTCCCCTCACTTTTTCAACTGATTATATTTCCTTTAGCAGTGTAAGCCTCAATGCAATCCAAAGTAGCCCTTCTCAGGTACCTCAAAGACAGTCCTAACGGACTGTTCCAGGAAACATGAGTGTAACTCTGTGAGATGAATTCACCAATCACCAAGAAGTTTCTAAGAAAGCTTCTTTCCAGTTTTCATCTGAGGATATCTCCTTTGTCACTGTAAGCTTCATTGCGCTAAGAAATATCCCATTGCAGATTTCAAGAAAACTGTATTAGCAACCTGATCACTGAAGAGAAAGGTGTAACTCTCTTAGTTGCATTCCTACATTGAACTGCATTTTCCCAGAAGGCTTCTTTCCAGTTTTTATCTGAAGATATTTCCTTTTTGTCCATAGCCCTCTAGGAACTCCCAAATATCACACTGCAGAATCCACGACAACTGTGTTAGCAAACTGTTCCAAGAAGGGAACGGTGGAACTCTGTGTGATGAAGTCGCACCTCAGAAAGCAATCTCTCAGAAAGCTTCTCTCTAGTTATTATCTGAGGATGTTTCTTTTTTCACAAGGGGCCCCAATGGGCTCGCAAATATCCCTTTGCAGTTTCCACGAAAAGAGTGTTAGCAAACTGCTTCATGAGGACTAAGTTGTAACTCTGTGAGATGAATTCACAGATCACAAAGAAGTTTCTGAGAAAGCTTCTTTCACTTTTTGAACTGATTATATTTCCTTTATCAGAGTAGGCCTCAATGCGATCCAAAGTAGCCCTTGTCGGGTTCCTCAAAGACAGTGTTAAAGGACTGTTCCAGGAAATATACGTGTTACTCTGTGAGACGAATTCACACATCACCAAGAGTTTTCTAAGAAAGCTTCTTTCTAGTTTTCATGTGAGGATATTTCCGTTGTCACCGTAAGCTTCATTGCGCTAAGAAGTATCCCACTGCAGATATCAAGACAACTGTGTTAGGAAACTGATCACTGAAGAGAAAGGTGTAACTCTGTGAGTTGCATTCATACATCAAACTGCATTGTCCCAGAAGACTTCTTTACAGCTTTTATCTGAAGATATTTCCTTTTTCAACATAGCCCTCAATGAGCTCCTAAATATCACTTTGCAGAATCCACGACAACTGTGTCAGCAAACTGTTCCAAGAAGGGAAGGGTGGAACTCTGTGTGATGAAGTCTCACCTCAGAAAGCAATCTCTGAGAAAGCTTCTCTCTAGTTATTATCTGAGGATATTTCCTTTTTCACAGTGGGCCCCAAAGCGGTCACAAATATCACCTTGCAGATTCCGCGAAGACAGTGTTAGCAAACTGCTTCATGAGGAATAAGTTGTAACTCTGTGAGATGAATCCACAGATCATAAGGAAGTTTCTTAGATAGCTTCCCTCACTTTTTCCACTGATTATATTTCCTTTATCAGCGTAGGTCTCAATGCAATCCAAAGTAGCCCTTCTCAGGTTCCTCAAAGACAGTGTTAAAGGACTGTTCCAGGAAACATAAGTGTAACTCTGTGAGATGAATTCACCCATCACCAAGACGTTTCTAAGAAAGCTTCTTTCGTGTTTTTATCTGAGGATATTTCCTTTGTCACCGTAAGCTTCACTACGCAAAGAAATATCCCATTGCAGATTTCAAGAAAACTGTGTTAGCAAACTGATCACTGAAGAGAAACGTGTAACTCTGTGACTTGCATTCATACATCGAAGTGCATTTTCCCCGAAGTCTTCTTTCCAGTTTTTATCTGAAGATATTTCCTTTTTCACCATAGCCCTCAATGAGCTCCCAAATATCACTTTGCTGAATCCATGACAACAGTGTTAGCAAACTGTTCCAAGAAGGGAAGGTTGGATCCCTGTGTGGTGAAGTCACACCTCAGAAAGCAATCTTTCAAAAACCTTCTCTCTGGTTATTATCTGAGGATATTTCCTTTTTCACAATGGGCGCCAAAGGGCTCCCAAATGTCACTTTGCAGAATCCACGAAAGGAGTGTTAGGAAACTGCTTCCTGAAGTCTAAGCTGTTACCCTGTGAGATGAATTCACAGATCACAAAGAATTTCCTCAGAAAGCTTCGTTCACGTTTGAGCTGATGATATTTCCTTTATCAGCGTAGTCCTCAATGCGATGGAAAGTAGCCCTTCTCAGGTTCCTCAAGGCAGTGTTAATGGACTGATCCAGGAAACATAAGTGTAACTCTGTGCGATGAATTCACTCAGCACCAAGAAGATTCTAAGAAAGCTTCCTTTTGGTTTTCATCTGAGGATATTTCCTTTGTCACCATAAGCTTCATTGCGCTAAGAAGTATCCCATTGCAGATTTCAAGAAAACTGTTAGGAACCTGATCACTGAAGAGAAACGTGTAACTATGTCAGTTGCATTCATACATCGAAGTGCATTTTCCCAGAAGGCTTCTGTCCAGTTTTCATCTGAAGATATTTCTTTTTTAAACCATTGCCCTCAAGGAGCTCCTAAAATATCACTTTGCAGAATCCACGACAACTGTGTTAGCAAGCTGTTCCAAGAAGAGAACGGTGGAACTCTGTGTGATGAAGTCGCACCTCAGAAAGCAATCTCTCAGAAAGCTTCTCTCTAGTTATTATCTGAGGATATTTCCTTTTTCACAATGGGCCCCAATGGGATCCCAAATATCCCTTTGCAGATTCCACGAAAAGAGTGTTAGCAAACTGCTTCATGAGGACTAAGTTGTAACTCTGTGAGATGAATTCACAGATCACAAAGAAGTTTCTGAGAAAGCTTCTTTCACTTTTTGAACTGATTATATTTCCTTTATCAGAGTAGGCCTCAATGAGATCCAAAGTAGCCCTTGTCGGGTTCCTCAAAGACAGTGTTAAAGGACTGTTCCGGGAAATATACGTGTAACTCTGTGAGACGAATTCACACATCACCAAGAGTTTTCTTAAAAAGCTTCTTTCTAGTTTTCATGTGAGGATATTTCCGTTGTCACCGTAAGCTTCATTGCACTAAGAAGTATCCCATTGCAGATTTCAAGAAAACTGTGTTAGGAAACTGATCACTGTTGAGAAAGTTGTTACTCTGTGAGTTGCATTCATACATCAAAGTGCATTGTCCCAGAAGACTTCTTTACAGCTTTTATCTGAAGATATTTCCTTTTTCAACATAGCCCTCAATGAGCTCCTAAATATCACTTTGCAGAATCCACGACAACTGTGTCAGCAAACTGTTCCAAGAAGGGAAGGGTGGAACTCTGTGTGATGAAGTCTCACCTCAGAAAGCAATCTCTGAGAAAGCTTCTCTCTAGTTATTATCTGAGGATATTTCTTTTTTCACAATGGGCCCCAATGCGGTCACAAATATCACCTTGCAGATTCCGCGAAGAGAGTGTTAGCAAACTGCTTCATGAGGAATAAGTTGTAACTCTGTGAGATGAATCCACAGATCACAGGGAAGTTTCTCAGATAGCTTCCCTCAGTTTTTCAACTGATTATATTTCCTTTATCAGCGTACGCCTCAATGCAATCCAAAGTAACCCTTCTCAGGTTCCTCAAAGACAGTGTTAACGGACTGTTCCAGGAAACATAAATGTAACTCTGTGAGATGAATTCACCCATCACCAAACGTTTCTAAGAAAGCTTCTTTCGTGTTTTTATCTGAGGATATTTCCTTTGTCACCGTAAGCTTCACTGCGCAAAGAAATATCCCATTGCAGATTTCAAGAAAACTGTGTTAGCAAACTGATCACTGAAGAGGTACTTGTAACTCTGTGACTTGCATTCATACATCGAAGTGCATTTTCCCCGAAGTCTTCTTTCCAGTTTTTATCTGAGAATATTTCCTTTTTCACAAAGGGCCCAAAATGGGCCCCCAAATATCACTTTGCAGATCCCACGAAAAGAGTGTTTGCAAACTGCTTCATGAGGACTAAATAGTAACTTTGTGACTTGAATTCACAGATCACAAAGAAGTTTCTCAGAAAGCTTTTTTCACGTTTTGAAGTGACGATATTTCCTTTATCAGGGTAGGCCTGAATGCGATCCAAAGTAGCCCTTCTCAGGTTCCTCAAAGACAGTGTTAATGGACTGTTCCAGGAAACCTAAGTGTAACTCTTTGAGATGAATTCACGCATAACCAAGAAGTTTCTAAGAAAGCTTCCTTCTAATTTATATCTGAGTTTATTTCATTTGTCACCCTAAGTTTCATTACACTAAGAAATATCCCATTGCAGATTTCAAGAAAACTGTTTTGCAAAATGATGACTGAAGAGAAAGTGTCACTCTGGAGTTTTATTCATACATCGAAGTGCATTTTCTCAGAAGGCTTCTTTAAAGTTTTTATCTGTAGATATTTCCTTTTTCACCACAGCCCTCAAAGAGCTCCCAAATATCACTTTGCAGAATCCACGGCAACAGTGTTAGAAAACTGTTCCAAAAAGGGAAGGGTGGAACTCTGTGTGATGAAGTCACACATCAGAAAGCAATCTCTGAGAAAACTTCTCTCTAGTTATTATCTGAGGATATTTCCTTTGTCACAATGGGCCCCAATGGGCTCCCAAATATCACTTTGCAGAATCCACGACCACAGTGTTAACAGACTGTTCCAAGGAGGAAAGGGTGGAACTCTGTGTGATGAAGTCACACATCAGAAAGCAATCTCTCAGAAAGCTTCTCTCTAGGTATTATCTGAATATATTTCCTTTTCCACAATGGGCCCCAAAGGCTCCCAAATATCACTTTGCAGATTCCACGAGAAGAGTGTTAGCAAACTGATCAATGAGGTCTAAGCTGTATCTCTGTGAGATGAATTCACAGATAACAAAGAAGTTTCTCAGAAAGCTTCTTTCACGTTTTGAACTGATGATATTTCCTTTATCAGCGTAGGCCTCTATGCGATCGAAAATAGCCCTTCTCAGGTTCCTCAAAGTCAGTGTTAATCAGTGTTTCAGGGAACATAAGTGTAACTCTGTGAGATGAATTCACACATCACCAAGAAGTTCATAAGAAAGCTTCTTTCTAGTTTTCATCTGAGGATGTTCCCTTTGTCACCGTGCGTTTCATTGCGCTAAGAAGAATCCCATTGCAGATATCCAGAAAACTGTGTTAGCAAACAGATCACTGCAGAGAAACGTGTATCTCTGTGAGTTGCATTCATGCATCGAAGTGCATTTTCACAGAATGCTTCTTTCCAGTTTTTATCTGAAGATATTTACTTTTTCACCACAGACCTCTATGAGCTCCCAAATATCACTTTGCAGAATGCACGACAACTGTGTTAGGAAACTGTTCCAAGAAAGGAAGTGTGGAACTCTGTTTGAAGAAGTCACACATCAGAAAGCAATCTCTCAGAAAGCTTCTCTAGTTATTATCTGAGGATATTCCTTTTTCACAATGGGCCGCAATGTGTTCCCTAATATCTCTTTGCAGATTCCACTAAAAGAGTGTTAGCAAACTGCTTCATGAAGACTAAGTTGTATCTCTGTGGGATGAATTCACAGATCCTAAAGAAGTTTCTCAGAAAGCTTCTTTCACGTTTTTAACTGATGATATTTACCTTGTCAGCGTAGGCCTCAATGGATCCAAAGTAGCCCTTCTAAGGTTCCTCAAAGACGGTGTTAATGGACTGTTCCAGGAAACATAAGTGTAACTCGTTGAAATGAATTCACACATCAAAAAGAAGTTTCCACTAACGCTTCTTTCGAGTTTTCATCAGAGGATATTTCCTTTGTCACCATAAGCTTCATTGCGCAAAGAAGTATCCCATTGCAGATTTCAAGAAAACTGTGTTAGGAAACTGATCACAGAAGAGAAGGGTTTCACTCTGTGGGTGGCATTCATACATCGAAGTGCATTTTCCCAGAAGGTTTCTTTCCGGTTTTTATCTGAAGATATTTCCTTTTTCACCATAGCCCTCAATGAGCTCCCAATTATCACTTGACGGAATCCACGACAACTGTGTTAGCAAACTGTTCCAAGAAGGGAAGGGTGGAAATCTGTGTGATGAAGTCACAAATCAGAAAGCAATCTCTCAGAAGGCTTCTCTCTAGTTATTATCTGAGGATATTTCCTTTTTCACCCTGGGCCCCAATGGGCCCCCAAATATCACTTTGCAGCTATCACGAAAAGCGTGTTAGCAATCTGCTTCATGACGACTAAGTTGTAAATCTGTGACATGAATTCACAGATCACAAAGATATTCCTCAGAAAGCTTCTTTCACGTTTTGAACTGATGATATTTCCTTTATTAGTGTAGGCCTCAATGCGATGGAAAGTAGCCCTTCTCAGGTTCCTCAAGGCAGTGGTAATGGACTATTCCAGGAAACATAAGTGTAACTCTGTGAGATGATTTCACACATCACTAAGAAGTTTCTAAGAAAGCTGTTTCTAGTTTTCATCTGAGGATATTTCCTTTGTCACCATAATCTTCCTTGCACTAAGAAGAATCCCATTTCGGATATCAAGAAAACTGTTAGGAAACTGATCACTGAAGAGAAACGTGTAACTCTGTGAGTTGCATTCATACATCAAAGTGCATTTTCCCAGAAGGCTTCTTTCCAGTTTTTATCTGAAGATATTTCCTTTCTCACCCTAGCCCTCAATGAGATCCCAAATAATACATTGCAGAAGCCACGACAACAGTGTTAGCCAACTGTTCCAAGAAGGGAAGGGTGGAACGAGGTGTGATGAAGTCACACCTCAGAAAGCAATCTCTCAGAAAGCTTCTCTCTAGTTATTATCTGTGGATATTTCCTTTTACACCATGGGTCCCAGTGGGCTCCCAAAGATCACTTTGCAAGTTCCACTAAAAGACTTTTAGCAAACTCCTTCATGAGGATTAAGTTGTAACTCTGTGAGATGAATTCACAGATCACAAAGAAGTTTCTCAGAAAGATTCTTTCTCGTTTTCAACTGATGATATTTCCTTTATCAGGATAGGCCTCAATGCGATGCAAGTAGCCCTTTTCGGGTTCCTCAAAGACAGTGTTAATGGACTATTCCAGGAAACATAACTGTAACTGTGTGAGATGAATTCACACATCGCCAAGAAGTTTCTAGGAAAGCTTCTTTCTAGTTTTCATCTCAAGATATTTCCTGTGTCACCATGAGCTTCATTGCATTAAGTATTCCATTGCATATTGCAAGAAAAGTGTGTTAGGAAACTTATCACTGAAGAGAAACGTGTAACTCTGTGAGTTGCATTCATGCATCAAAGAGCATTTTCCTAGAAGGCTTGTTTCCAGGTTTTATCTGAAGATATTTCCTTTTTCACCATAGACCTCAATGAGCTCCCAAATATCACTTGACAGAATCCACGACAAATGTGTTAGCAAACTGTTCCAAGAAGGGAAGGGTGGAAATCTGTGTGATGAAGTCACACATCAAATTCCATCTCTCAGAAACCTTGTCTCTAGTTATTATCTGATTATATTTCCTTTATCACCATGGGCCCCAATGGGCTCCCAAATATCACTTTGCAGATTCCACGAAAAGCGCGTTAGCAAACAGCTTCATGACAACTAAGTTGTAACTCTGTGAGATGAATTCACAGATCACAAAGAAATTCCTCAGAAAGCTTCTCTCACGTTTTGAACTGATGATATTTCCCTTATGAGCTTAGGCCTCAATGCCAGCCAAAGTAGCCACTCACAGTTTCCTCAAAGACAGTGTTAATGGACTGTTCCAGGAAACATAAGTGTAACTTTGTGAGATGAACTCACACATCACCAAGACATTTCTAGGAAAGCTTCTTTCTAGTTTTCATCTGAGGATATTTCCTTTGACAACATAAGCTTCATTGCGCTAAGAAGTATCCCATTGCAGATTTCAAGAAAAATGTGTTGGGAAACTGAACACTGAAGAGAAACGTGTAGCTCTGTGAGTAGCATTCATACATCGAAGAGCATTTTCCCAGAAGGCTTCTTTCCAGTTTTTACCTGAAGATATTTCCTTTTTCACCATAGCCCTCAATGAGCTCCCAAATATCACTGGGCAGATTCCACGAAAAGTGTGTTAGCAGACTGCTTCCTGAGATCTAAGCTGTAACCCTGTGAGATGAATTCACAGATCACAAAGAAGTTTCTCAGAAAGCTTCTTCACGTTTTGAACTGATGATATTTCCTTTATCAACGTAGGCCTCAATGAGATCCCATGTAGCCCTTCTCAGTTTCCTCAAAGACAGTGTTAATGGACTGCTCCAGGAAACATAAGTGTAACTCTGTGAGATGAATTCACACATCACCCAGAAGGTTCTAGGAAAGCTTCTTTCTAGTTTTCATGTGACGATATTTCCTTTGTCACCGTAAGGTTCATTGCTCTCCGAAGTATCCCATTGCAGATTTCAAGAAAACTGTGTTAAGAAAGTGATCACTGAGGAGAACCGTGTAAATATGTGAGTTGCATTCATCCATCGAAGTGCATTTTCCCAGAAGGCTTCTTTCCAGTTTTTATCTGAAGATATTTCCTTTTTCACGAAAGCCCTCAATGAGCTCCCAAATATCACTTTGCAGAATCCACGACAACAGTGTTAGCAACCTGTTCCAAGAAGGGAAGGGTGGAACTCTGTGTGTTGAAGTCACACATCAGAAAGCAATCTCTCTGAAAGCTTTTCTCTAGTTATTATCTGAGGATACTTCCTTTTTCACAATGGGCCCCAATGGGCTCCCAAATATCACTTTGCAGATTCCATGAAAAGAGTGTTAGTAAACTACTTCCTGAGGTCTAAGCTGTAACACTGTGAGATGAATTCACAGATCACAGAGAAGTTTCTCAGAAACCTTCTTTCACATTTTGAACTGATGATATTTCCTTCTTCAGCGTAGGCCTCAATGCGATCCAAAGTAGCCTTTTTCACTTTCCTCAAAGACAGTGTTATTGGACTGTTCCCAGAAACATAAGTGTAACTCTGTGAGATGAATTCACACATCACCAAGAAGTTTCTAGGAAAGCTTCTTTCTAGTTTTCATGCTAGGATATTTCCTTTGTCACCGTAAACTTCATTGCACGAAGAAGTATCCCATTGCAGATTTCAAGAAAACTGTGTTAGCAAACTGATCACTGAACACAAACGTGTAAATCTGTGAGATGCATTCATACATGGAAAGCTTGTTTCTAGTTTTCATCTGAGGATATTTCCTTTGTCACCGTACGCTTCATTGAGCTAAGAGGTATCCCATTGCAGATTTCAAGAAATCTGTGTTAGGAAACTGATCATTGAAGAAAAACGTGTATACTCTGTGAGTTACATTCATACATGGTAGTGCATTTTCCCAGAAGGCTTCTTTCCAGGTTTTTTTTTTTATTTTTTATTTTTATTATACTTTAAGTTCTAGGGTACATGTGCATAACGTGCAGGTTTGTTACATATGCATACTTATGCCATGTTGGTGTGCTGCACCCATCAACTCGTCAGCACCCATCAATTCATCATTTATATCTTGTATAACTCCCCAATGCAAGCCCTCCCTCCTCCCCCCTCCCCCCTCCCCATGATAGGCCCCAGTGCGTGATGTTCCCCTTCCCGAGTCCAAGTGATCTCTTTTCAGATTCCACAAAAAGAGTTTTAGCAAACTGCTTCATGAGGACTAAGTTGTAACTCTGTGAGATGAATTCACAGATCACAAAGGAGTTTCTCAGAAAGCTTCTTTCACGTATTGAACTGATGATATTTCCTTTATCAGCGTAGGTCTCAATGTGATCCAAATTAGCCCTTCTCAGGTTCCTCAAAGACAGTGTTAATGGACTGTTCCAGGAAACATAAGTGTAACTCTGTGAGAGTAATTCACACATCACCAAGAAGTTTCTTTTTTTTTTTTTTTTTTTTGAGACGGTGTCTCCCTCTGTCACCCAGGCTGGAGTGCAGTGGCAGGATCTCAGCTCACTGCAAGCTCCACCTCTCGGGATTATGCCATTCTCCTGCCTCAGCCTCCCAAGTAGCTGGGACTGCAGGCGCCTGCCCACTCATTTGACTAGTTTTTTGTATTTTTTTTTTTTTTAATAGAGAAGGAGTTTCGCCGTGTTAGCTAGGTTGGACTCGATCTCCTGACCTCGCGATCCACCCGTCTCGGCCTCCCAAAGTGCTGGGATTAAAGGCTTGAGCCACCGCGCCCGGCCTAAGAAGTTTCTAAGAAATATTCTTTCTAGTTTTCATCTGAGGATATTTACTTTGCAACCGTAAGCTTCATTGCGCAAAGAAGTATCCCATTGCAGGTTTCAAGAAAACTGTGTTAGCAAACTGATCACTGAAGAGAAACCTGTAACTGATGATATTTCCTTTATCACGTAGGCCTCAATGCGATGGAAAGTAGCCTTGCTCAGGTTCCTCAAAGACAGTGTTAATGGACTGTTCCAGGAAACATAAGTGTAAATCTGTGGGATGAATTCAAACATCACCAAGAAGTTTCTAAAAAAGCTTCCTTCTATTTTTCATCTGAGGATATTTCCTTCGTCACTGTAAGCTTCATTGCACTAAGAAGTATCCCATTGCAGATTTCAAGAAAACTGTGTTAGCAATCTGATCACTGAAGAGAAAGGTGTCACTCTGTGAGTTGCATTCATACATCGAAATGCATTTTCCCAGAAGGCTTCTCTCCAGTTTCTATCTGAAGATATTTCCTTTTTCACCATAGCCCTCCATGAGCTCCCAAATATCTCTTTGCAGACCCACGACAAGTGTGTTAGCAATCTGTTCAGGAAGGGAAGGGTGGAACTCTGTGTGATTCATTCACACCTCTGAAAGCAATCTCTCAGAAAGCTTCTCTCTAGTTATTATCTGAAGATATTTCCTTTTTCACAATGGGCCACAATGGGATCCCAAATATCACTTTGCAGATTCCACGAAGAGAGGGTTAGCAAACCGCTTCCAGAGGTCTAAGCTGTAACTCTGTGAGATGAATTCACAGATCACAAAGAAGTTTCTCACAAAGCTTCTTTCACATTTTGAACTGATCATATGTCCTTTATCAGCATAGGCCTCGATGACATGGAAAGTAGCCCTTCTCAGGTTCCTCAAAGACAGTGTTATTGGACTGTTCCTGGAAACATAAGTGTAACTCTGTGAGTTGAATTTACACATCAACAGGAAGTTTCTGAAAAAGCTTCCCTCTAGTTTTCCTGTGAGGATATTTCCTTCGTCATTGTAAGCTTCATTGCGCTAAGAAGTATCCCATTGCAGTTTTCAAGAATACTGTGTTAGCAAACTGATCACTGAAGAGAAAGGTGTCACTCTTTGAGTTGCATTCATACATCGAAGTGCATTCTCTCAGAAGGCTTCTTTCCAGGTTTTATCTGAAGATATTTCCTTTTTCACCATAGCCCTCAAAGAGCTCCCAAATATCACCTTGCAAAATCCACGATAACTGTGTTAGCCAACTGTCCAAGAAGGGAGGGTTGGAACTCTGTATGATGAAATCACACCTCAGAAACCAATCTCTCAGAAGGCTTATCTGTAGTTATTATCTGAGGATATTTCCTTTTTCACAATGGGCCCCTATGGGCTCCCCAATATCACTTCGCAGATTCCACGAAAAGAGTGTTAGCAAACTGCTTCATTAGGACTAAGTTGTAACTCTGTGAGATGAATTCACAGATCACAAAGAAGGTTCTCAGAAAGCGTCTTTCACGTTGTGTTCTGATGGTATTTCCTTTTTCAGCGTAGGCCTCGATGCGATCCAAAGTAGCCCTACTCAGATACCTCAAAGACAGTGTTAATGGACTGTACCCGGAAACATAAGTGTAACCCTGTGAGATGAATTCAGACATCATCAAGTAGTTTCTTAGAAAGCTTCTTTCTAGTTTTCATCTGAGCATATTTCCTTTGTCACCGTAAGCTTCATTGCGCTAAGAAGTATCCCATTGCAGATTTCAAGAAAACTTTGTTAGCAAACTGATCACTGAAGGGAAAGGTGTCACTCTGTGAGTTGCATTCATACATCGAAGTGCATTCTCCCAGTAGGCTTCTTTCCAATTTTTATCTGAAGATAGTTCCTTTTTCACCATAGCCTTCAAAGGGCTCCCAAATATCACTTTGCAGAATCCACGACAACTGTGTTAGCAAACTGTTCCAAGAAGGGAAGGGTGGAACTCTGGGTGATGAAGTCACACCTCAGAAAGCAATCTTTCAGAAAGGTTCTCTCTAGTTATTATCTCAGGATATTTCCCTTTTCACAATGGGCCCCAAGAGCTCCCAAATATCATTTTGCAGATTCCAAGAAAAGAGTGTTAGCAAACCGCTTCATGAGGACTAAGTTGTAACTCTGTGAGATGAATTCACAGATCACAAAGAAGATTCTCCGAAAGCTTCTTTCACGTTTTGAACTGATTATATTTCCTTTATCGGCTTATGCTTCAATGGGATCAAAAGTAGGCCTTCTCAGGTTCCTCAAAGACAGAGTTAATGGACTGTTCCAAGAAACATAAGTGTAACACTGTGGGATGAATTCACACATCACCAAGATGTTTCTAAGAAAGCTTCCTTATAGTTTTCATTTGAGCATGTTTCCTTTGTCACCGTAAGCTTCATTGCACTAAGAAGTATCACATTTCAGATTTCAAGAAAACTGTGTTAGCAAACTGATCCCTGAAGAGAAAGGTGTAACTCTGTGAGTTACATTCATTCATCGAAGTGCATTATCCCAGAAGGCTTCTTTCCAGTTTATATCTGAAGATATTTCCTTTTTCACCATAGCCCTAAATGAGCTCCCAAATATCACTTTGCAGAATCCAGGACAACTGCGTTAGAAAAATGTTCAAAAAGGGAAGGGTGGAACTCTGAATGATGAAGTCACACCTCAGAAAGCAATCTCTCAGATAACTTCTCGCTAGTTATTATTTGAGGATATTTCCTTTTTCACAATGGGCCTCAATGGGCTCCCAAATATCACTTTGCAGATTCACGAAAAGGGTGTTAGCAAACTGCTTCATGAGGACTAAGTTGTAACTCTGTGAAATGAATTCAGAAATCACAAAGAAGTTTCTCAGAAAGCTTCTCTTACCTTTTGAACTGATGATATTTCCTTTATCAGCGTAGGCTTCAATGAGACACAAAGTAGCCCTTCTCAGGTTCCTGAAAGACAGTGTTAAGGGACTGTTCCAGGAAACATAAGTCTAACTCTGTGAGATGAATTCACACATCACCAAGACGTTTCTAAGAAAGCTTTTCTTAGTTTTCATCTGAGGATATTTGCTTGGTCACCGTCAGCTTCATTGCGCTAAGAAATATCCCACTGCAGATTTCAAGAAAACTGTGTTAGCAAACTGATCACTGAAGAGAAAGGTGTAACTCTTTGAGTTGCATTCATACATCGAAGTGCACTTTCTCAAAAGGCTTCTTTCCAGTTTTTATTTGAAGATATTTACTTTTACACGATAGCCCTCAAAGAGCTCGCAAATATCACTTTGCAGAATCCACGAATACTGTGTTAGCAAACTGCTCCAAGAAGGGAGTGGCGGAACTCTGTGCGATGAAGTCACACATCAGAAATCAATCTCTGAGAAAGCTTCTCTCTAGGTATTTTCTGAGGATATTTCCTTTTTCACAATGGGCCCCAATGGGCCCCCAAATACCACGTTGCAGTTTCCACGTAAAGAGTGTTAACAAACTGATTCCTGAGGTCTAAGCTGTAACTCTGTGAGATGAATTCACAGATCACAAAGAAGTTTCTCAGAAAGCTTCTTTCACGTTTTGTACTAATGATATTTCCTTTATAAGCGTAGACCTCAATGCGATCCAAAGTTGCCCTTCTCAGGTTCCACAAAGACAGTGTCAATGGACTGTTCCAGGAAACATAAGTGTAACTCTGTGAGATGAATTCATACATCACCACGAAGTTTATACGAAATCTTCCTTCTAGTTTTCATCTGAGGATATTTCCTCTGTCACCGTAAGCTTCATTGCGCTAAGAAGTATCCCACTGCAGATTTCAAGAAAACTCTGTTAGGCAACTGATCACTGAAGCGAAACGTCTAACTCAGTGAGTGACATTCATACATCGAACTGCGTTTTTCCAGAAGACTTCTTTCCAGTTTTTATCTTAAGGTGTTTCCTTTTTCACCATAGCCCTCAAAGAGCTACGAAATATCACTTTGCAGAATCCACGACAACTGTGTTAGCAAACTGTTCCAAGGAGGGAAGTGTGGAACTCTGTGTGATGAAGTCACACATCAGAAAGCAATCTCTCAGAAAGATTCTCTCTAGTTATTATCTGAGGATATTTCCTTTTTCACAATGGGCCCCAATGGGCTCCCAAATATCACTTTGCAGGTTCCACCCAAAGAGTGATAGCAATCTGCTTCCTGAGGACTAAGTTGCAACTCTGTGAGATGAATTCACAGATCACAAAGAAGTTTCTCAGAAAGCTTCTTCACGTGTTGATCTGATGATATTTCCGTTCTCGGCGCAGGCCTCAATGCATTGGAAAATAGCCCTTCTCAGGTTCCTCAATGACAGTGTTAATGGACTGTTCCAGGAAACGTAAGTGTTACTCTGTGAGATGAATTCACACATCACCAAGAAGTTTCTAAGAAAGATTCCTTTTAGTTTTCCTGTGAGGATATTTCCTTTGTCACCGTAAGCTTCATTGCGCTAAGAAGTATTCCATTGCGGATTTCAAGAAAACTGTGTTAGCAAACTGATCACTGAAGAGAAAGGCGTCACTCTTTGGGTTGCATTCATTCTTCGAAGTGCATTTTCCAGAAATCTTCTTTCCATTTTTTATTTGAAGATATTTCCTTTTTCACCATAGCACTCAGTGGGCTCCCAAATATCACTTTTCAGAATCCACGACAACAGTGTTAGCAAACTGTTCCAAGAAGGGAGAGGTGGAACTCTGTGAGACGAATTAACACCTCAGAAAGCAATGTCTCAGAAAGCTCTCTAGTAATGATCTGAGGATATTTCCTTTTTCACAATGGACCCCAAAGGGCTCCCAAATATCACTTTTCAGATTCCACAAGAAGAGTGTTAGCAAACTGCTTCATGAGTTTTAAGCTGTAACTCTGTGAGATGAATTCACAGATCACAAAGATGTTTCTCAGAAAGCTTCTTTCACGTTTTGAACTGATGATATTTCCCGTATCAGCGTAGGTCTCAATGTGATCCAAATTAGCTCTTCTCAGGTTCCTCAAACACAGTGTTAATGGAGTGTTCCAGGAAACATAAGTGTAACTCTGTGAGATGAATTCACAAATCACCAAGAAGTTTCTAAGAAAGCTTCCTTCTAGTTTTCCTGTGAGGATATTTCCATAGTTACCGTAAGCTTCATTAGGCTAAGAAGTATCCCATTCCATAATTCAAGAAAACTGTGTTAACAAAATGATCACTGAAGAGAAAGGTGTCACTCTCTGGGGTGCATTCATTCATCGAAGTGCATTTTCCAAAACTCTTCTTTCCAGTTTTCATTTGAAGATATTTCCTTTTTCACCATAGCCCTCAATGATCTCCCAAATATCACTTTGCAGAATCCACGACAACAGTGTTAGCAAACTGTTCCAACAAGGGAAGTGTGGAACTCTGTGTGATGAAGTCACACATCAGATAGCAAACTCTCAGAAAGCTTCTCTCTAGTGTTTATCTGAGGATATTTCCTTTTTCACAATGGGCTGCAATGCTCTCCCAAATATCACCTTGCAGATTCCACGAAAAGAGTGTTTGGAAACTGCTTCTTGAGGTCTCAGCTGTAAATCTGTGAGATGAATTCACAGAT
This sequence comes from Rhinopithecus roxellana, assembly GCF_007565055.1. Classification (NCBI taxonomy): domain Eukaryota; kingdom Metazoa; phylum Chordata; class Mammalia; order Primates; family Cercopithecidae; genus Rhinopithecus; species Rhinopithecus roxellana. Next base: position 3,417,481 of record NC_044564.1, on the reverse strand, counting down.
CACAACGGAGTCTCTCAGAAAGCTTCTTTCACGTTTTGAACTGATGATATTTCCTTTATCAGCATCGGCCTCAATGCTATCCAAAGTAGCCCTTCTCAGGTTCCTCAAAGACAGTGTTAATGGACCTTTCTATTAAACATAAGTGTAACTCTGTGAGATGAATTCACACATCACCAAGAAGTTTCTAAGCAAGCTTCTTTCTAGTTTTCATCTGAGGATATTTCCTTTGTCACAGTAAGCTTCATTGCACTAAGAAGTATCCCATTGCAGATTTCAAGAAAACTGTGTTAGCAAACTTATCACTGAAGAGAAAGGTGTAACTCTATGAGTTGCATTCATACATCGAAGTGCATTTTCCCAGACGGCTTCTTTCCAGTTTTTATCTGAAAATATTTCCTTTTTCACCATGGCCCTCAATGCACTCCCAAATATCACTTGGCAGAATCCACGACAACTGTGTCAGCAAACCGTTCCAAGAAAGGAAGGGTGAAACTCTGTGCGATGAAGTCGCACATCAGAAAGCTATCTCTCAGAAAGGTTCTGTTTAGTAATTATGTGAGGATATTTCCTTTTTCACAAAGGGCCCCAATGGACTCCCAAATATCACTTTGCAGATTCCACGAAAAGAGTGTTAGCAAACTGCTTCCTGAGGTCTAAGCTGTAACGCTGTCCGATGAATTCACAGATCACAAAGAAGTTTCTCAGAAAGCTTCTTTCACGTTTTGAACTGATGATATATCCTTTATGAGGGTTGGCCTCAATGCGATCCCAATTAGCCATTCTCAGGGTCCTCAAAGACACTGTTAGTGGACTGTTCCTGGAAATATAATTGTAACACCGTGAGATGAATTCACAGATCACACAAAAGTTTCTCAGAAAGCTTCTTTCACGTTTTGGACTGATGATATTTCCTTTTTTTACGTAGGCCTCAATGTGATCCAAATTAGCCCTTCTAAGGGTCCTGTAAGACAGTGTTAATGATCTGTTCCAGGAAACATAAGTGTAACTCTGTGAGATGAATTCACACATCACCAAGAAGTTTCTAAGAAAGCTTCTTTCTAGTTTTCATCAGAGGATATTTCCTTTGTCACCATAAGCTTCAATACGCTAAGAAACATCGCATTGCAGATTTCAAGAAAACTGTCTTAGCAAACTGATCACTGAAGAGAAACGTATAACTCTGTGAGTTGCATTCATACATCGAAGTGCATTTTCCCAGAAGGCTTCATTCCAGTTTTTATCTGAAGATATTTGCTTTTTCACCAGAGCCCACAATGAGCTCCCAAACATCACGTGGTAGAATTCACGGCAACAGTGTTAGCAAATGGCTCCAAGAAGGGAAGGGTGGATCTCTGTGTGATGAAGTCACACATCAGAAAGCAATCTCTCAGAAAGATTCTCTGTAGTTATTATCCGAGGATATATCCTTTTTCACAATGGGCCCCAATGGGCTCCCAAATTTCACTTTGCAGATACCACGAAAAGAGGGTTAGCAAACTGCTTCCTGAGGTCTAAGCTGTAACTCTGTGAGATGAATTCACAGATCACAAAGAAGTTTCTCAGAAACCTTCTTTCACGTTTTGAACTAATGATATTTCCATTAACAGAGTAGGCGTAAATGCGATCCAAAGTTGCCCTTCTCAGGTTCCTCAAAGACAGTGATAATGGACTGTTTCAGGAAACAAAAGTGTAACTCTGTGAGATGAAATCACACATCATCAAGAAGTTTCTAAGAAAGCTTCTTTCTAGCTTTCATCTGAGGATATTTCCTTTTTCACCATAAGCTTCATCGCATTAAGAAGTATCCCATTGCAGATTTCAAGAAAACTGTTAGGAAACTGATCACTGAAGAGAAACGTGTAACTCTGTGAGATGCATTCATACATGGAAGTGCACTTTCCCAGAAGGCTTCTTTCCAGTTTTTATCTGAAGATATTTCCTTTTTCACCATAGCCCTCAATGAGCTACCAAATATCACTCTGCAGAATGCACAACAATAGTGTTAGCAAAGTGTTCCAAGATGGGAAGTGTGGAACTCTGTGAGATGAAGTCACACATCAGAAAGCAATCTCTCAGAAAGCTTCTCTCTACTTATTATCTGAGGATATTTCCTTTTTCACAATGGACCACAATGGGCTCCCAAATATCACTTTGCAGATTCCACGAAAAGAGTGTTAGCAAACTGCTTCCTGAGGTCTAAGCTGTAACACTGTGAGATGAATTCACAGATCACAAAGAAGATTCTCAGAAAGCTTCTTTCACGTTTTGAACTGATGATATTTCCTTTATCAGCGTATGCCTCAAAGCGATCCAAAGTAGCCCTTCTGAGGTTCCTCAAAGACAGTGTTAATGGACTGTTCTAGGAAACATAAATGAAACTCTGTGAGCTGAATTCACACATCACCAAAAAATTTCCAGGAAAGCTTCTTTTTACTTTTCATCTGAGGATATTTCCTTCGTCACCGTAAGCTTCCTTGCGCTAAGAAGTATCCCATTGCAGATAAAAAGATATCTGTCTTGGCAAACTGATCACTGAAGAGAAAGGAGTGTCTCTGTGCACTGCATTCATACATCGAAGTGCATTTTCCCAGAATGCTTCATTCCAGTTTTTATCTGAAGATATATCCTTTTTCACCATTGCCCTCAATGAGCTCCCAAATATCACTTTTCAGAATCCACGACAACTGTGTTAGCAATCTGTTCCAAGAAGGGAAGGATGGAACTCTGTTTGATGAAGTCACACATCAGAAAGCAATCCCTCAGAAAGCTTCTCTCTAGTTATTATCTGAGGACATTTCCTTGTTCACAATGGGCTCCACTGGGATCCCAAATATCACTTTAATGGTACCAGGAAAAGAGTGTGAGCAAACTATTTCATGAGGACTAAGTTGTAACACTGTGAGACGAATTCACAGATCACACAGAAGTTTCTCAGAAAGCTTCTCTCACGTTTTGAACTGATGATATTTGCTTCATCAGCGTAGGCGTCAATGCGATTCAAAGTGGCCCTTCTCAGGTTCCTCAAAGACAGTATTAATGGACTGCTCCAGGAAATATAAGTGTAACTCTGTGAGATGAATTCACACATCACCAAGAAGTTTCTGGAAAAGCTTCTCTCTAGTTTTCATCTGAGGATATTTCCTTTGTCACCGTAAGATTCATTGCGCTTAAAATATCCCATTGTATATTGCAAGAAAACTGTGTTAGCAAACTGATCACTGAAAGGTTACGTGTAAGTCTGTGATTTGCATTCATACATCTAAGTGCATTTTCGCAGAAGGATTCTTTCCAGTTTTTATCTGAAGATATTTCCTTTTACACCATAGCCCTCAAAAGGCTCCCAAATATCACTTTGCAGAATCCAGGACAACTGTGTTAGCAAAGTGTTCCAAGAAGGGAAAGGTGGAACTCTGTGTGATGAAGTCACACATCAGAAAGGAATCTCTCAGAAAACTTCTCTCTAGTTATTATCTGAGGATATTTCGTCTTTCACAATGGGCCCTAGTGGGCTCACAAATATCACTTTGCAGATTCCACGAAAAGACTGTTAGCAAACTGCTTCCCGAGGACTAAGTTGTAACACTGAGATGAATTCAAAGAATTCAAAGAAGTTTCTCAGAAAGATTCTTTTACGTTTTGAACTGATGATATTTGCTTTATCAGCGTAGGCTTCAATGCAATCCAACGTTGCCATTCTCATTTTCCTCAAAGACAGTGTTAATGGACTGTTCCTGGAAACATAAGTGTAATTCTGTGAGATGAAATCACACATCACCAAGACGTTTCTGGGAAAGCTTCTTTGTAGCTTTCATCTGAGGATATTTCCTTTGCCTCATAAGCTTCATTGCTCTAAGAAATATCCCATTGCAGATGTCAAGAAAAGTGTTTTGGCAAACTGATCACTGAAGAGAAATGTGGAACTCTGTGAGCTGCATTCATAAATCGAAGTGCATTTTCCCAGAAGGCTTCTTTCCAGTTTTTATCTGAAGATATTTCCTTTTTCACCGTAGCCTTCAATGAGCTCCCCAATATCACTTGGCAGAATCCACAACAACAGTGTTAGCAAAGTATTCCAAGTAGGGAAGGGTGGAACTCTGTGTGATGAAGTCACACATCAGAAAGCAATCTCTCAGAAATCTTCTCTCTAGTTATTATCTCAGGACATTTCCCTTTTCAGCATGGGCTCCAATGGGCTCCCAAATATCACTTTGCAGTTTGCACGAAAAGAGTGTTAGCAAACTGCTTCCTGAGGCCTAAGCTGTAACTCTGTGAGATGAATGCACAGAGCACGAAGAATTTTCTCAGAAAGGTTCTTTCACGTTTTGCACTGATGATATTTCGTTTATCAGTGCAGGCCTCAATGTGATCCAAAGAAGCCCTTCTCAGGTTCCTCAAAGACAGTGTTAATGGACTGTTGCAGGAAACATAAGTGTAAATCTGTGAGATGAATTCACACATCACCAAGAAGTTTCCAGGAAAGTTTCTTTCTGCTTTACATCTGAGAATATTTACTTTGTCACCGTAAGCTTCCTTACGCTAAGAAGTATCCCATCGCAGATTTTTGGAAAACTTTCTTACCAAACTGATCACTGAAGAGAAAGGTGTAACTCTGTGAGTTGCATTCATACATCGAAGAGCATTTTCCCAGAAGGCTTCATTCCAGTTTTTATCAGACGATATTTCCTTTTTTACCATAGCCCTCAATGAGCTCCCAAATAACACTTTGCAAAATCCACGACAACAGTGTCAGCAAAGTGTTCCAAGAAGGGAAGGGTGGAACTCTGTGTGGTGAAGTCACACATCAGAAAGCAATCTCTCAGAAAGCTTCTCTCTAGTTATTATCTGAGGATATTTCCTTTTTCAAAATGGGCCCCAATGGGCTCCTAAATATCAGTTTGTAGATTCCACGAAAAGAGGGTTAGCAAACTGATTCCTGAGGTCTTATCTGTAGCTCTGCGAGATGAATTCACCGATCACAAAGAAGTTTCTCAGCAACCTTCTTTCACGTTTTGAACTGATGATATTTCCTTTATCAGCGTCGGCCTCATTGCGATCCAAAGTAGTCCTGCTCAGGATTCTCAAAGACAGTGTTAATGGAATGTTCCCGGAAACATAAGTGTAACTCTGTCAGATGAATTCACACATCACTAAGAAGTTTCTGGGAAAGCTTCTTTGTAGTTTTCATCTGAGGGTATTTCCTTTGTCACCATAAGCTTCATTGTGCTAAGAACTATCCCATTGCAGTTATCAAGAAAGCTGTGTTAGCAAAGTGATCAATGAAAAGAAACGTGTAACTCTGTGAGTTGCATTCATACATCGAAATGCATTTTCCCAGAAGGCTTCTTTCCAGTTTTTATGTGAAGATATTTCCTTTTTCACCAGAGCCCTCAATGAGCTCCTAAATATCACTTTGCAGAATCCACGACAACAGTGTTAGCAAAGTGTTCCAAGAAGGGAAAGGTGGAACTCTGTGTGATGAAGTCACACATCAGAAAGCAATCTCTCAGAAAGCTTTTCTCTAGTTATTATCTGAGGATATATCGTTTTTCAAAATGGGCCACAAAGGGCTCCCAAATATCACTTTGCAGATTCCACGAAAAGAGTGTCAGCAATCTGCTTCCTGAGGTCTAAGCTGTAACTCTGTGAGATGAATTCACAGATCACAAAGAAGCTTCTCAGAATGCTTCCTTCACCTTTTGAACTGATGATATTTCGTTTATCAGCATAGGCCTCAATGCGATCCGTAGTAGCCCTTCTCAGGTTCCTCAAAGACAGTGTTAATGGGCTGTTCCAGGAAACATAAGTGTAACTCAGGGAGATGAATTCACACTTCACCAAGAAGTTTCAAAGAGAGCTTCTTTCTAGTTTTCATCTGGGGATATTTCCTTTGTCTGGGTAAGCTTCAATGCGCTAAGAAATATCCCTTTGCAGATTTCAAGAAAACTGTGTTAGGAAACTGATCACTGAAGAGAAAGGTGTAACTCTGTGAGTTGCATTCATACATCGAGGTGCATTTTCCCAGAAGGCTTCTTTCCAGTTTTTATCTGAAGATATGTCCTTTTTCACCATAGCCCTCAATGAGCTCCCAAATATCACTTAGCAGAATCCACGACAACAGTGTTAGCAAACTGTTCCAGGAAGGGAAGGGTGGAACCCCGTGTGATGAAGTCACACATCAGAAAGCAATGTGTCAAAAAGCTTCTCTCTAGTTATTACCTGAGGATATTTCCTTTTTCACAATGGGCCCCAAAGGGCTCCCAAATACCACTTTGCAGATTCCACGAAAAGAGTGTTAGCAACTGCTTCCTGAGGTCTAAGCCGTAACTCTGTGAGATGAATTCAGAGATCCCAAAGATGTTTCTCAGAAAGCTTCTTTCACGTTTTGAGCTGATGATATTTCCTTTTTCAGCGTAGGCCTCAATGCGATCCAAAGTACCCATTCTCAGGTTCCTCAAGAACAGTGTTCATGGACTGTTCCAGCAAACATAAGTGTAACTCTGTGAGAGGAATTCACACATCACCAAGACATTTCTAAGAAAGCTTATTTATACTTTTCATCTGAGGATATTTCCTTTGTCACCGTAAGCTTCGTTGCACTAAGAACTATCCCATTGCAGATATCAAGAAAACTGTGTTAGGAAACTGATCACTGAAGAGAAACGTGTAACTCTGTGAGTTGCATTCATACATCGAAGTGCATTTTCCCTGAAGGCTTCTTTCCAGTTTTTATCTGAAGATATTTCCTTTTTCACCATAGCCCTCAATGAGCTCCCAAATATCACTTGGCAGAATCCACGACAACTGTATCAGCAAACTGTTCAAAGAAGGGAAGGGTGGAACTCTCTGTGCGGAATTCACACATCAGAAAGCAATCTCTCAGAAAGCTTCTCTCTAGATATTATCTGAGGATATTTCCATTTTCACAATGGGCCCCAAAGGGCTCCCAAATATCCCTTTGCAGGTTCCACAAGAAGCGTGTTAGCAAACTGCTTCCTGAGGTCTAATCTGTAACTCTATGAGATGAATTCTCAGATCACAAAGAAGTTTCTCAGTAAGTTCTATCACGTTTTGAACTGATCATATTTCCTTTATCAGCGTAGTCCTCAATGCGATCAAAGAAACCCTTCCCGGGTTCCTCAAAGACAGTGTTAATGGCCTGTTCCCGGAAACATAAGTGTAACTCTGTGAGATGAATTCACACATCACCAAGAAGTTTCTGAGAAAGTTCTTTCTACTTTTCATCTGAGGTTATTTCTTTTGTCACTGTAAGCTTCGTTGAGCTAAGAAGTATCCAATTGCAGATTTCAAGAAAACGGTGTAAGAAAACTGATCACTGAAGAGAAAGGTGCCACTCTGTGAGTTGCATTCATACATCGAACTGCATTTTCCCAGAAGGCTTCTTTCCACTTTCTACGTGAAGATATTTCCTTTTTTACCATAGCCCTAAATGAGCTCCCATACTTAACTGTGCAAAATCCACGAAAACTGTGTTAGCAAACTGTTCCAAGAAAAGAGGGTGGAATTTTGTGTGATGAAGTCACACATCAGAAAGCAATCTCTCAGAAAGCTTCTCTCTAGTTATTGTCTGAGGATATTTCCTTTTTCACAATGGGACCCAAAGGACTCCCTAATATCACTTGGCAGAGTCAACGAAAAGAATGTTACCAAACTAATTCCTGAGATATAAGTTGTAACACTGTGAGATAAATTCACAGATCACAAAGAAGTTTCTCATAAAGCTTCTTTCACGTTTTGAGCTGATGATATTTCCTTTATCAGCCTAGGCCTCAATGCAATCCAAATTAGCCCTTCTCAGGTTCCTCAAAGATAGTGTTCATGGACTGTTCCAGGAAACATTAGTGTAACTCTGTGAGATCAATTCACACATCACCAAGAAGTTTCTAAGAAAGCTTCCTTCTAGTTTTCATCTGAGGATGTTTCCTTTGGCACTGTAAGCTTCATTGCGCTAAGAAGTATCCCATTGCAGATTTCAAGAAAACTGTGTTAGCAAACTGATCACTGAAGGGAAAGGTGTAACTCTATGAATTGCATTCATACAACGAAGTGCATTTTCCCAGAAGGCTTCCTTCAAGTATTTATCTGAAGATATTTCCTTTTTCACCATAGCCCTCAATGAGCTCCCAAATATCACTTTGCAGAATTCAAGACAACTGTGTAAGCAAAATGTTACAAGAAGTAAACGGTGGATCTCTGAGTGAGGAAGTCACACCTCAGAAAGCAATCTCTCAGAAAGCTTCTCTCTAGTTATTATCAGAATATTTCCTTTTCCCTAATGGGTCCCAATGGGCTCCCAAATATCACTTTGCAGATTCCACGAACACAGTGCAACAAACTGCTTCCTGAGGTCTGAGCTGCCACACTGTAAGATGAATTCACAGATCACAAAGAAGTTTCTCAGACAGCTTGTGTCACATTTTGACCTGATAATAGTTCCTTTATCAGCGTAGGTCTCAATGCGATCCAAAGTAGCCCTTCTCAGGATCCTCAAAGAGAGTGTTAATGGACTGTTCCAGGAAACATTAGTGTAAGTCTGTGAGATGAATTCACACTTCACCAAGAAGTTTTTAGAAAGCTTCTTTCTAGTTTTCATCTGAGGATATTTCCTTAATCACCGTAAGCTTCATTGTGCAGAGAAGTATCCCATTGCAGATTTCAAGAAAACTGTGTTAGCAAACGGATCACTGAAGAGAAATATGTAACTCTGTGAGTTGAATTCACACATCGAAGTGCATTTTCCCAGAAGCCTTCTTTCCAGTTTTTATCTGAAGATATTTCCTTTTTCACCATAGCCCTCAATGAGCTCCCAAATATCACTTTGCAGAATACACGACAACTGTGTTAGCAAACTGTACCAAAAAGGAAACGATGGAACTCTGTGTGATGAAGCCACACCTCAGAAAGCAATCTCTCAGAAAGCTTCTCTCTAGTTATTATCTGAGGACAATTCCTTTTTCACAATGGGCCCCAAATGGCTCCCATATATCACTTTCCAGTATCCAAGAAAGGAGAGTTAGCAAACTGCTTCATGAGGATTAAGTTGTAACTCTGTGAGATGAATTCACAGATCACAAAGAAGTTTCTCAGAAAGCTTCTATCACTTTTTGAACTGATTATATTTCCCTTATCAGCATAGGCCTCAATGCGATCCAAAGTCGGCCTTCTCATGTTCCCCAAAGACAGTGTTAATGGACTGTTCCTGGAAACATAACTGTAACTCTTTGAGATGAATTCACACATAACCAAGACGTTTCTCAGAATGCTTCTTTCTAGTTTTCATCTGTGGATATTTCCTTTGTCACTGTAAGCTTCATTGCGCAAAGAAATATCTCATTGCAGATTTCAAGAAAACTGTGTTAGCAAACTGATCACTGAAGACAAAGGTGTAACTCTTTGAGTTGCATTCATACATCGAAGTGCATTTTGTCAGAAGGCTTCTTTCCACTTTTTATCTGAAGATATTTCCTTTTTAACCATAGCCCTCAATGAGCTCCCAAATATCACTTTGCAGAATACACGTCAACTGTGTTAGCAACGTGTTCCAAGAATGGAATGGTGGAACTTTTTGTGATGAAGTCACACCTCAGAAAGCAATCTCTCAGAAAGCTTCTTCCTAGTTATTATCTGAGGATATTTCCTTTTTCACAATGGGCCCCAATTTGCTCCCAAATATCACTTTGCAGATTCCATGAAAAGAGTGTTAGCAAACTGCTTCCTGAGGACTCAGCTGTAACACTGTGAGATGAATTCACAGATCACAAGGAAGTTTCTCAGAAAGCTTCTTTCACGTTTTGAACTGATGATATTTCCTTTATCAGCGTAGGCCTCAATGCGATCCCAAGTACACCTTCTCAGGTTCCTCAAAGACAGTGTTAATGGACTGTTACAGGTTACATAAGTGTAACTCTGTGAGATGAATTCACACATCCCAAGAAGTTTCTAGGAAAGCTTCTTTCTATTTTTCATCTGAGGATATTTCCGTTGTCACCGTAAGCTTCATTGAGCTAAGAAGTATCCCATCGCAGATTTCAAGAAAACTGTGTTCGCAAACTGACCACTGAAGAGAAACGTGTAATTCTGTGAGTTGCATTCATACATTGAAATGCATTTTGCCAGAAGGCTTCTTTCCCGTTTTTATCTGAAGATATTTCCTTTTTCACCAAAGCCCGCAATGCGCTCCCAAATATCACTTTTCAGAATCCATGACAACGGTGTTAGCAAACTGTTCCAAGAAGGGAAGGGTGGAACTCTGTGTGATGAAGTCACACCTCAGAAAGCAATTTCTCAGAAAGATTCTCTCTACTGATTATCTGAGGATATTTCCTTTTTCACAATGGGCCAAAATGGGCTCCAAAATATCACTTTGCAGATTCCACGAAAAGAGTGTTAGCAAACTGCTTCCCGAGGTCTAATCTGCAAAACTGTGAGATGAATTCACAGATCACAAAGAAGTTTCTCAGAAAGTTCTCTCACGTTTTGAACTGATGATATCTGCTTTATCAGCGTAGGCCTCAATGCGACTCAAAGTAGCCCTTCTAAGTTTCCTCAAATACAGTGTTAATGGACTGTTCCAGCAAACATAAGTGTAACTCTGTGGAATGGATTCACACATCACCAAGAAATTTCTAGGAAAGCTTCTTTCTAGTTTTCATGTGAGGATATTTCCTTTGTCACCTTAAGCTTCATTGCACTAAGAAGTATCCCATTGCAGATTTCAAGAAAACTGTGTATGCAAACTGATCACTGAAGAGAAGCATGTAATTCTGTGAGTTGCAGTCATACATTCAAGTGCATTTTACAGAAGGCTTTTTTCCAATTTTTATCTTAAGTTATTTCCTTTTTCACCATAGCCCGCAATGTGCTCCCAAATATCACTTTTGAGAATCCACGACAACAGTGTTAGCAAACTGTTCCAAGAAGGGATGGGTGGAACTCTGTGTGATGAAGTCAGACATCAGAAAGCAATCTCTCAGAAAGCTTCTCTCTAGTTATTATCTGAGGATATTTCCTTTTTCACAATGGGCCCCAATGGGCTCCCAAACATCACTTTGCAGATTCCACGAAAAGAGTGTTAGCAAACTGCTTCCTGAGGTCTAATCTGTAAAACTGTGAGATGAATTCGCAGAACACAAAGAAGTTTCCCATTAAGCTTCTGTCACGTTTTAACTGATGATATTTCCTTATTCAGCGTCAGACTCAATGCGATCAAAGTACCCCTTCTCAGGTTCCTCAAAGAGAGTGTTAATGGACTGTTCCAGGAAACATAGCGGTACCTTTTTGAGATGAATTCACACAACACCAAGAAGTTTCTAAAAAGCTTCTTTCTAGTTTTCATCCGAGGATATTTCCTTTGTCACCGTAAGCTTCATTGCGCAAAGAAGTATCCCATTGCAGATTTCAAGGAAACTGTTAGGAAACTGATAAGTGAAGCGAAACGTGTAAATCTGTGAGATGCTTTCATACAACGAAATGCATTTTCCCAGAAGGTTTCTTTCCAGTTTTTATCTGAAGATATTTCCTTTTTCACCAAAGCCCTCAATGAGCTCCCAAATATCACTTGGCAAAATCCACGAAAACAGTGTTAGCAAACAGTTCCACGAAGGGAAGGGTGGAAATCTGTGTGATGAAGTCACACATCAGAAAGCAATCTTCCGAAAGCTTCTCTCTAGTTATTATGTGAGGATATCTCCTTTTTCACAATGGGCCCCAATGGGCTCCGAAATATCACTTTGCAGATCCACGAAAAAAGTGGTAGCAAACTGCTTCTTCGGACTCAGTTGTAATTCTGTGAGATGAATTCACAGATCACAAAGAAGTTTCTCAGAAAGTTCTCTCACGTTTTGAACTGATGATATTTGCTTTATCAGCGTAGGCTCAATGCGATCCAAAGTTGCCCTTCTCAGGTTCCTCAAAGAGAGTGTTAATGGACTTTTCCAGGAAAGATAAGTGTAACTCTGTGAGATGAATTCACACATCACCAAGCAGTTTCTAGGAAAGCTTCTTTCTAATTTTCAGCTGAGGATATTTCCTTTGTCACCATAAGCTTCATTGCACTAAGAAGTATCCCATTGCAGATTTCAAGATAACTGTGTTAGTAAACTGATCACTGAAGAGATACGTGTAACTCTGTGAGTTGCCTTATACATCGAAGTGCATTTTCCCAGAAGGCTTCTTCCAGTTTTTATCTGAAGATATTTCCTTTTTCACCATAGCCCTCAATGAGCTCCCAAAGATCACTGTGCAGAATCCAAGACAACAGTGTTAGCAAACTGTTCCAAGAAGGGTAGGGTGTAACTCTGTGTGATGATGTCACACGTCAGAAAGCAATCTCTCATAAAGCTCCTCTCTAGTTATTATCTGGGGATATTTCCTTTTTCACAATGGGCCCCAGTGGGCTCCCAAATATCGCTTTGCAAATTCCACGAAAAGAGTGTTAGCAAACTGCTTCATGAGAACGAAGTTGTAACTCTGTGAGATGAATTCACAGATCACAAAGAGTCTCTGAGAAAGCTTCTTTCACGTTTTGAACTGATGATATTTCTTTTATCAGCGTAGGCCTCAATGCGATCCAAAGTAACCACTCTCACGTTCCTCAAAGACAGTGTTAATGGACTGTTCCAGGAAATATAAGTGTAACTCTGTTTGATGAATTTAGACATCAAAAAGTAGTTTCTAGGAAAGCTTCTTTCTAGTTTTCATGAGGATATTTCCTTTGTCACCGTAAGCTTCATTGCGCTAAGAAGTATCCCATTGCAGATTTCAAGAAAACTGTGTTAGCAAACTGATCACTGAAGAGAAACGTGTCACTCTGTGAGTTGCATTCATACATCGAAGTGCATTTTCCCAGAAGGCTTTTTTCCAATTTTTATCGGAAGATATTTCCTTTTTCATGATAGCCTTCAATGAGGTCCCAAATATCACTTGGCAGAATCCACGACAACAGTGTTAGCAGACAGTTACAAGAAGGGAAGGGTGGAACTCTGTGTGATGAAGTCACACCTCAGAAAGCAATCTCTCAGAAAGCTTCTCTCTAGTTATTATCTGAGGATATTTCCTTTTTCACAATGGCCCCCAATGGGCTCCAAATAGTACTTTCCATATTCCACGGAAAGAGTGTTAGCAAACTGCTTCATGAGAACTAAGTTTTAACCCTGTGAGATGAATTCATATATCACAAAGCAGTTTCTCAGAAAGCTTCTTTCACGTTTTGAACTTATGATAATTCCTTTATCAGCGTAGGCCTCATTGGGATCCAAAGTTCGCCTTCTCTGGTTCCTCAAATACAGTGTTAATGATCTGTTCCAGGAAACATAAGTGTAACTCTGTGAGATGAATTCACACATCACCAAGAGGTTTCTAAGAAACCTTCCTTCTAGTTTTCATCTGAGGATATTTCCTTTGTCATCATAAGCTTCATTGCACTAAGAAGTGTCCCATTGCAGATTTCAAGAAAACAGTGTTAGCAAACTGATCACTGAAGCGAAACGTGTAACTCTGTGAGTTGCATTCATACATCGAAGTGCATTTTCCCCGAAGGCTTCTTTCCAGTTTTTGTCTGAAGATATTTCCTTTTTCAGGATAGCCTTCAGTGACCTCCCAAATAACACTTTGCAGAATCCACGACAATACTGTTAGCAAACTATTCCAAGAAGGGAAGGGTGGAACTCTGTGTGATGAAGTCACACCTCAGAAAGCAACCTCTAAGAAAGTTTCTCTCTAGTTATTATCTGATTATATTTCCTTTTTCACAATGGAACCCAATGGGCTCCCAAATATCACTTTGCAGATCCTACGAAAAGAGTGTTAGCAAACTGCTTCCTGAGATCTAAGCTATAACTCTGTGAGATGAATTCACAGATCACAAAGAAGTTTCTCAGAAAGCTTCTTTCACGTTTTAAACTGGTGATATTTCCTTTATCAGCGTAGGCCTCAAAGCGATCCAAATTAGCCCTTCTCAGTTTCCTGAAAGACAGTGTTAATGGAGTGTTCCAGGAAACAAAAGTGTAACTCTGTGAGATGAATTCACATATCACCAAGAAGTTTCGAAGAAAGCTTCCTTCTAGTTTTCCTGAGAGGATATTTCCTTTGTCACCATAAGCCTCATTGCGCTAAGTAGTATCCCATTGCAGATTCCAAAAAAACTGTGTTAGCAAACTGATCACTGAAGAGAACGGTGTCACTCTGTCAGTTGCATTCCTACATCGAAGTGCATTTTCCCAGAAGGTTTCTTTGCAGCTTTTATCTGAAAATATTTCCTTTTGCACCATAGCAATCAATGAGCTCCCAAATATCACTTTGCAAGATCCACGAAAATAGTGTTAGCAAACTGTTCCAAGAAGGGAAAGGTGCAACCGTGTGTGATGAAGTCACACATCAGAAATCAATCTCTCAGAAACCTTCTCTCTAGTTTTTATCTGTGGATATTTCCTTTTTCACCACGGGATTCCAAATATCACTTTGCAGATTCCACGAAAAGAGGGTCAGCAAACTGCTTCCTGAGATCAAAGCCATAACTCTGTGAGATGAATTCACAGATCACAAAGAAGTTCCTCAGAAAGCTTCTTTTACGTTTTGAACTGATGATATTTCCTTTATCAGCGTAGGCCTCAATGCGAACCAAAGTAGCCCTTCTCAGGTTCCCCAAAGACAGTGTTAATGGACTGTTCCAGGAAACATAAGTGTAACTCTGTGAGATGAATTCACATGTCCCCAAGAAGTTTCGAAGAAAGCTTCTATCAAGTTTTCATCTGTGGATATTTCCTTTTTCACAATGAGCCCCGATGGGCTACCAAATATCACTTTGCAGATTCCACGAAAAGAGTGGTAGCAAACTGCTTCCAGAGATCTAAGCTATAACTCTGTGAGGTGAATTGACAGATCACAAAGAAGTTTCTCAGAAAGCTTCTTTCACTTCTTAAACCGATGATATTTCCTTTATCAGAGTAGGCCTCAATGCGAATCAAAGTAGCCCTTCTCAGGCTCCTCAAAGACAGTGTTAATGAACCGTTTCAGGAAACATAAGTGTAACTCTGTGAGATGAATTCAAACATCACCAAGAAGTTTCTGGAAATGCTCCTTTCTAGTTTTCATCTGACTCTATTTCCTTTGTCAGCAGAAGCTTCGTTGCGCTAAGAAGTATCCCATTGCAGATTTCACCAAAACTGTCCTAGCAAACTGATCACTGAGGAGAAACGTGTAACTCTGTGAATTGCATTCATACATCGAAGTGCATTTTCCCAGAATGCTTCTTTCCTGTTTTCATCTGAAGATATTTCCTTTTTCTCCATAGCCCTCAATGAGCTCCCAAATATCACTTTGCAGAATCCACGACCATAGTGTTAGCAAACTGCTCCAAGAGGGGAAGGGTGGATCTCTGTGTGATGAAGTCATACATCAGAAAGCAATCTCTCATAAAGCTTCTCCCTAGGTATTATCTGAGGATATTTCCTTTTTCACAATTGGCCCCAATGGGCTACCAAATGTCACTTTTCAGATTCCACGAAAAGAGTGTTAGCAAACTGCTTCCTGAGGTCTATGCTGAAACTCTGTGAGATGAATTCACAGATCACAAAGAAGTTTCTCAGAAAGCTTCTTTCAGGTTTTGAACGGATGATATGTCCTTTAACAGCGTATGCCTCAATGCAATCCAAAGTAATCCTTTTCAGGTTCCTCAAAGACAGTGTTAATGGACTGTTCCAGGAAATGTAAGTGTAACTCTGTGAGATGAATTCACACATCACCGAGAAGTTTCTAAGAAAGCTTCTTTCTAGTTTTCATCTGAGGATATTTCCTTTGTCACTGTAAGCTTCACTGCGTTAAGAAGTATCCCATTGCAGATTTCAAGAAAACTGTGCTAGCAAACTGATCACTGAAGAAAAGGTGTAACTCTTTGACTTGCATTCATACATCGAAGTGCATTTTCCCAGAAGACTTCTTTCCAGTTTTTATCTGAAGATATTTCCTTTTTCAACACAGGCCTCAATGAGCTCCCAAATATCACTTTTCAGAATCCACGACAACAGTGTTAACAAACTGTTCCAAGAAGGGAAGCGTGGAACTCTGTGTGATGAAGTCACACATCAGAAAGCAATCTCTCAGAAAGCTTCTCTCTAGTTATTATCTGAGGATATTTCCTTTTTCACAATGGGCCCCAAAGGGCTCCCAAATATAACTTTGCAGATTCCACGAAAAGAGTATTAGCAAACTACTTCATGACGACTAAGTTGTAACAGTGTGAGATGAAATAACAGATCACAAAGAAATTTCTCAGAAAGCTAATCACACGTTTTGAACTGATGATATTTCCTTTATCAGCGTAGGCCTCAATGCTATCCAAAGTACCCCTTCTTAGTTTCCTCAAAGACAGTGTTAATAGACTGTTGCAGGAAACATAAGTGTAACTCTGTGAGATGAATTCAAACATCACCAAGCAGTTTCTGTGAAAGCTCCTTTCTACTTTTCATCTGAGGATATTTCCTTGGTTAAAATAAGCTTCATTGTGCTAAGAAGTATCCCATTGCAGATTTCAAGAAAACTGTGTTAGCAAACTGATCACTGAAGAGAAATGTGTAACTCTGTGAGTTGCATTCATATATCGAAGTGCATTTTCCCAGAAGGCTTCTTTCCAGTTGTTTCTGAAGGTATTTCCTTTTTCAACATAGCCCTCAAAGAACTCCCAAATATCACTTGGTAGAACCCACGACAACAGTGTTAGTAAACTGTTCCAAGAAAGGAAGGGTGGAACTCTGTGTGATGAAGTCACACATCACAAAGCAATCTCTCAGAAAGCTTCTCCCTAGCTATTGTCTGAGGATATTTCCTTTTTCACCATGGGCCCCAAAGGGCTCCCAAACATCACTTTGCAGATTCCACGAAAAGAGTATTAGCGAACTGCTTCATGAAAACTAATTTGTAACACTGTGAGATGAATTCACAGATCACAAGGAAGTTTCTCAGAAAGTTTCTTTCACGTTTTGAACTGATGATATTTCCTTTTTCAGCGGAGGCCTCAATGCGACCTAAAGTAGCCGTTCTCGGTTTCCCCAAAGACTGTGTTAATGGGCTATTCCAGGAAACATAATTGTAACTCTGTGAGATGAATTCAGACGTCACCAAGAAGATTCTAGGAAATCTTTTTTCTAGTTTTCATGTCAGGATATTTCCTTTGTCACCATAAGCTTCTTTGCGCTAAGAAGTATCCCGATGCAGATTGCAAGAAAACTGTTAGGAAACTGACCACTGAAGAGAAACGTGTAACTCTGTGAGTTGCATTCACACATAGAAGAGCATTTTCCCAGAAGGCTTGTTTCCGGGTTTCATCGGAAGATATTTCCTTTTTCAACATGGACCTCAATGAGCTCCCAAATATCACTTGACAGAATCCACGACAACTGTGTTAGCAAACTGTTCCAAGAAGAGAAGGGTGGAAATCTGTGTGATGAAGTCACACATCAGAAAGCAATCTCTCAGAAACCTTGTCTCTAGTTATTATCTGATTATATTTCCTTTTTCACCATGGGACCCAATGGGGTCCCAAATATCACTTTGCAGATTCCACGAAAATCGTGTTATCAAACTGCTTCATGACGACTAAGTTGTAACTCTGTAGGATGAATTCTCAGATCACAAAGAATTTCCTCAGAAAGCTTCTTTCACGTTTTGAGCTGATGATATTTCCTTTATCAGCGTAGGCCTCAATTCGATGGAAAGCAGCCCTTCTCAGGTTCCTCAAGGTAGTGGTAATGAACTGTTCCAGGAAACATAAGTGTAACTCTGTGAGATGAATTCACTTATCACTAAGAAGTTTAAAGAAAGCTTCTTTCTAGTTTCATCTGAATATATTTCCTTTGTCAACGTAAGCTTCCTTACGCTAAGAAGTATCCCATTGCAGATTTCAGGAAAAATGTTAGGAGACTGATCACTGAAGAGAAAAGTATCACTCTGTGAGTTGCCTTCATACATCGAAGTGCATTTTCCCAGAAGGCTTCTTTCCAGTTTTTATCTGAAGGTATTTCCTTTTTCACCATAACCCTCAATGAGCTCCAAAATACCACTTTTCCTAAACCACGACAATTGGGTTAGCAAACTCTTCCAAGAAGGGAAGGGTGGAACTCTGTGTGATGAAGTCACACCTCAGAAAGCAATCTCTCAGAAAACTTCTCTCAAGTTATTATCTGAGGATATTTCCTTTTTCACAATGGGCCCCAATGGACTCCCAAATATCACTTTCCAGATTCCACGAAAAGAGTGATAGCAAACTGTTTCATGAGGAGTAACTTATAACTCTGTGAGATGAATTCACATATCACAAGGAAGTTTCTAAGAAAGCTTCTTTCACGTTTTGAACTGATCATCTTTCCTTTATCAGTGTAGGCCTCAATGTGATGGAAAGTATCCCTTCGCTGGTCACTCAAAGAGAGTGTTAATGGACTGTTCCAGGAAACATAAGTGTAACTCTGTGAAATGAATTCACACATCACCAAGAAGTTTCTTAGAAAGCTTCTTTCTAGTTTTCATCGGAAGATATTTCCTTTGTCGCCATAAGCATCATTGCACTAAGATGTATCCCATTGCAGATTTCAAAAAACTCTGTTTGGAAACTGATCACTGAAGAGAAACGTGTAACTCCGTGAGTTGCATTCATACATCAAAGTGCATTTTCCCCGAAGGCTTCTATCCAGTTTTTATCTGAAGATATTTCCTTTTTCACCATAGCCCTCAATGAGCTCCAAAATATCACTAAGCAGAAACCACGACAAGTGTGTTAGCAAACTGTTCAAAGAAGAGACGGGTGAAACTCTGTGTGAGGAAGTCACACTTCAGAAAGCAATCTCTCAGGAAGCTTCTCTCTAGCTATTATCTGAGGATATTTCCTTTTTCACAATGGACCCCAATGGAATCCCAAATATCACTTTTCAGATTCCACGAAAAGAGTGTTAGCAAACTGCCTCATGAGGACTAACTTGTAACTCTCTGAGATGAATTCACAGATCTCAAAAAAGTTTCTCAGAAAGCTTCTTTCACGTTTTGAACTGATGATATTTCCTTTATCAACGAAGACCTCATTGCGATCCAAAGTAGCCCTTCTCAGATTCCTCAAAGACAGTGTTAGTGGACTTTTACAGGAAACATAAATTTCACTCTGTGAGATGAATTCACACATCACCAAGAAATTTCTAAGAAGGCTACATTTTAGTTTTCATTTGAGGATATATAATTTGTCACCGTAAGATTCATTGTGCTAAGAAGTTTCCCATTGCAGATTTCAAGAAAACTGTGTTAGCAAACTGATCACTGAAGAGAAACGTGTAACTCTGTGAGTTGCATTGATATATCGAAGTGCATTTTCTCCGAAGGCTTCTTTCCAGTTTTTAATCTGAAGATATTTCCTTTTTCACCGTAGCCCTCAATGAGCTCCCAAATATCACTTTGCAGTATCCACGACAACAGTGATAGCAAACTGTTCAAAGAAGGGAAGGGTGGAACGCAGTGTGATGAAGTCAAACCTCAGAAAGCAATCTCTCAGAAAGCTTCTCTCTAGTTATTATCTGAGGATATTTCCTTTTTCACAATGGACCCCAAAGGGCTCCCAGATATCACTTTGCAGATTCCACAAAAAGAGTGTTAGCAATCTGCTTCATGAGGACTATGTTGTAAATCTGTGAGATGAATTCACAGATCACAAAGTAGTTTCTCAGAAAGCTTCTTTCACGTTTTGAACTGATGGATTATCCTTTAGCAGCGTAGGCCTCAATGTGATCCAAAGTAGCCTTTCTCAGATTCCTCGAAGACAGTGTTAATGGACTTTTCCCGGAAACATAAGTGTAACACTGTGAGGTGAATTCACACACCACCAAGAAGTTTCTAGGAAAATTCTTTCTAGTTTTCATCTGAAAGATATTTCCTTTTTCACCGTAAGCTTTATTGAGCTAAAAAGTATCCCATTGCAGATTTCAAGAAAACTGTGTTAGGAAACTGATCACTGAAGAAAACCATGTAACTCTGTGAGTTGCATTCATACATCGAACTGCATTTTCCCAGAAGGCTTCCTTCCACTTTTTATCTGAAGATATTTCCTTTTTCACCACACCCCTCAATGAGCTCCCAAATATCACTTTTCAGAATCCATGAAAACAGTGTTAGCAAACTGTTCCAATAAGGGAAGGGTGGAACTCTGTGTGATGAAGTCACACATCTGATAGCAATCTCTCAGAGAGCTTCTCTCTAGTTATTATCTGAGGATATTTCCTTTTTCACAATGGGCAGAAATGGGCTCCCAAATATCACTTTGCAGCTTCCACGAAGAGTGTTAGCAAATTGCCTCCTGAGGTCTAAGCTATAAATCTGTGAGATGAATTCACAGATCACAAAGAAGTTTCTCAGAAAGCTTCTTTCACGTTTTAAACTGATGATAATTCCTTTATCAGCATCGGCCTCAATGCAATCAAAGTAGCCCTTCTCAGGTTCCTCAAAGACTGTGTTAATGGAATGTTGCAGGAAACAGAAGTGTAACTCTGTGAGATGAATTCACACATCACCAAGAGGTTTCTAAGAAAGCTTCTTTCTAGTTTTCATCTGAGGATATTTCCTTTGTCACCATAAGCTTCATTGGGCTAAGAAGTATCCCCTTGTAGATTTCAAGAAATCTGTGTCAGCAAACTGATCCCTGAAGAGAATCATGTAACTCTGTGAGTTGCATTCATACATCGAAGTGCATTTTCCCAGAAGGCTTCTTTCCAGTGTTTATCTGACTATATTTCCTTTTTCACCAAAGGCCTCAATGAGCTCCCAAATATCACTTTGCAGAATCCACGACAACGGTGTAGGCAAACTGTTCTATGAAGGGAAGGGTGGATCTCTGTGTAATGAAGTCACACATCAGAAAGCAATCTCTCAGAAAGCTTCTCTCTCGTTATTATCTGAGGATATTTCCTTTTTCACAATAGGCCCCAAAGGGCTCCTAAATATCACTTTGCAAATTCCACGATAAGAGTTTTAGCAAACTGCTTCCTGAGATCAAAGCTGTAACTCTGTGAGATGAATTCACAGATCACAAAGACGTTTCTCAGAAAGCTTCTCTCACGTTTTGAACTGATGATATTTCCTTTCCCAGCATAGGCCTGAATGCAATACAAAGTAGCCCTTCTCAGGTTCCTCAAAGACAGTCTTAATGGACTATTCCAGAAAACATAAGTGTAACTCTGTGAGATGAATTCACACTTCACCAAGAAGTTTCAAAGAAAGCTTCTTTCTAGTTTTCTTCTGAGGATATTTCCTTTTTCACCGTAAGCTTCATTGTGCTAAGAAGTATCCCATTGTAGATTTCAAGACAACTGTTTTAGCAAACTGATCACTGAAGAGAATCGTCTTACTCTTTCAGTTGCATTCATACATCGAAGTGCATTTTCCCAGAAGGCTTCTTTCCAGTAGTTATCTGAAGATATTTCCATTTTCACCATAGCCATCAATGAGTTCCCAAATATCACTTTGCAGAATCCACGACAACAGTGTTAGCAAACTGTTCCAAGAAGGGAAGTGTGGAACTCTGTGTGATGAAGTCACACCTCAGAAAGCAATCTCTCAGAAAGCTTCTCTCTCGTTATTATCTGAGGATATTTCCTTTTTAACAATGTTCCCCAATAGGCTCCCAAATATCACTTTGCAGATTCCACAAAAAGAGTGTTAGCAAACTGCTTCCTGAGATCTAAGATGTAACTCTGTGAGATGAATTCACTGTCCACAAAGATGTTTCTCAGAAAGTTTCTTTCACGTTTTGAACTGATGATATATCCTGTATCAGCATAGGCTTCAATGCGTTCCAAAGTAGCCCTTCTCAGGTTCCTCAAAGACTGTGTTAATGGACTGTTCAGGAAACATAAGTGTAACTCTGTGAGATGAATTCACACATTATCAAGAAGTTTCTAAGAAAGCGTCTTTCTAGTTTTCATCTGAGGATATTTCCTTTGTCACCGTAAGCTTCATTGTGCTAAGAAGTATCCTATCGCAGATTTCAAGAAAACTGTTTTAGCAAACTGATCACTGTACAGCAACGTGTATCTCTGTGAGATGCATTAATGCATGGAAGTGCATTTTCCCAGAAGGCTTCCTTCCAGTTTTTATCTGAAGATATTTCCTTTTTCACCATAGCCCTCAATGAGCTCCCAGATATCACTTTGCAGAATCCCCGACAACAGTGTTAGCAAACTGTTCCAAGAAGGGAAGGTTGGAACTCTGTGTGATGAAGTCACACATCAGAAAGCAATCTCTCAGAACGCTTCTCTCTAGTTATTATCTATTCACACAACACCAAGAGCTTTCCAAGAAAGCTTCTTTCTAGTTTTCATGTGAGGATATTTCCTTTTTCACAATGGGCCTGAAAGGGCTCCCAAATGTCACTTTGCAGATTCCATGAAAAGAGTGTTAGCAAACTGCTTCATGAGGACTAAGTTGTAACTCTGCGAAATGAATTCACATATCACAAGGAAGTTTCTCGAAAAGATTCATTCACGTTTTGAACTGATGATATTTCCTTTATCAACCTAGGCCTCAATGCGTTCGAAAGCAGCCCTTCTCGGGTTCCTCAAAGACAGTGTTAATGGATTGTTCCAGGAAACATAAATGTCACTCTGTGAGATGAATTCACACATCACCAAGAAGTTTCTAAGACAGCTTCTTTCTAGTTTTCATCTGAGGATATTTCCTTTGTCACCGTAATGTTCATTGGGCTAAGAAGTATCCCATTGCAGATTTCAAGAAAACTGTGTTAAGAAAGTGATCACTGAAGAGAAACGTGTAACTCTGTGAGTTGCATTCGTACATCGAAGTGCATTTTCCCAGAAGGTTTTTTTCCAGTTTTTATCTGAAGATATTTCCTTTTTCACCATAGCCCTCAATGAGCTCCCAAATATCACTTTGCAGAATCCACGACAACTGTGTTAGCAAACTGTTCCAAGAAGGGAAGGGTGGAACTCTGTGTGATGAAGTCACACATCAGAAAGCAATCTCTCAGAAAGCTTCTCTCTAGTTATTATCTGAGGATAATTCCTTTTTCACAATAGGCCCCAATGGTCTCCCATATATCAATTTGCAGATTTCACGAAAAGAGTGCTAGCAAACTGCTTCCTGAGGTCTAAGCTGTAACTCTGTGAGATGAATTCACGATTCAAAAAGAATTTTCTCGGAAAGCTTCTTTCACGTTTTGAACTGATGATATATCCTTTAGCAGCGTAGTATTCAATGCGTTCCAAAGTAGCCCTTCTCAGGTCCTCACAGACAGTGTTAATTAACTGTTCCAGGAAACATAAGTGTAACTTTGTGAGATGAAGTCTCACATCACCAAGAAGTATCTGAGAAAGCTTCTTTCTAGTTTTCATCTGAGGATATTTCCTTTGTCACGATAAGCTTCACTGCGCTAAGAAGTATCCCATTGCAGATTTCCAGAAAACTATGTTAGCAAACTGATCACTGAAGAGAAAGGTGTAAATCTGTGAGTTGGATTCATGCATCGAAGTGCATTTCCAGAAGTCTTCTTTCCAGTTTTTATCAGAAAATATTTCCTTTTTCATCATAGCCCTCAATGAGCTCCAAAATATCACTTTGCTGAATCCACGACAACAGTGTTAGCAAACTGTTCCAAGAAGGGAACGGTGGAACTCTGTGCGATGAAATCACAAGTCAGAAAGCAATCTCTCCGAAAGCTTCTCTCTAGTTATTATCTGAGGATATTTCCTTTTTCACAATGGGCCCCAATTGGCTCCCAAATATCACTTTGCAGATTCCACGAAAAGAGGGTTAGCAAACTGCTTCATGAGGTCTAAGCTGTAACACTCTGAGATGAATACACAGATCACACAGAAGTTTCACAGAAAGCTTCTCTCAGTTTTTGAACTGATGATGTTTCCTTTATCAGCGTAGGCCTCAATGCGTTCCAACCTAGCACTTCTCAGTTTCCTCAAAGGCAGTGATAATGGACTCTTCTAGGAAACATAAGTGTAACTCTCTGAGATGAATTCACACATCATTAAGAAGTTTCTAAGAAAGCTTCTTTCCAGTTTTCATCTGGGGTTAATTCTCTTGTCACCGTAAGCTTCATTGAGCTGAGAATTATCCCACTGCATATTACAAGAAAACTGTGTTAGGAAACTGATCACTTAAGAGAAAAGTGTAACACTGTGAGTTGCATTCATACATGGAATTGCATTTTCCCAGAAGGCTTCTTACCAGTTTTTATCTGAAAATATTTCCTATTGCACCATAGCCCTCAGTGAGCTCCCAAATATCACTTGGCAGAATCCATGACAACACTGTTAGCAGACTGTTCCAAGAAGGGCAGGGTGGAACTCTGTGTGATGAAGTCTCCCATCACAAAGCAATCTCTCAGAAAGCTTCTCTCTAGTTATTACCTGAGGATATTTCCTTTTTCACAATGGGCCCCAATGGGCTCCCAAATATCACTTTGCAGATTCCACGAGTAGAGCATTAGCAAACTGCTTCCTGAGATCGAAGCTGTAACTCTGTGAGATGAATTCACAGATCAAAAAGAAGATTCTCAGAAAGCTTCTCTCACGTTTTGAACTTATTATGTTTCCTTTATCAGCATAGACCTCAGTGCGATCCAAAGTAGCCCATCTCACGTTCCTCAAAGACAGTGCTAATGGACTGTTCCAGGAAACAGAAGTGCAACTCTGTGAGATGAATTCATACCCCACCAACAAGTTTCAGAGAAAGCTTCTTTCTAGTTTTCATCTGAGGATATTTCCTTTTTTACCGTAAGCTTCATTGAGCTAAGAAGTATCCCTTTGCAGATTTCAAGAAAACTGTGTTACGAAACTGATCACTGAAGCGAAACGTGTAACTCTGTGAGTTGCATTCATACATCGAACTGCATTTTCCCAGAAGGCTTCTTTCTAATTTTATCTGAAATTATTTTCTATTTCACCATGGCCGTCAATGAGCTCCCAAACATCACTTGGCAACTTCCACGACAACAGTGTTAGCAAACTGTTCCAAGAAGCGAAGGGTGGAACTCTGTGTGATGAAGTCACATATCAGAAAGCAATCTCTCAGAAAGCTTCTCTCTAGTTATTATTTGAGGATATTTCCTTTTTCACAACGGGACCCAATGGGCTCCAAAATATCACTTTGAAGACTCCGCGAAAAGAGTGTTAGCAACTGCTTCCTGAGGTCTAAGCTGAAACTCTGTGAGATGAATTCACAGAACACAAAGAAGTTTCTCAGAAAGCTTCTTTTACGTTTTGAACTGATGATATTTCCTTTCTCAGCGTAGGCCTCAATGCTATCCAAAGTAGCCCTTCTCAGGTTCCTCAAAGACAGTGTTAATGGACTGTTGCAGGAAACATAAGTGTAACTCTGTGAGATGAATTCAGCCATCACCAAGAAGTTTCTAAGAAAGCTTCTTTCTAGTTTTCATCTGAGGATACTTCCTTTGTCACCATAAGCTTCATTGCGCTAAGAAGTATCCCATTGCAGATTTCAAGAAAACTGTGTTAGCAAACTGATCACTGAAGAGAAACCTGTAACCCTGTGAGTTGCATTCTTACATCGAAGTGCATTTTCCCAGAAGGCTTCTTTCTAATTTTATCTGAAATTATTTTCTATTTCACCATGGCCGTCAATGAGCTCCCAAACATCACTTGGCAACTTCCACGACAACAGTGTTAGCAAACTGTTCCAAGACGCGAAGGGTGGAACTCTGTGTGATGAAGTCACATATCAGAAAGCAATCTCTCAGAAAGCTTCTCTCTAGTTATTATTTGAGGATATTTCCTTTTTCACAACGGGACCCAATGGGCTCCAAAATATCACTTTGAAGACTCCGCGAAAAGAGTGTTAGCAACTGCTTCCTGAGGTCTAAGCTGAAACTCTGTGAGATGAATTCACAGAACACAAAGAAGTTTCTCAGAAAGCTTCTTTTACGTTTTGAACTGATGATATTTCCTTTCTCAGCGTAGGCCTCAATGCTATCCAAAGTAGCCCTTCTCAGGTTCCTCAAAGACAGTGTTAATGGACTGTTGCAGGAAACATAAGTGTAACTCTGTGAGATGAATTCAGCCATCACCAAGAAGTTTCTAAGAAAGCTTCTTTCCAGTTTTCATCTGAGGATATTTCCTTTGTCACCATAAGCTTCATTGCGCTAAGAAGTATCCCATTGCAGATTTCAAGAAAACTGTGTTAGCAAACTGATCACTGAAGAGAAACCTGTAACCCTGTGAGTTGCATTCTTACATCGAAGTGCATTTTCCCAGAAGGCTTCTTTCCAGGTTTTATCTGAAGATATTTTCTTCTTCAACATAGCCCTCAATGAGCTCCCAAATATCACTTGGCAGAATCCACGACGACAGTGTTAGCAAACTGTACCTAGAAGGGAATGGTGGAACTCTGTGTGATGAAGTCACACATCAGAAAGCAATCTCTCAGACAGCTTCTCTCTAGTTGTTATCTGAGGCTATTTCCTTTTCACAATGGGCCCCAAAGGGCTCCCAAATATCACTTTGCAGATTCCACGAAAAGAGTGTTAGCAAACTGCTTCCTGAGGCCTAAGCTGTAAATCAGTGAGATGAATTCATAGATCACAAAAAAGTTTCTCGGAAAACTTCCCTCACGTTTTGAACTGATGATATTACCTTTATCAGCGTAGTCCTCAATGCCATCTAAAGTAGCCGATCTCAGGTTCCTCAAGGAGAGTGTTAATGGTCGGTTCCAGGAAACATAAGTGTAACTCTGTGAGACGAATTCATACATCACCAGGAAGTTTCTAAGAAAGCTTCTTTCTAGTTTTATCTGAGGATATTTCCTCTGTCACCGTAACCTTCATTGCGCTAAGAAGTATCCCATTGCAGATTTCAAGCAAACTGTGTTAGGAAACTGATCACTGAAGAGAAACGTGTAATTCTGTGAGTTGCATTCATACATCGAAGTGCATTTTCCCAGAAGGCTTCTTTCCAGTTTTTATCTGAAGATATTTCCTTTTGCACCATAGCCCTCAGTGAGCTTCCAAATATCACTTTGCAGAATCCAAGACAACAGTGTTAGCAAACAGTTCCAAGAAGGGAAGGGTGGAACTCTGTTTGATGAAGTCACACATCAGAAAGCAATCTCTCAGACAGCTTCCCTCCAGTTATAATCTGAGGATATTTCCTTTTTCACCATGGGCCCGAAAGGACTCCAAAATATCTCTTTGCAGATTCCACGAAAAGAGTGTTAGCAAACTGCTTCATGAGGACTAAGTTGTAACTCTGTGAGATGAATTCACAGATCACAAAGAAGTTTCTCAGAAAGCTTCTTTCCCGTTTTAAACTGACGATATTGTCTTTATCAGCGTAGGCCTCAATGTGATACAAAGTAGCCCTTCTCAGGTTACTCAAAGAGAGTGTTAATGGACTGTTCCAGGAAACATAACTGTATCTCTGTGAGATGAATTCACACGTCAACAAGAAGTTTCTGAGAAAGCTTCTTTGTAGTTTTTATCTGAGGATATTTCCTTTGTCACCATAAGCTTCATTGTGCTAAGAAGTATAACATTGTAGACTTCAAGAAAACTGTGTTAGCAAACTGATCACTGAAGAGAAAGGTGTAACTCTGTGAGTTGCATTCATACATGGAAGTGAATTTTCCCAGAAGGCTTCTTTCCAGTTTTTATCTAAATATATTCCCTTTTTCACCCTTGCCCTCAATGAGATCCGAAATATCACTTGGCAGAATCCACGACAACTGTGTTAGCAACCTGTTCCAAGAAGGGAAGGGTGGAATTCTTTTGAAGAAGTCACACATCAGAAAGCAATCTCTCAGAAAGCTTCTCTGTGGTTATTATCTGAGGATATTTCCTTTTTCTCCATGGGCCCAATTGGCCTCCCAAATATCATTTGCAGATTTCACGAAAAGAGTGTTAGCAAACTGCTTCATGAGGACTAAGTTGTAACTCTGTGAGATGAATTTACAGATCACAAGGAACTTTCTCAGAAAGCTTCTTTCACGTTTTGAACTGATGATATTTCCTTTGTCAGTGTAGGCCTCAATGTGATCCAAAGTAGCCCTTCTCAGGTTCCTCAACGACAGTGTTATTGGACTGTTCCAGGAAACATAAGTGTAACTCAGTGCGATGAATTCATACATCACCAAGAATTTTCTAAGAAAGTTTCTCTCTAGTTTTCATCTGAGGATATTTCCTTTGTCACCGTAACCTTCAAGGCGATAAGAAGTATCCCATTGTAGATTTCAAGAAAACTGTTAGGAAACTGATAAATGAAGAGTAACGTGTAATTCTGAGAGTTGTATTCATACATCGAAGTGCATTTTCCCAGAAGGCTCCTTTCCAGTTTCTATCTGAAGATATTTCCTTTTTCACCATCAGCCTCAATGAGTTCCCAAATATCACTTTGCAGAATCCACGACAACAGTGTTAGCAAACATTTCCAAGAAGGGAAGGATGGAACTCTGCGAGATGAAGTCACATCTCAGAAAGCAATCACTCAGAAAGCTTCTCTCTAGTTATTATCTGAGGATATTTTCTTTTTCACAATGGGCCCCAATGGGTTCCCAAATATCACTTTACAGCTTCCACGAAAAGAGTGTTAGCAAACTGCTTCCTGAGGACTCAGGTGTAACTCTGTGAGATGAATTCACAGATCACAAAGGAGTCTCTCAGAAAGCTTCTTCCACGTTTTGAACTGATGATATTTCCTTTATCAGCATAGGCCTCAATGCTATCCAAAGTAGCCCTTCTTAGGTTCCTCAAAGACAGTGTTAATGGACCTTTCTATTAAACATAAGTGTAACTCTGTGAGATGAATTCACACATCACCAAGAAGTTTCTAAGAAGCTTTCTAGTTTCTAGTTTTCATCTGAGGATATTCCCTTTGTCACTGTAAGCTTCATTGCGCTAAGAAACATCCCATTGCAGATTTCAAGAAATGTGTTAGGAAACTGATCACTAAAGAGAAATGTGTAACTCTGTGAGTTGCATTCATACATCGAAGTGCATTTTCCCAGAAGGATTCTTTCCAGTTTTTATCTCAAGGTATTTCCTTTTTCACCATAGCCCTCAATGAGCTCCCAAATATCACTTTGCAGAATCCACGACAACTGTATTAGCAAACTGTTCCAAGAAGGTAAGGTTGGAACTCTGTGTGCTGAAGTCACACATCAGAAAGCAATCTCTCTGAAAGCTTCTCTCTAGTTATTATCTGAGGATATTTCCTTTTTCACAATGGGCCCCAATGGGATCCCAAGCATCACTTTGCAGATTCCACGAAAAGAGTGTTAGCAAACTGCTTCATGAGGATTAAGTTGTAACTCTGTGAGATGAATTCACAGAACACAAAGAAGGCCATTACATAGTGGTAAAGGGATCAATTCAACAGGAAGAGCTAACTCTCCTAAATATATATGCACCCTATACAGGGGCACCCAGATTCATAAAGCAAGTCCTGAGAGACTTACAAAGAGACTTAGACTCCCATACAATAATAATGGGAGACTTCAACACTCCACTGTCAACATTAGACAGATCAACGAGACAGAAAGTTAACAAGGATATCCAGGAATTGAACTCATCTCTGTACCAAGCGGACCTAATAGACATCTATAGATCTCTCCACCCCAATTCATCAGAATATACATTCTTCTCAGCACCACATCGCACTTATTCCAAAATTGACCACATAATTGGATGTAAAGCACTCCTCAGCAAATGTAAAAGAACAGAAATTATCACAAACTGTCTCTCAGACCACAGCGCTATCAAACTAGAACTCAGGACTAAGAAACTCAGGCAAAACCGCTCAACTACATGGAAACTGAACAACCTGCTCCTGAATGACTACTGGGTACACAACGAAATGAAAGTGGAAATGAAGATGTTCTTTGAAACCAATGAGAACAAAGATACAACGTAGCAGAATCTCTGAGACACATTTAAAGCAGTGTGTAGAGGGAAATTTATAGCACTAAATGCCCACAAGAGAAAGCAGGAAAGATCTAAAATTGACACTCTAACATCACAATTAAAAGAACTAGAGAGGCAAGAGCAAACACATTCAAAAGCTAGCAGAAGGCAAGAAATAACTAAGATCAGAGTCGAACTGAAGGAGATAGAGACAGAAGAAACCCTCTAAAACATCAATGAATCCAGGAGTTGGTTTTTTGAAAAGATCAAGAAAATTGACAGACCGCTAGCAAGGCTAATAAAGAAGAAAAGAGAGAGGAATCAAATAGATGCAATAAAAAATGATAAAGAGGATATCACCACTGCCCCACAGAAATACAAACAACCATCAGAGAATACTATAACCGCCTCTACGCAAATCAACTAGAAAATCTAGAAGAAATGGATAATTTCCTGGACACTTACACTCTCCCAAGACTAAACCAGGAAGAAGTTGAATCCCTGAATAGACCAATAGCAGGCTCTGAAATTGAGACAACAATTAATAGACTACCCACCAAAAAAAGTCCAGGACCAGATGGATTCACAGCTGAATTCTACCAGAGGTACAAGGAGGAGCTGATACCATTCCTTCTGAAACTATTCCAATCAATGGAAAAGGAGGGAATCCTCCCTAACTCATTTTATGAGGCCAACATCATCCTGATACCAAAGCCTGGCAGAGACACACAAAAAAAGAGAATTTTAGACCAATATCCCTGATGAACATCGATGCAAAAATTCTCAATAAAATACTGGCAAACCGGATTCAGCAGCACATCCAACAGCTTATCCACCATGATCAAGTGGGCTTCATCCCTGGGATGCAAGGCTGGTTCAACATTTGCAAATCAATAAACGTAATCCAGCATATAAACAGAACCAAAGACAAGAACCACATGATTATCTCAATAGATGCAGAAAAGGATTTTGACAAAATTCAACAGCCCGTCATGCTAAAAACACTCAATAAATTCGGTATTGACGGAACGTACCTCAAAATAATAAGCGCTATTTATGAGAAACCCACAGCTAATATCATACTGAATGGGCAAAAACTGGAAAAATTCCCTTTGAAAACTGGCACAAGACAGGGATGCCCTCTCTCACCACTCCTATTCAACATAGTGTTGGAAGTTCTGGCTAGGGCAATCAGGCAAGAGAAAGAAATCAAGGGTATCCAGTTAGGAAAAGAAGAAGTCAAATTGTCTCTGTTTGCAGATGACATGATTGTATATTTAGAAAACCCCATTGTCTCAGCCCAAAATCTCCTTAAGCTGATAAGCAACTTCAGCAAAATCTCAGGATACAAAATTAATGTGCAAAAATCACAAGCATTCTTATACACCAGTATCAGACAAACAGAGAGCCAAATCAGGAATGAACTTCCATTCACAATTGCTTCAAAGAGAATCAAATACCTAGGAATCCAGCTTACAAGGGATGTAAAGGACCTTTTCAAGGAGAACTACAAACCACTGCTCAGTGAAATCAAAGAGGACACAAACAAATGGAAGAACATACCATGCTCATGGTTAGGAAGAATCAATATCGTGAAAATGGCCATACTCCCCAAGGTTATTTATAGATTCAATGCCATCCCCATCAAGCTACCAATGAGTTTCTTCACAGAATTGGAAAAAACTGCTTTAAAGTTCATATGGAACCAAAAAAGACCCCGCATTGCCAAGACAATCCTAAGTCAAAAGGACAAAGCTGGAGGCGTCACGCTACCTGACTTCAAACTATACTACAAGGCTACAGTAACCAAAACAGCATGGTACTGGTACCAAAACAGAGCTATAGACCAATGGAACAGAACAGAGTCCTCAGAAATAATATCGCACATCTACAGCCATCTGATCTTTGACAAACCTGAGAGAAATAAAAAATGGGGAAAGGATTCCCTATTTAATAAATGGTGCTGGGAAAATTGGCTAGCCATAAGTAGAAAGCTGAAACTGGATCCTTTCCTTACCCCTTATACGAAGATTAATTCAAGATGGATTAGAGATTTCAATGTTAGACCTAATACCATAAAAACCCTAGAAGAAAATCTAGGTAGTACCATTCAGGACATAGGCATGGGCAAGGACTTCATGTCTAAAACACCAAAAGCAATGGCAGCAAAAGCCAAAATTGACAAATGGGATATGATTAAACTAAAGAGCTTCTGCACACCAAAAGAAACTACCATCAGAGAGAACAGGCAACCTACAGAATGGGAGAAAATTTTTGCAACCTACTCATCTGACAAAGGGCTAATATCCAGAATCTACAAAGAACTCAACCAAATATACAAGAAAAAAACAAACAACCCCATCAAAAAGTGGGGAAAGGATATGAACAGACATTTCTCAAAAGAAGACATTCATACAGCCAACAGACACATGAAAAAAGGCTCATCATCACTCGCCATCAGAGAAATGCAAATCAAAATCACAATGAGATACCATCTCACAACACTTAGAATGGCAATCATTCAAAAGTCAGGAAACAACAGGTGTTGGAGAGGATGTGGAGAAATAGGAACAATTTTACACTGTTGGTGGGATTGTAAACTAGTTCAACCATTATGGAAAACAGTATGGCAATTCCTCAAGGATATAGAACTAGATGTACCATATGACACAGCCATCCCACTACTGGGTATATACCCAAAAGATTATAAATTATTCTACTAAAAAGACACATGCACACGTATGTTTATTGCGGCACTATTCACAATAGCAAAGACTTGGAATCAACCCAAATGTCCATCTGTGACAGACTGGATGAAGAAAATGTGGCACATATACACCATGGAATACTATGCAGCCATAAAAATCGATGAGTTTGTGTCCTTTGTAGGGACATGGATGCAGCTGGAAACCATCATTCTTAGCATACTATCACAAGAGGAGAAAACCAAACACCGCATGTTCTCACTCATAAGTGGGAACTGAACAATGACATCACTTGGACTCGGGAAGGGGAACAACACACATTGGGGCCTATCATGGGGAGGGGGGAGGAGGGAGGGATTGCATTGGGGAGTTATACATGATATAAATGATGAATTGATGGGTGCTGACGAGATGATGGGTGCAGCACACCAACATGGCATAAGTATACATATGTAAGAAACCTGCACGTTATGCACATGTACCGTAGAACTTAAAGTATAATAAAAAAAAAGAAAAGAAAAAGAAAGAAAAATAGAAAAAAAAAAGAAAACTGCGTTAGCAAACTGATAACTGAAGAGAAAGGTGTAACTGTGTGATTTTCATTCATACATCGAAGTGCATTTTCCCAGAAGGCTTCTTTCCAGTTTTTATCTGAAGATATTTCCCTTCTCACCATAGCCCTCAATGAGCTCCCAAATATCATTTTGCAGTATCCACGACAATGGTGTTAGCAAAGTGTTCAAAGAAGGGAAGGGTGGAACTCTGTGTGATGAATTCAGATCTCAGAAACCAATCTCTCAGAAAGCTTCTCTCTAGTCATTATCTGAGGATATTTCCCCTTTCACATTGGTCCCCAATAGGCTCCCAAATATCACTTGCAGGTTCTACGAAAAGAGTGTTAGCAAACTGCTTCCTGAGGACTAAGTTGTACCTCTGTGAGATGAATTCACAGATCACAAAGAAGTTTCTCAGAAAGCTTCTTTCACGTTTTGAAGTGATGATATTTCCTTTATCACTGTAGGCCTCAATGTGATCCAAAATAGCCCTTCTCAGGTTCCTCAAAAACAGTGTTAATGGACTGTCCCAGGAAACATACGTGTAACTCTGTGAGATGAATTCACACTTCACCACGAGTTTCTAAGAAAGCTACCTTCTAGTTTTCATCTGAGGATATTTCCTTTGTCACCGTAAGCTTCACTGTGCTAAGAAGTATCCTATTGCAGATTTCAAGAAAACTGTGTTAGCAAACTAATCACTGAAGGGAAAGGTGTCACTCTGTGAGTTGAATTCATACATCGAAGTGCATTTTCCCAGAAGGCGTCTTTCCAGTTTTTATCTGAAGAAATTTCTTTTTTCACCATAGCCCTCAATGCGCTCCCAAATATCACTTTGCAGAATTCACGACAACAGTGTTAGCAAACTGTTCAAAGAAGGGAAGGGTGGAACTCTGTGTGATGAAGTCACACGTCAGAAACCAATCTCTCAGAAAGCTTCTCTCTAGGTATTATCTGAGGATATTTCGTTTTTCACAATGGGCCCCAATGGGCTCCCAAATATCACTTTGCAGATTCCACGAAAAGAGTGTTAGCAAACTGCTTCATGACGACTACGTTGTAACTCTGTGAGATGAATTCACAGATCACAAAGAAGTTTCTCAGAAAGCTATTCTCACGTTTTGAACTGATGATATTTGCTTTATCAGCATAGGCCTCAATGCGATCCAAATTAGCCCTGCTCAGTTTCCTCAAAGACAGTGTTAATGGACTGCTGCCGGAAACATAAGTGTACCTCTGTGAGAGGAATTCACACATCACCAAGAAGTTTCTGGAAAACTTCTGTCTAGTTTTCACCTGAGGATATTTCCTTTATCACCGTAAGCATCATTGTGCTAAAAAGCATCCCATTGCAGATTTCAAGAAAACTGTGTTCGCAAACTGTTCGCTGAAGAGAAATGTGTAACTCTGTCAGTTGCCTTCATACATAGAAGTGCCTATTACCAGAAGGCTTCTTTCCAGTTTTTATCTGAAGATATTTCCCTTCTCACCATAGCCCTCAATGAGTTATCAAATATCCCTTTGCGGAATCCACGACAACAGTGTTAGCAAACTGTTCCAAGAAGGAAAGTGTGGAACTCTGCGTGATGATGTCATACACCAGAAAGCAATCTCTCAGAAAGCTTCTCTCTAGTTATTATCTGAGGATATTTCCTTTTTCACAATGGGCCCCAAAGGGCTCCCAAATATCACTCTGCATATTCCACGAAAAGAGGGTAAGCAAACTGCTTCATGAGGACTGGGTTGTAACTCTGTGAGATGAATTCACAGATCTCAAAGAAGTTTCTCAGCATGCTTCTTTCACTTTTTGAACTGATGATATTTCCTTTATCAGTGTAGGCCTCAATGTGATCCAAAGTAGCCCTTCTCAGGTTCCTCAAAGACAGGGTTAATGGACTCCTCCGGGAAATATAAGTGGAACCCTGTGAGATGAATTCACACATCACCAAGAAGTTTCGATGAAACCTTCCTTCTAGTTGTCACCTGAGGATATTTCCTTTGTCACCGTAAGCTTCATTGCGCTAAGAAGTATCGCAATGCATATTTCAAGAAAACTGTGTTAGCAAACTCATCTCTGAAGAGAAAGGTGTAACTCTGTGAGTTGAATTCATACATCGAAGTGCATTTTCCCAGAAGGCGTCTTTCCAGTTTTTATCTGAAGAAATTTCTTTTTTCACCATAGCCCTCAATGCGTTCCCAAATATCACTTTGCAGAATTCACGACAACAGTGTTAGCAAACTGTTCAAAGAAGGGAAGGGTGGAACTCTGTGTGATGAATTCAGATCTCAGAAACCAATCTCTCAGAAAGCTTCTCTCTAGTCATTATCTGAGGATATTTCCCCTTTCACATTGGTCCCCAATAGGCTCCCAAATATCACTTGCAGTTTCTACGAAAAGAGTGTTAGCAAACTGCTTCCTGAGGACTAAGTTGTACCTCTGTGAGATGAATTCACAGATCACAAAGAAGTTTCTCAGAAAGCTTCTTTCACGTTTTGAAGTGATGATATTTCCTTTATCACTGTAGGCCTCAATGTGATCCAAAATAGCCCTTCTCAGGTTCCTCAAAAACAGTGTTAATGGACTGTCCCAGGAAACATACGTGTAACTCTGTGAGATGAATTCACACTTCACCACGAGTTTCTAAGAAAGCTACCTTCTAGTTTTCATCTGAGGATATTTCCTTTGTCACCGTAAGCTTCACTGTGCTAAGAAGTATCCTATTGCAGATTTCAAGAAAACTGTGTTAGCAAACTAATCACTGAAGGGAAAGGTGTCACTCTGTGAGTTGAATTCATACATCGAAGTGCATTTTCCCAGAAGGCGTCTTTCCAGTTTTTATCTGAAGAAATTTCTTTTTTCACCATAGCCCTCAATGCGCTCCCAAATATCACTTTGCAGAATTCACGACAACAGTGTTAGCAAACTGTTCAAAGAAGGGAAGGGTGGAACTCTGTGTGATGAAGTCACACGTCAGAAACCAATCTATCAGAAAGCTTCTCTCTAGTTATTATCTGAGGATATTTCCCTTTTCACAATGGTCCCCAATGGGCTCCCAAATATCACTTGCAGTTTCCACGAAAAGAGTGTTAGCAAACTGCTTCATGAGGACTAATTTGTAACTCTGTGAGATGAATTCACAGATCGCAAAGAAGTTTCTCAGAAAGCTTCTTTCACGTTTTGAAGTGATGATATTTCCTTTATCACCGTGTCCTCAATGCGAACCAAAATAGCCCTTCTCAGGTTCCTCAAAAACAGTGTTAATGGACTGTCCCAGGAAACATAACTGTAACTCTGTGAGACGAATTCACACATCACCAAGAGTTTCTAAGAAAGCTACCTTCTAGTTTTCATCTGAGGATATTTCCTTTGTCACCGTAAGCTTCACTGTGCTAAGAAGTATCTTATTGCAGATTTCAAGAAAATTGTGTTAGCAAACTAATCACTGAAGAGAAAGGTGTCACTCTGTGAGGTGAATTCATACATCGAAGTGCATTTTCCCAGAAGGCTTCTTTCCAGTTTTTACCTGAAGATATGTCTTTTTCAACATACCCCTAAATGAGCTCCAAAATATCACTTTGCCGAATCCTCGACAACAGTGTTAGCAAACTGTTCCAAGAAGGGAAGGGTGGAACTCTGTGTGATGAAGTCACACACCAGAAAGCATTCTCTCAGAAAGCTACTCTCTAGTTATTATCTGAGGATATTTCCTTTTTCACAATGGACGTCAATGGACTCCCAAATATCAGTTTGCAGATTCCACGAAAAGAGTGTTAGCAAACTGCTTCCTGAGGTGTAAGCTGTAACTCTGAGATGAATTCACAGATCACAAAGAAGTTTCTCAGAAATCTTCTTTCACGTTTTGAAGTGATGATATTTCCTTTATCAGCGTAGGCCTCAAAGCCATCCAAAGTAGCCCTTCTCAGGTTCCTCAAAGACACAATTAATGGACTGTTCCAGGAAACATAAGTGTAACTCTGTGAGATGAATTCACACATCATCACGAAGTTTCTAAGAAAGCTTCCTTCTAATTTTCATCTGAGGATATTTCCTTCGTCACCATGAGATTTATTGCGCCTAGAAGTATCCCTTTGCAGATTTCAAGAAAACTGTGGTAGCCCACTGATCACTGTAGAGAAATGTGTAACTCTGTGATTTGCATTCATACATTGACATGCGTTTTCCCTGAAGCCTTCTTTCCAGTTTTTATCTGAAGATATTTCCTTTTTCACCATAGCCCTCAAGGAGCTCCCAAATATCACTTTGCAGAATCCATGATAACTGTGTGAGCAAACTGTTCCAAGAAAGTAAGAGTGGAACTCTGAGTGATGAAGTCACACCTCAGAAAGCAATCTCTCAGAATGCTTCTCTCTACTTATTATCTGAGGCTGTTTCTTTTTTCACAATGGGCCCCAATGGGCTCCCAAAAATCACTTTGCAAATTCCACGAAAAGAGTGTTAGCAAACTGCTTCATGAGGACTAAGTTGTAACACTCTGAGATGAATTCACAGATCACAAAGAAGTTTGTCAGAAAGCTTCTTCCACGTTTTGAACTGATGATATTTCCTTTATCAGCGTAGGCCTCAATGTGATCCAAACTAACCCTTCTCGTTTTCCTCAAAGATAGTGTTAATTGACTGTTGCAGGAAACATAAGTGTCACTCTGTGAGATGAATTCACACATCACCAAGAAGTTTCTAAGAAAGCTTCTTTTTAGTTTTCATCTGAGGATATTTAATTTGTCACCGTGAGATTCATTGCGCTAAGAATTATTCCATTGCAGATTTCAAGAAAACTGTGTTAGCAAAGTGACCACTGAAGGGAAACGTGTTAGTCTGTGAGCTGCATTCATAATCGAAGTGCATTTTCCCAGAAGACTTCTTTCCAGTTTTTATCTGAAGATATTTCCTTTTTCACCATAGCCCTCAATGAGCTCCCAAATATCACTTGGCAGAATCCACGACAACGGTGTTAGCAAACTGTTCCAAGAAGGGAAGGGTGGAACTCTGTGTAAGGAAGTCACACCTCAGCCGGGCGCGGTGGCTCAAGCCTGTAATCCCAGCACTTTGGGAGGCCGAGACGGGCGGATCACGAGGTCAGGAGATCAAGACCATCCTGGCTAACATGCTGAAACCCCGTCTCTACTAAAAATACAAAAAACTAGCCGGGCGAGGTGGCGGCGCCTGTAGTCCCAGCTACTCGGGAGGCTGAGGCAGGAGAATGGCGTGAACCCGGGAGGCGGAGCTTGCAGTGAGCTGAGATCCGGCCACTGCACTCCAGCCTGGGCGACAGAGCAAGACTCCGTCTCAAAAAAAAAAAAAAAAAAAAAGGAAGTCACACCTCAGAAAGCAATCTCTCCGAAAGCTTCTCTCTAGTTTTTATCTGAGGATATTTCCTTTTACACAATGGGCCCCAATGGGCTCCCTAATTTCCCTTTGCAGATTCCACGAAAAGAGTGTTAGCAACCTGCATCATGAGGACTAAGTTGTTACATTTTGAGATTAATTCACAGATCACAAAGAAGTTTCTCAGAAAACTTCTTTCACGTTTTGAACTAATGATATTTCCTTCATCAGCATAGGACTCAATGCGTTCCAAAGGATCCCTTCTCAGGTACCTCAAAGACAGTGTTAATAGACTGTTCCAGAAAACATAAGTGGAGCTCTGTGAGATGAATTCACAAATCCAAAGAAGTTTCTAAGGAAGCTTCTTTCTAGTTTTCATCTGAAGATATGTCCTTTGTCACCATAAGCTTCTTTATGCTAAGAAGTATCCCATGGCAGATTTCAAGAAAACTGTCAGGAAACTGATCGCTGAAGAGAAACGTGTAACTCTGTGAGTTGCATTCATACATCAAAGTGCATTTTCCCAGAAGGCTTCTTTCCAGTTTTTATCTGAAGGTATTTCCTTTTTCACTGTAGCCCTCAATGAGTTCCAAAATATCACTTTGCAGAAACCAAGACAACTGGGTTCCAAGAAGGGAAGGGTGGAACTCTGTGTGAAGAATTCACACCTCAGAAAGCAATCTCTCTGAAAGCTTTTCTGTAGTTATTATTTGAGGATATTTCCTTTTTCACAATGGGCCCAAAAGGGCTCCCAAATATCACTTTTCAGATTCCACGAAAAGAGTCTTAGCAAACTGCTTCATGAGGACTAACTCATAACTCTGTGAGATGAATTCACAGATCACAAAGAAGTTTCTAAGAAAGCTTCTTTCACGTTTTGAACTGATCATTTTTCCTTTGTCAGTGTAGGCCTCAATGCGATGGAAAGTATCCCTTCACTGGTTCCTCAAAGACAGTGTTAATTGACTGTTCCAGGGAACATAAGTGTAACTCTGTGAGATGATTTCACACATCACCAAGAAGTTTCCAAGAAAGCTTCATTTTAGTTTTCATTTGAGGATATTTAATTTGTCACTGTAAGCTTTATTGTGCTAAGAAGTTTCCCATTGCAGAGTTCAGGAAACTGTGTTAGCAAACTGATCAGTGAAGAGAAACGTGTAACTCTGTGAGTTGCATTGATACATTGAAATGCATTTTCCCAGAAGGCTTCTTTCCAGTTTTTATCTGAAGATATTTCCTTTTTCACCGTAGCCCTCAATGAGATCCCAAATATCACTTTGCAGAATCCACGACAACAGTGTTAGCCAACTGTTCCAAGAAGGGAAGGGTGGAACTCTGCGTGATGAAGTCATACATCAGAAAGCAATCTCTCAGAAAGCTTGTTTCTAGTAGGTATCTGAGGATATTTCCTTTTTCACAATGGGCCCCAAAGTTCTCCCAAATATCACTTTGCAGATTCCACGAAAAGAGTGTTACCAAACTGCTTCATGAGGACTAAGTTGTAACTCTGTGAGATGAATTCAGAGAGCTCAAAGAAGTTTCTCAGAAAGCTTTTTTCACGTTTTGAACTGATGACATTTCCTTTATCAGCGTAGGCCTC
This sequence comes from Rhinopithecus roxellana, assembly GCF_007565055.1. Classification (NCBI taxonomy): domain Eukaryota; kingdom Metazoa; phylum Chordata; class Mammalia; order Primates; family Cercopithecidae; genus Rhinopithecus; species Rhinopithecus roxellana. The sequence goes on along the minus strand of NC_044564.1, from coordinate 3,377,358 downwards.
AATGCGATCCAAAGTAGACCTTCTCAGGTTCCTCAAAACAGTGTTAATGGACTGTTCCAAGAAACATAAGTGTAACTCTCTGAGATGAATTCACACATCACCAAGAAGTTTCCAAGAAAGCTTCTTTCTAGTTTTCATCTGAGGATATATCCTTTGTCACAGTAATCTTCATGGAGCTAAGAAGTATCCCATTGCAGATTTCAAAAACACCGTCAGGAAACTGATCACTGAAGAGAAACGTGTAATTCTGTTAAGTGCATTCATACATCGAAGTGCACTTTCCCAGAAGGCTTCTTTGCAGTTTTGATCTGAAGATATTTCCTTTTTCACCATAGCCCTCAATGAGCCACCAAATATCACTTTGCCGAATCCACGACAATGGTGTTAGCAAACTGTTCCAAAAAGGGAAGGATGGAACTCTGTGTGATGAAGTCACACATCAGAAAGCAATCTCTCAGAACGCTTCTCCCTAGTTATTATCTGAGGATATTTCCTTTTTCACAATGGACCCCAGTAGTCACCCAAATATCACTTTCCAGATTCCACGAAGAGTTCTAGCAACCTGCTCCCTGAGGTCTAAGTTGTAACTCTGTGAGATGAATTCACAGAGCACAGAGAAGTTTCGCCGAAAGCTTCCTTCACTTTTTGAACTGATGATATTTCCTTTACCAGCATAGGCCTCAATGTGATCCAAAGTATCCCTTCTCAGGTTCCTCAAATACAGTGTTAATGGACTGTTCCAGGAAACATAAGTGTTACTGGGTGACATGAATTCACACATCACCAACAAGTTTCTAAGAAAGCTTCTTTCTAGTTTTCATCTGAGGATATTTCCTTTGTCAACATCAGCTTCCTTGCGGTAAGAAGTATCCCATTGCAGATTTCAAGAAACGTGTTAGCAAACTGATCACTGAAGAGAAAGGTGTAACTCTGTGAGTTGCAATCATACATCGAAGTGCATTTTCCCAGAAGGATTTTTTCCTATATCTATGTGAAGATATTTCCTTTTTCACCATAGTCCTCAATGAGCTCCGAAAAATCACTTTGCAGAATCCACGACAACTGTGTTAGCAAGCTGTTCCAAGAAGGGAAGGGTGGAAGTCTGTGTGATGAAGTCACACATCAGAAAGCAATCTCTCAGAAAGCTTCTCTCTAGTTATGATCTGAGGATATTTCCTTTTCCCAATCTGCCTCGATGGGCTCCCAAATATCTCTTTGCAGATTCCATGAAAAGAGTGTTAGCAAACTTCTTCCTGAGGACTACCTTGTAACTCAGTGCAATGAATTCACAGATCACAAAGAAGTTTCTCAGATAGCTTCTCTCACGTTTTGAGCTGGTGATATTTCCTTTATCATCGTAGGCCTCAATGCCATCCAAAGTGTCCCTTCTCCGGTTCATCAAAGACAGTGTTACAGGACTGTTCCAGGAAACATAATTGTAACTCTCTGAGATGAATTCACACATGACCAAGAAGTTTCTAAGAAAGCCTCCTTCTATTTTTCTTTTTATTTATTTATTTATTTATTTATTTATTTATTTATTTATTTTATTTTTTTTATTATACTTTAAGTTCTAGGGTACATGTGCATAACGTGCAGGTTTGTTACATATGTATACTTATGCCATGTTGGTGTGCTGCACCCATCAACTCGTCAGCACCCATCAATTCATCATTTATATCATGTATAACTCCCCAATGCAATCCCTCCCTCCTCCCCCTCCCCCCTCCCCATGATAGGCCCCAGTGCGTGATGTTCCCCTTCCCGAGTCCAAGTGATCTCATTGTTCAGTTCCCACCTATGAGTGAGAACATGCGTGTTTGGTTTTCTCTTCTTGTGATAGTTTGCTAAGAATGATGGTTTCCAGCTGCATCCATGTCCCTACAAAGGATGCAAACTCATCGATTTTTATGGCTGCATAGTATTCCATGGTGTATATGTGCCACATTTTCTTAATCCAGTCTGTCACAGATGGACATTTGGGTTGATTCCAAGTCTTTGCTATTGTGAATAGTGCCGCAATAAACATACGTGTGCATGTGTCTTTGTAGTAGAATAATTTATAATCCTTTGGGTATATACCCAGTAGTGGGATGGCTGGGTCATATGGTACATCTAGTTCTAGATCCTTGAGGAATTGCCATACTGTTTTCCATAATGGTTGAACTAGTTTACAATCCCACCAACAGTGTAAAAGTGTTCCTATTTCTCCACATCCTCTCCAACACCTGTTGTTTCCTGACTTCTGAATGATTGCCATTCTAACTGGTGTGAGATGGTATCTCATTGTGGTTTTGATTTGCATTTCTCTGATGGCGAGTGACGATGAGCATTTTTTCATGTGTCTGTTGGCTGTATGAATATCTTCTTTTGAGAAATGTCTGTTCATATCCTTTCCCCACTTTTTGATGGGGTTGTTTGTTTTTTTCTCGTATATTTGTTTGAGTTATTTGTAGATTCTGGATATTAGCCCTTTGTCAGATGAGTAGGTTACAAAAATTTTCTCCCATTCTGTAGGTTGCCTGTTCACTCTGATGGTAGTTTCTTTTGCTGTGCAAAAGCTCTTTAGTTTAATTAGATCCCATTTGTCAATTTTGGCTTTTGCTGCTGTTGCTTTTGGTGTTTTAGACATGAAGTCCTTGCCCATGCCTATGTCCTGAATGGTACTACCTAGATTTTCTTCTAGGGTTTTTATGGTATTAGGTCTAACATTTAAGTCTCTAATCCATCTTGAATTAATCTTCGTATAAGGGGTAAGGAAAGGATCCAGTTTCAGCTTTCTACTTATGGCTAGCCAATTTTCCCAGCACCATTTATTAAATAGGGAATCCTTTACCCATTTCTTGTTTCTCTCAGGTTTGTCAAAGATCAGATGGCTGTAGATGTGCGGTATTATTTCTGAGGACTCTGTTCTGTTCCTTTGGTCTATAACTCTGTTTTGGTACCAGTACCATGCTGTTTTGGTTACTGTAGCCTTGTAGTATAGTTTGAAGTCAGGTAGCGTGACGCCTTCAGCTTTGTCCTTTTGACTTAGGATTGTCTTGGCAATACGGGCTCTTTTTTGGTTCCATATGAACTTTAAAGCAGTTTTTTCCAATTCTGTGAAGAAACTCATTGGTAGCTTGATGGGGATGGCATTGAATCTATAAATAACCTTGGGGAGTATGGCCATTTTCACGATATTGATTCTTCCTATCCATGAGCATGGTATGTTCTTCCATTTGTTTGTGTCCTCTTTGATTTCACTGAGCAGTGGTTTGTAGTTCTCCTTGAAGAGGTCCTTTACATCCCTTGTAAGCTGGATTCCGAGGTATTTTATTTTCTTTGAAGCAATTGTGAATGGAAGTTCATTCCTGATTTGGCTCTCTGCTTCTCTGTTACTGGTGTATAAGAATGCTTGTGATTTTTGCACATTAATTTTGTATCCTGAGACTTTGGTGAAGTTGCTTATCAGCTTAAGGAGATTTTGGGCTCTTCTATTTTTCATCTGAGGATATTTCCTTGTCACCAGAAGCTTCATTGCGGTAAGAAGTATCCCGTTGCAGATTTCAAGAAAACTGTGTTAGCAAACTGATCACTGAAGTGAAACGTGTAACTCTGTGAGTTGCATTCATACATCAAAGTGCATTTTACCAGAAGGCTTCTTTCCAGTTTTTATCTGAAGATATTTCCATTTTCACCATATCCCTCAATGAGCTCCTAAATATCACTTTGCAGAATCCACGACAACTGTGTGAGCAAACTGTTCCAAAAAGGGAAGGGTGGAACTCTCTGTGATGAAGTCACACATCAGAAAGCAATCTCTCAGAAAGCTTCTCTCTAGTTATGATCTGAGGATATTTCCTTTTTCACTATGGGCCCCAATGGGCTCCCAAATATCACTTTACAGATTCCACGAAGAGAGCGTTAGCAATCTGTTTCATGAGGATTAAGTAGTAACTTTGTGAGACGAATTCACAGATGACAAAGAAGTTTCTCAGAAAGCTTCTTTCACGTTTTGAACTGATGATATCTCCTTCATCCCTGTAGGCCCCAATGCGATAAAAAGTAACCCTTCTTAGGTACCTCAAAGACAGTGTAAATGGACAGTTCACAGAAAAATAAGTGTAAATATGTGATATGAATTCACACATCACCAAGAAGTTTCTAAGAAAGTTTCTCTCTAATTTTCATCTGAGATATTTCCTTTGTCACCGTAAGCTTCGTTGCGATAAGAAGTATCCCATTGCAGATTTCAAGAAAACTGTGTTAGGAAACTGATCACTGAAGAGAAAGTTGTAACACTGCGAGTTGCATTCATATATCGAAGTGCATTTTCCAGACGGCTCCTTTCCAGTTTTTATCTGAAGATATTTCCTTTTTCACCATAGCCCTCAATGATCTCCCAAATATCACTTTGCAGAATCCACGAAAACTATGTTAACAAACTCTTCCAAGAACGGAAGGGTGGAACTCTGTGTCATGAAATCACACATAAGAAAGCAATCTCTCAGAAAGCTTCTTTCTAGTTATTATCTGAGGATATTCCCTTTTTCACAATTGGCCTCAATTGACTCCCAAATTTCACTTTGCATATTCCACGAAAGAGTGTTAGCAAATGCTTCATGAGGACTAAGTTGTAACTCTGTGAGATGAATTCACAGATTACAAAGAAGTTTCTCAGAAAGGTAATCTCACGTTTTGAACTGATGATATTTGCTTTATCAGCATAGGCCTCAATGCGATCCAAAGTAGCCCTTCTCAGATTCCTCAAAGACAGTGTTAATGGACTGTTCCCGGAAAAATCAGTCTAACAATTTGAGATGAATTAACACATCACCAAGAAGTTTCTGAGAAAGCTTCTTTCTAGTTTTCATCTGAGGATATTTCCTTTGTCACCGTAAGCTTCATTGCGTTAAGAAGTATCCCATTGCAGATTTCAAGAAAACTGTGTGAGCAAACAGATCACTGAAGAGAAACGTGTAACTCTATGAGTTGCATTCATACATCGAAGTGCATTTTCCCAGAAGGCTTCTTTCCAGTTTTTATCTGAAGATATTTCCTTTTTCACCAAAGCCCTCAATGAGCTCCAAAATATCACTTGACGGAAACCACAACAACAGCTTTAGCAAACTGTTCCAAGAAGGGAAGGGTGGAACTCAGTGAGATGAATTCAAACATCACTAAGAAGTTTCTGCAAAACGTTTTTCTAGTTTTCATCTGAGGATATTTCATTTGTCACCATAAGCTTCATTGCGCTAAGAACTTTCCCTTTGCAGATTTCAAGAAAAATGTGTTAGCAAACTGATCAGTGAAGAGAACCGTGTAACTCTGTGAGTTGCATTCATACATCCAAGTGCGTTTTCCCAGAAGGCTTCTTTCCAGTTTTTATCTGAAGATATTTCTTTTTCACCATAACACTCAATGAGCTCCCAAATATCTCTTCGCAGAATCCACGACAACAGTGTTATTAAACAGTTTCAAGAAGGGAAGAGTGGAAATCTGTGTGATGAAGTCACACATCAGAAAGCAATCTCTCAGAAAGCTTCCATCTAGTTATTATCTGAGGATATTTACTTTCTCAAAATGGGCCCCAAAGGGCTCCCAAATATCACTTTGCAGATTCCAGGAAAAGAGTGTTAGCAAACTGCTTCCTGAGGTCTAAGCTGTAAATCTGTGAGATGAATTCACAAATCACAATGAAGTTTCTCGGAAACCTTCTTTCAGGTTTTGAACTGAAGATATTTCCTTTATCCGCGTAGGCCTCAATGCGATCCAAAGAAGCCCTTCTCAGGTTCCTCAAAGACAGTGGTAATGGACTGTTCCAGGAAACATAAGTGTAAGTCCGTGAGATGAATTAACACACTACCAAGAAGTTTCTAGGAAAGCTTCTTTCTAGCTTTCATCTGAGGATATTTCCTTTGTCACCATAAGCTTCATTAAGCTAAGAAGAATCCCATTGCAGATTTCGTGAAAACTGTGTTAGGAAATCGATCCCTAACGTGAAACGTGTAACTCGGTGAGGTGCATTCGTACATCGAAGTGCATTTTCCCAGAAGGCTTATTTCCAGTTTTTATCTGAAGATATTTCCTTTTTCGCCATAGCCCTCAATGAGCTCCCAAATATCACCTTGCAGAATCCTCGACAACAGTGTTAGCAAACTGTTCCAAGAAGGGGAGTGTGGATCTCTGTGTGATGAAGTCACATAGCAGAAAAAAATATCTCAGAAAGCTTCTCTCTAGTTATTATCTGAGGATATTTCCTTTTTCACAACGGGCCCCAAAGAGCACGCAAATATCACCTTGCAGATTCCACGAAAAGAGTGTTAGCAAACTGCTTCCTGAGGTCTAAGCTGTAACTCTGTGAGGTGAATTCACAGATCACAAAGGAGTCTCTCAGAAAGCTTCTTTACGTTTTGAACTGATGAAATTTCCTTTATTAGCGTAGGCATGAATGCGATCCAAAATAGCCCTTCTCAGTTTCGTCAAAGACAGTGTTAATGGACTGTTGCAGGAAACATAAGTGTAACTCTGTGAGTAGAATTCACACAACACCAAGAAGTTTATGGGAAAGCTTCTTTCTAGTTTTCATCTGAGGATCTTTCCTTTGTCACCGTAAGCTTCACTGCTCTAAGAATTATCCCATTGCAGATTGCAAGAAAAATGTGTTAGCAAACTGATCACTGAAGAGAAAGGTGGAACTCTGTGAGTTGCATACATACATCGAAGTGCATTTTCCCAGAAGGCTTCTTTCCAGTTTGTATCTGAAGATATTTCCTTTTTCACCGTAGCCCTCAATGAGCTCCCAAATATCACTTTTCATAATCCATGACAACGGTGTTAGCAAACTGTTCCAAGAAGGGAAGGGTTGAACCCTGTGTGTTGAAGTCACACCTCAGAAAGCAATCTCTCAGAAAGCTTCTCTCTAGTATTATTTGAGGATATTTCCTTTTTCACAATGGGCCCCAATGGGCTCCCAAATACCTCCTTGCAGATTCCACGAAAAGAGTGTTAGCAAACTGCTTCGTGAGGTGTAAACTGTGACTCTGTTAGATGAATTCACAGATCAGAATGGAATCTCTCAAAAAGCTTTTTTCACGTTTTGAACTGATGATATTTCCTTTATCAGCGTCGGTCTCAATGCGATCCAAAGTAGCCCTTCTCATGTTCCTCAAAGAGAGTGTTAATTGACTGTTCCAGGAAACATAGTTGTAACTCTGTGAGATGAATTCACCCATCACCAAGAAGATTCTAACAAAGTTACTTTCTAGTTTTCATCTGAGGATATTTTCTTTGTCATTGTAAGCTTCACTGCGCTATAAAGTATCCCATTGCAGATTTCAAGAGAACTATGTTAGCAAACTGATCACTGAAGAGAAACGTGTAACTCTGTGAGCTGCATTCCTACATCGAAGTGCATATTCCCAGAAGGCTTCTTTCCAGTTTTTATCTGAAGATATTTCCTTTTTCACCATAGCCTTCAAATAGTTCCCAAATAACACTTGGCAGAATCCACGACAACAGTGTTAGCAAACTGTTCCACGAAGGGAAGGTTGGAACTCTGTGTGATGAAGTCACACCTCAGAAAGCAATCTCTCAGAAAGCTTCTCTCTAGTTATTATCTGGGGATGTTTCCTTTTTCACAATGGGACCCAATGGGCTCCCAAATATCACTTTGCAGATTCCCCGACAAGAGCGTTAGCAAACTGCTTCCTGAGGTCTAAGCTGTAACTCTGTGAGAGGAATTCACAGATCACAAAGAAGTTTCTGAGGAAGCTTCTCTCACGTTTTGAACTGATTATATTTCCTTTATAAGTGTCGGCCTCAATGTGATCATTAGTAGCCCTTGTCGGGTTCCTCAAAGGCAGTGTAAAAGGACTGTTCATGGAAACATAAGTGTAATTCTGTGAGACGAATTCACACATCACAAAGAGGTTTCTAAGAAAGCTTCTTTCTAGTTTTCATGTGAGGATATTTCCTTTGTCACCGAAAGCTACATTTCGCTAAGAAGTATCCCATTGCAGATTTCAGGAAAACTGTGTTAGCAAATGGATCACTGAAGAGAAAAGTGTAACTCTGTGAGTTGCATTCATACATCGAAGTGCATTTTCCAAGAAGGCTTCTTTCCAGCTTTTATCTGAAGATATTTTCTTTTTCACCATAGCCCTCAATGAGCTCCTAAATATCACTTTGCAGAATCCACGACAACTGTGTCAGCAAACTGTTCAAAAAGGGAAGGGTGGAACTCTGTGTGATGAAGTCACACCTCAGAAAGCAATCTCTCAGAAAGCTTCTCTCTAGTTATTATCTGGGGATATTTCCTTTTTCACAATGGGCCCCAACAGAATCCCAAATATCAATTTGCAGTTTCAACGAAAAGAGTGTTAGCAAACTGCTTCGTGAGGACTAAGTTGTAACTATGTGAGATGAATCTACAGATCACAAGGAAGTTTCTCAGAGAGCTCCCCTCACTTTTTCAACTGATTATATTTCCTTTAGCAGTGTAGGCCTCAATGCAATCCAAAGTAGCCCTTCTCAGGTACCTCAAACACAGTCCTAACGGACTGTTCCAGGAAACATAAGTGTAACTCTGTGAGATGAATTCACCAATCACCAAAAAGTTTCTAAGAAAGCTTCTTTCCAGTTTTCATCTGAGAATATCTCCTTTGTCACCGTAAGCTTCATTGCGCTAAGAAATATCCCATTGCAGATTTCAAGAAAACTGTATTAGCAACCTGATCACTGAAGAGAAAGGTGTAACTCTCTTAGTTGCATTTATACATCGAAGTGCATTTTCCCAGAAGGCTTCTTTCCAGTTTTTATCTGAAGATATTTCCTTTTTTTCCATAGCCCTCTAGGAACTCCCAAATATCACTTTGTAGAATCCACGACAACTGTGTTAGCAAACTGTTCCAAGTAGGGAAGGGTGGAACTCTGTGTGATGAAGTCGCACCTCAGAAAGCAATCTCTCAGAAAGCTTCTCTCTAGTTATTATCTGAGGATGTTTCCTTTTTCACAATGGGCCCCAATGGGCTCGCAAATATCCCTTTGCAGTTTCCACGAAAAGAGTGTTAGCAAACTGCTTCATGAGGACTAAGTTGTAACTCTGTGAGATGAATTCACAGATCACAAAGAAGTTTCTGAGAAAGCTTCTTTCACTTGTTGAACTGATTATATTTCTTTTATCAGCGTAGGCCTCAATGCGATCCAAAGTAGCCCTTGTCGGGTTCCTCAAAGACAGTGTTAAAGGACTGTTCCAGGAAATACATGTGTAACTCTGTGAGACGAATTCACACATCACCAAGAGTTTTCTAAGAAAGCTTCTTTCTAGTTTTCATGTGAGGATATTTCCTTTGTCACCGTAAGCTTCATTGCGCTAAGAAGTATCCCATTGCAGATTTCAAGAAAACTGTGTTAGCAAACTGATCACTGATGAGAAAAGTGTAACTCTGTGACTTGCATTCATACATCGAAGTGCATTTTCCCCGAAGTCTTCTTTCCAGTTTTTATCTGAGAATATTTCCTTTTTCACAAAGGGCCCAAAATGGGCCCCCAAATATCACTTTGCAGATCCCACGAAAAGAGTGTTTGCAAACTGCTTCATGAGGACTAAATAGTAACTTTGTGACTTGAATTCACAGATCACAAAGAAGTTTCTCAGAAAGCTTTTTTCACGTTTTGAAGTGACGATATTTCCTTTATCAGGGTAGGCCTGAATGCGATCCAAAGTAGCCCTTCTCAGGTTCCTCAAAGACAGTGTTAGTGGACTGTTCCAGGAAACATAAGTGTAACTCTTTGAGATGAATTCACGCATAACCAAGAAGTTTCTAAGAAAGCTTCCTTCTAATTTATATCTGAGTTTATTTCATTTGTCACCCTAAGTTTCATTACACTAAGGAATATCCCATTGCAGATTTCAAGAAAACTGTTTTGCAAAATGATGACTGAAGAGAAAGTGTCACTCTGGAGTTTTATTCATACATCGAAGTGCATTTTCTCAGAAGGCTTCTTTAAAGTTTTTATCTGTAGATATTTCCTTTTTCACCACAGCCCTCAAAAAGCTCCCAAATATCACTTGGCAGAATCCACGACAACAGTGTTAGCAAACGGTTCCAAGAAGGGAAGGGTGGATCTCTGTGTGGTGAAGTCACACATCAGAAAGCAATCTTTCAAAAAGCTTCTTTCTGGTTATTATCTGAGGATATTTCCTTTTTCACAATGGGCGCCAAATGGCTCCCAAATGTCACTTTGCAGAATCCACGAAAGGAGTGTTAGGAAACTGCTGCCTGAGGTCTAAGCTGTTACCCTGTGAGACGAATTCACAGAACACAAAGAATTTCCTCAGAAAGCTTGTTTCACGTTTTGAACTGATGATATTTCCTTTATCAGCGTTGGCCTCAATGCGATGGAAAGTAGCCCTTCTCAGGTTCCTCAAGGCAGTGTTAATGGGCTGATCCAGTAAACATAAGTGTAACTCTGTGCGATGAATTCACTCAGCACCAAGAAGATTCTAAGAAAGCTTCCTTTTGGTTTTCATCTGAGGATATTTCCTTTGTGACCGTCAGCTTCATTGTGCCAAGAAGTGTCCCATAGCAGATTTTAAGAAAACTGTTAGGAAACTGATCACTGAAGAGAAACGTGTAACTACGTCAGTTGCATTCATACATCGAAGTGCATTTTCCCAGAAGGCTTCTTCCCAGTTTTCATCTGAAGATATTTCTTTTTTAACCATTGCCCTCAAGGAGCTCCCAAATATCACTTTGCAGAATCCACGACAACTGTGTTAGCTAACTGTTCCAAGAAGGGAACGGTGGAACTCTGTGTGATGAAGTCGCACCTCAGAAAGCAATCTCTCAGAAAGTTTCTCTCTAGTTATTATCTGAGGATATTTCCTTTTTCACAATGGGCCCCAATGGGCTCCCAAATAGCCCTTTGCAGATTCCACGAAAAGAGTGTTAGCAAACTGCTTCATGAGGACTAAGTTGTAACTCTGTGAGATGAATTCACAGATCACAAAGAAGTTTCTGAGAAAGCTTCTTTCACTTTTTGAACTGATTATATTTCCTTTATCAGAGTAGGCCTCAATGCGATCAAAAGTAGCCCTTGTCGGGTTCCTCAAAGACAGTGTTAAAGGACTGTTCCACGAAATATACGTGTAACTCTGTGAGACGAATTCACACATCACCAAGAGTTTTCTAAGAAAGCTTCTTTCTAGTTTTCATGTGAGGATATTTCCTTTGTCACCGTAAGCTTCATTGCACTAAGTAGTATCCCATTGCAGATTTCAAAAAAACTGTGTTAGCAAACTGATCACTGTTGAGAAAGGTGTAACTCTGTGAGTTGCATTCATACATCGAAGTGCATTGTCCCAGAAGACTTCTTTACAGCTTTTATCTGAAGATATTTCCTTTTTCTACATAGCCCTCAATGAGCTCCTAAATATCACTTTGCAGAATCCATGAGAACTGTGTCAGCAAACTGTTCCAAGAAGGGAAGGGTGGAACTATGTGTGATGAAGTCTCACCTCAGAAAGCAATCTCTGAGAAAGCTTCTCTCTAGTTATTATCTGAGGATATTTCCTTTTTCACAATGGGCCCCAATGTGGTCACAAATATCACCTTGCAGATTCCGCGAAGAGAGTGTTAGCAAACTGCTTCATGAGGAATAAGTTGTAACTCTGTGAGTTGAATCCACAGATCACAAGGAAGTTTCTCAGATAGCTTCCCTCACTTTTTCAACTGATTATATTTCCTTTATCAGAGAAGACCTCAATGCAATCCAAAGTAACCCTTCTCAGGTTCCTCAAAGACAGTGTTAACGGACTGTTCCAGGAAACATAAATGTAACTCTGTGAGATGAATTCACCCATCACCAAGACGTTTCTAAGAAAGCTTCTTTCGTGTTTTTATCTGAGGATATTTCCTTTGTCACCGTAAGCTTCACTGCGCAAAGAAATATCCCATTGTAGATTTCAAGAAATCTGTGTTAGCAAACTGATCACTGAAGAGATACTTGTAACTCTGTGACTTGCATTCATACATCGAAGGGCATTTTCCCCGAAATCTTCTTTCCAGTTTTTATCTGAGGATATTTCCTTTTTCACAAAGGGCCTAAATGGGCCCCCAAATATCACTTTGCAGATCCCACGAAAAGAGTGTTTGCAAACTGCTTCATGAGGACTAAATAGTAACTTTGTGACTTGAATTCACAGACCGCAAAGAAGTTTCTCAGAAACCTTTTTTCACGTTTTGAAGTGATGATATTTCCTTTATCAGGGTAGGCCTGAATGCGATCCAAAGTAGCCCATCTCAGGTTCCTCAAAGACAATGTTAATGGACTGTTCCAGGAAACATAAGTGTAACTCTTTGAGATGAATTCACGCATAAACAAGAAGTTTCTAAGAAAGCTTCCTTCTAATTTATATCTGAGGTTATTTCATTTGTCACCCTAAGTTTCATTGCACTAAGAAATATCCCATTGCAGATTTCAAGAAAACTGTTTTTGCAAAATGATGACTGAAGAGAAAGTGTCACTGTGTGAGTTGTATTCATACATCGAAGTGAATTTTCTCAGAAGGCTTCTTTAAAGTTTTTATCTGTAGATATTTCCTTTTTCACCACAGCCCTCAAAGAGCTCCCACATATCACTTTGCAGAATCCACGGCAACAGTGTTAGCAAACTGTTCCAAGAAGGGAAGGGTGGAACTCTGTGTGATGAAGTCACACATCAGAAACCAATCTCTGAGAAAACTTCTCTCTAGTTATTATCTGAGGATATTTCCTTTGTCACAATGGGCCCAAATGGGCTCCCAAATATCACTTTGCAGAATCCACGACCACAGTGATAGCAGACTGTTCCAAGAAGGAAAGGGTGGAACTCTGTGTGATGAAGTCACACAACAGAAAGCAATCTCTCAGAAAGCTTCTCTCTAGTTATTATCTGAGGATATTCCTTTTTCACAATGGGCCGCAATGTGCTCCCTAATATCTCTTTGCAGATTCCACGATAAGAGTGTTAGCAAACTGCTTCATGAGGACTAAGTTGTAACTCTGTGAGATGAATTCACATATCACAAAGAAGTTTCTCAGAGAGTTTCTATCACGTTTTGAACTGATGATATTTCCTTTATCAGCGTAGGCCTCAATGCGATCAAAATTAGCCCTTCTCAGGTTCCTCAAAGACAGTGTTAATGGACTGTTCCAGGATACAGTAAGTGTAACACTGTGAGATGAATTCACACATCACCAAGAAGTTTCTAAGACAGCTACTTTCTACTTTTCATCTGAGGATATTTCCTTTGTCACCATAAGCTTCATTGCGCTAAGAAGTATCCCATTGCAGATTTCAAGAACTGTGTTAAGCAAACATGATTCACTGCAGAGAACGTGTAATCTCTTAAGTTTGCATTCATACATAGAAGTGCAATTTCACAGAAGGCTTCTTTCCTAGTTTTTAGTTATCTGAAATTATTTAATTTTTCACCTACAGGCCCTCGTATGAGCTCCCAATAATCACTTGGCAGATTCCACGACCACATGTGTTAGCAAATCTGTTCCAAGAAGGAAGGGCTGGAACTCTGTGTGATGAACGTCACATATCCAGAAAGCAATCTCTCAGAAAGCTTCTCTCGAGTTTATTATCTGAGGATATTTCCTTTTTCCACCAATGGGACCCAATGGGTTCCCAATATCTAATTTGCAGATTCCACTCCACGAAAGAGAGTGTTAGCAACTGCTTCATGAAGTACTAAGTTTGTAATCTCTGTGGAATGAATTCACAGGAATCACTAAAGAAGTTTCTCAGAAAGCTTCTTTCACGTTTTGAGACTGAATGATCATTTTCCCTTTCTCAGCGTAGGCCTCAATGGGATCGCAAGAAGCCCTTCTCAAGTTCCTCAAAGACAGTGTTAATGGACTGTTTCAGGAAACATAAGTGTAACTCTGTGAGATGAATTCACTTATCACTAAGAAGTTTAAAGGAAGCTTCTTTCTAGTTTTCGTCTGAGATATTTCCTTTGTCACCGTAAGCTTCCGTTATGCTAAGAAATATCCCATAGCAGATTACATGAAACTGTGTTAGGAAACTGATCACTGAAGAGAAAGTTGTAACTCTGTGAGTTGCATTCATACATCGAGGTGCGTTTTCCCCAGAAGGATTCTTTCCAGTTTTTATCTGAAGATATTTCCTTTTACAACCTAGCCCTCAATGAGCTCCCAAATATCACTTCGCAGTATGCACGACAACAGTGCTAGCAAACAGTTCCAAGAAGGGAAGGGTGGAACTCTGTGTGATGAAGTCACACATCAGAAAGCAATCTCTCAGAAAGCTTCTCTCTAGTATTATCTGAGGATATTTCTTTTTTGACATGGACCCCAAGGGGCTCCTAAATATCACTTTGCAGATTCCACGAAAAGAGTGTTAGCAAACGGCTTCCTGAGGTCTAAGCTGTAACTCTGTGAGATCAATTCACAGATCACAAAGAAGTTTCTCAGAAAGCTAATCTTCACGTTTTGAACTGATGATTTTCCTTTACAGCGTAGGCCTCAATGCGATCCAAAGTAGTCCTTCTCAGGTTCTTCAAAGACAGTGTTAATGGACTGTTCCAGGAAACATAAGTGAAACTCTGTGAGATCAATTTGCACATCACCGAGAAGTTCTAAGAAATCTTCTTTCTAGTTTTCATCTGTGGATATTTCCTTTGTCACCGTATGCTTCATTGCGCTAAGAAGTATTCCATTACAGATTTCAAGAAAACTGCTAGGAAACTCATCACTGAAGAGAAACGTGTAACTCTGTGAGATGCATTCATACTCAGACATTCTGGAAAGTGCATTTTCCCAGAAGGCTTCTGTCCAGTTTTTATCTGAAGATATTTCCTTTTTCACCATAGCCCTCAATGAGCTCCCAAATATCAATTTGCAGAATCCACGACAGCAGTGTTAGCAAACAGTTCCAAGAAGGGAAGGGTGGAACTCTGTGTGATGAAGTCACACATCAGAAAGCAATCTCTCAGAAAGCTTCTCTGTAGTTATTACCTGAGGATATTTCCTTTTTCACAATGGGCCCCAATGGGCTCCCAAATATCACTTTGCAGATTCCATGAAAAGAGTGTTAGCAAACTGCTTCCTGAGGACGCAGCTGAAAACCTGTGAGATGAATTCACAGATCACAAAGAAGTTTCTCAGAATGCTTCCCTCCCTTTTTGAACTGATTATATTTCTTTTATCAGTGTAGGCCTCAATGGGATCCAAAGTATCCCTTCTCAGGTCCTCAAAGACAGTGTTAATGGTCTGTTGCAAGAAACATAAGTGTAACTCTCTGAGATGAATTCAACCATCACCAAGAAGTTTCTAAGAAAGCTTCCATCTAGTTTTCATCTGAGAATATTTCCTTTGTCACCATAAGCTTCATTGGGTTAAGAAATATCCCATTGCAGATTTGAAGAAAATTGTGTTAGGAAACTGATCACTGAAGAGAAAGGTGTAACTCTCTGAATTGCATTCATGCATCGAAGTGCATTTTTCAGAAGGCTTCTTTCCAGTTTTTATCTGAAGATATTTCTTTTTTCACCATAGCCCTCACTGAGCTCCCAAAATCACTTTGCAGAATCCATGACAACTGTGATAGCAAACTGTTCCAAGAAGGGAAGGGTGGGACTCTGTGTGATGAAGTCACACCTCAGAAAGCAATCTCTGAGAAAGCTTCTCTCTAGTTATTATCTGAGGATATTTCCTTCTTCACAGTGGGCCCCAAAGGGCACCCAAATATCACTTTGCAGATTCCGCAAAAAGAGTGTTAACAAAATGCGTCATGAGGACTAAGTTGTTGCTCTGTGAGATGAATTCACAGATCACAAAGGAGTTTCTCAGAAAGCTTCTTCCACTTTTGAACTGATTATATTTCCATTATCAGCATAGGCTTCAGTGCAATCCAAAGTAGCCCTTCTCGGGTTCCTCAAAGACAGTGTTAATGGACTGCTCCAGGAAACATAAGTGTAACTCTGTGAGACTGAATTCACACATCACCAAGAAGTTTCTAAGAAAGCTTCTTTCTAGCTTTCAGTTGAGGATATTTCCTTTGTCACCTGTAAGCTTCATTGCGCTAAGAAGTATCCCATTGCAGATTTCAAGCAAAACTGTGTTAGCAAACTGATCACTGAAGAGAACGGTGTAACTCTGTGAGTTGCAATCATACATCGAAGTGCAATTTTCCCAGAAGGCTTCTTTCCAGTTTTTATCTGAAGATATTTCCTTTTTCACCATAGCCCTCAATGAGCTCCCAAATATCACTTTGCAGTATCCACGACAACTGTGTTAGCAAACTGTTCCAAGAAGGTAAGGGTGGAACTCTGTGTGATGAAGTCACACCTCAGAAAGCAATCTCTCAGAAAGTTTCTCTCTAGGTATTATCTGAGGATATTTCCTTTTTCACAATGGGCCCCAATGGGCTCCCAAATATCACTTTGCAGATTCCACGAAAAGAGTGTTAGCAAACTGCTTCATGAGGACTAAGCTTGTAACTCTGTGAGATGAATTCACAGATCACAAAGAAGTTTCTCAGAAAGCTTCTTTCACGTTTTGAACTGATGATATTTCCTTTATCAGCGTAGGCCTCAATGCGATCCAAAGTAGCCCTTCTCAGGTTCCTCAAAGACAGTTTTAATGGACTGTTCCGGCAAACATAAGTGTAACTCTGTGAGATGAATTCACACATCATCCAAGAAGTTTCCTAGGAAAGATTCTTTCTAGATTTCATCTGAGGATATTTCCTTTGTCACCATAAGCTTCATTGCGCAAAGAAGTGTCCCACTGCAGATTTCAAGACAAATGTGATAGGAAACTGATCAATAAGAGAAAAGTGTAACTCTGTGAGTTGCATTCATACATTCGAAGTGCATTTTTCCAGAAGGCTCTTTCCAGTTTTTATCTGAAGATATTTCCTTTTTCACCATAGGACTCAATGAATTCCCAAATATCACTTTGAAGAATCCACGACAACAGTGTTAGCAAACTGTTCCATGATTGGAAGGGTGAAACTCTGTGTGATGAAGTCACACATCAGAAAGCAATCTCTCAGAAAGCTTTTCTCTAGTTCTTATCTGAGGATAATTCCTTTTTCACAATGGGGCCCAAAGAGCTCACAAATATCACTTTGCAGATTCCACAAAAAGAGGGTTCGGAAACTGCTTCCTGAGGTCTAAGCTGTAACTCTGTGAGATGAATTCACAGATCACAAAGAAGTTTCTCAAAAAGCTTCTTTCACGTTTTGAACTGATGCTATTTCCTTTATCAGTGTAGGCCTCAATGCGATCCAAAGGAGCCCTTCTCAGGTTCTTCAAAGACAGTGTTAATGGAGTGTTCCAGGAAACATAAGTGCAACTCTGTGAGATGAATTCACACATCACCAAGAAGTTTCTAAGGAAAGCTTCTTTCTAGTTTTCATCTGAGGATATTTCCTTTGTCACCGTAAGCTTCATTGCGCTAAGAAGTATCCCATTGCAGATTTCAAGAAAACTCTGTTAGGCAAACTGATCACTGAAGAGAAACGTGTAACTCTGTGAGTTGCATTCATACATCGAAGTGCATTTTCCCAGAAGGCTTCTTTCCAGTTTTTATCTGAAGATATTTCCTTTTTCACCATAGCCCTCAATGAGCTCCCAAATATCACTTTGCAGAATCCACGACACAGTGTTAGCAAACTGTTCCAAGAAGGGAAGGTGGAACTCTGTGTGATGAAGTCACACATCAGAAAGCAATCTCTCAGAAAGCTTCTCTCTAGTTATTATCTGAGGATATTTCCTTTTTCACAATGGGCCCAATGGGCTCCCAAATATCACTTTGCAGATTCCACGAAAGAGTGTTAGCAAACTGCTTCCTGAGGTCTAAGCTGCAACTCGGTGAGATGAACTCACAGATCACAAAGAAGTTTCTCAGAAAGCTTCTTTCGCGTTTTGAACTGATGATATTTCCTTTATCACCATAGGTATCCATGTTATCCAAAGTGGCCCTTCTAAGATTCCTTAAAGACAGTGTTAATGGACTGCTCCAGGAAACATAAGTGTAACTGTGTGAGATGAATTCACACATCACCAAGAAGTTTCAAGGAAAGCTTGTTTCTAGTTTTCATCTGAGGATATTTACTTTGTCACCGTAAGCTTCATTGCGCTAAGAAGTATCCCATTGCAGATTTCAAGAAAACTGTGTTACGAAACTGATCACTGAAGAGAAACGTGCAACTCTGTGAGTTGCATTAATACACCGAAGTGTATTTTCCCAGAAGGCTTCTTTCCAGTTTTTATCTGAAGATACTTCCTTTTTCACCACCGCCCTCAATGAGCTCCCAAATATCACTTTGCAGAATCCACGACCACAGTGTTAGCAAACTGTTCCAAGAAGGGAAGGGTGGAACTCTTTGTGATGAAGTCACACCTCAGAAAGCAATTCTCCGAAAGCTTCTCTCTAATATTATCTGAGGATATTTCCTTTTTCACAATGGTCCCCAATGGGGTCCCAAATATCACTTTGCAGATTCCACGAAAAGAGTGTAAGAAAACTGCTTACTGAGGTCTAAGCTGTAACACTGTAGGAAGGATACACAGATCACAAAGAGATTTCTCAGAAAGCTTCTTTCACGTTTTGAACTGATGATATATCCTGTATCAGCGTAGGCCTCAATGCGTTCCAAAGTAGCCCTCTCAGGTTCCTCAGAACAGTGTTAATGGACTGCCCCAGGAAACATAATGTAACTCTGTGAGATGAATTCACTTATCACCAAGAATTTTCCAAGAAGCGTCTTTCTAGTTTTCATCTGAGGATATTTCCTTTGTCACCATCAGCTTCATTGCGCTAAGAGGTATATCATTGCAGATTTCCAGAAAACTGTGTTTGCAAACTGATCAGTGAAGAGAAACGTGTAACTCTGTGAGTTGCATTCATACATCGAAGTGAATTTTCAAAGAAGACTTCTTTCCAGTTTTTGTCTGAAGATATTTCCTTTTTCACCATAGCCCTCAATGAGCTCCTAAATATCACTTTACAGAATCCACGACAACAGTGTTAGGAAACTGTTCCAAGAAGGGAAGGGTGGAACTCTGTGTGATGAAGTCACACCTCAGAAAGCAATCTCTCAGAAAGCCTCTCTCTCGTTATTATCTGAGGATATTTCCTTTTTCACAATGTTCCCCAATGGGCTCCCTAATATCACTTTGCAGGTTCCATGAAAAGAGTGTTAGCAAACTGCTTTCTGAGGTCTAAGCTGTAACTCTGTGAGATGAATTCACAGTTCACAAAGAAGCTTCTCAGAAAGTTTCTTTCACGTTTTGAACTGATGATATATCCTGTATCAGCATAGGCCTCAATGAGTTCCAAAGTAGACCTTCTCAGGTTCCTTAAAGACAGTTTTAATGGGTTGTTCAGGAAACATAGGTGTAACTCTGTGAGATGAATTCACACATCATCAAGAAGTTTCTACGAAAGCGTCTTTCTAGTTTTCATGGGAGGATATTTCCTTTGTCACCGTAAGCTTCATTGTGCTAAGAAGTTTCCCATCACAGATTTCAAGAAAACTGTGTTAGCAAACTGATCACTGTACGGAAACGTGTAACTCTGTGAGATGCATTAATGCATCGAAGTGCATTTTCCCAAAAGGCTTCTTTCCAGTTTTTATCTGAAGATATTTCCTTTTTCACCATAGCCCTCAATGAGCTCCCAGATATCACCTTGCGGAATCCACGAAAACAGTGTTAACAAACTGTTCCAAGAAGGCAAGGGTGGAACTCTGTGTGATTAAGTCACACATCAGAAAGCAATCTCTCAGAAAGCTTCTCACTAGTTATATCCTAGGACATTTCCTTTTTCACAATGGGCCCCAATGTGCTCCCAAATATCACTGTGCAATTTCCGCGATAAGAGTGTTAGCAACTGATTCTTGAGGTCTAGCTGTAAACTCTGTGAGATGAATTCAGAGATCCACAAGAAGTTTCTCGAAAGCTTCTTTCACGTTTTTTAACTGAATGATATTTCCTTTATCAGCTATGCCTCAATGCGATCCCAATTACGCCCTTCTCAGTTTCCTCAAAGACAGTGGTAATGGATGTTCCAGGAAACATAAGTGTAAGCTGTGGTGATATGCATTCACACATCACCAAGAAGTTTGTAAGAAAGCTTCTTTCTAGTTTTCATCTGGGATATTTCCTTTGTCACCGTAAGCTTCATTAGCTACGAAAGTATCCCATTGCAGATTTCAAGAAACTGTGTTAGCAAACTGATCCACTGAACAGCAACGGTAACTCTGTCAGATGCATTCATGCATCGAAGTGCATTTTCCCAGAAGGCTTCTTCCATTTTTTATCTGAAGATATTTCCTTTTTCACCATAGCCCTCAATGAGCTCCCAAAAATAACTTGGCAGGATCCACGACAACAGTGTTAGCAACCTGTTCCAAGGAGGGAAGGGTGGAACTCTGTGTGATGAAGTCACACCTCAGAAAGCAATCTCTCAGAAAGCTTCTCTCTATTTATTATCTGAGGATATTTCCTTTTTCACAATGGGCACAAATGGGTTCCCAAAGATCACT
Organism: Rhinopithecus roxellana; assembly: GCF_007565055.1. NCBI lineage: Eukaryota > Metazoa > Chordata > Mammalia > Primates > Cercopithecidae > Rhinopithecus > Rhinopithecus roxellana. The sequence continues at coordinate 3,356,805 of NC_044564.1, read as the reverse complement.
ATGCAGATTCCGCGAAAAGAGTGTTAGCAAACTGCTTCCTGAGGTATAAGCTGTTTCTCTGTGAGATGAATTCACAGACCCCAAAGAAGTTTCTCAGAAAGCTCCTTTCACGTTTTGAACTGATGATATTTCCTTCATCAGCGTAGGCCTGAGTGCGATTCCAAAGTAGCCCTTCCTCAGATTCCTCAAAGAGAGTGTTAATGGACTGTTCAGGAAACATAAGCGTAACTCTGTGAGTTGAATTCACACATCACCAAGAAGTTTCTAAGAAAGATTCTTTCTATTATTTCATCTGAGGATATTTCCTTTGTCCACGTAAGCTTCATTGTGCTAAGAAATATCGCATTGCAGATTTTAAGAAAACTGTGTTAGCAACCTGATCACTGAAGAGAAAGGTGTAACTGTGTGAATTGCATTCATATATCGAAGTGCGTTTTCTCAGAAGTCTTCTTTTCAGATTTATTTGAAGATACTTCCCTTTTCACCATAGCCCTCAATGAGTTCCCAAATATCACTTTGCAGAATCCACGACAACTGTGTTAGCAAACTGTTCCAAGAAGGGAAGTGTGGAATTCTATGTGTTGAAGTCACACCTCAGAAAGCAATCTCTCAGAAAGCTTCTCTCTAGTTATTATCTGAGGATATTTCCTTTTTCACAATGGGCCCCAATGGGCTCCCAAATATCACTTTGCAGATTCCACGAAAAGAGTGTTAGCAAACTGCTTCATGAGGACTAAGTTGTAACTCTGTGAGATGAATTCACAAATCACAAAGAAGTTTCTCAGAGAGCTTCTTTCACGTTTTGAACTGATGATATTTCCTTTATCAGCGTAGGCCTCAATGCGATCCAAAGTAGCCCTTCTCAGGTTCCTCAAAGACAGTGTTAATGGACTGTTCCAGGAAACATAAGTGTAACTCTGTGAGATGAATTCACACATCACCAAGAAGTTTCTAAGAAAGCTTCTTTGTAGTTTTCATCTGAGGATATTTCCTTTGTCACCGTAAGCTTCATTGCGCTAAGAAATATCCCATTGCAGATTTCAAGAAAACTGTGTTAGCAAACTGATCACTGAAGAGAAATGTGTAACTCTGTGAGTTGCATTCATACATCGAAGTGCATTTCTCAGAAGGCTTCTTTCCAGTTTTTATCTGAAGATATTTCCTTTTTCACTATAGCCCTCAATGAGCTCCCAAATATCACTTGCAGAATCCACGACAACTGTGTTAGCAAGCTGTTCTAAGAAGGGAGGGTGGAAACTCTGTGTGATGAACTCACACATCAGAAAGCAATCTCTCAGAAAGCTTCTCTCTAGTTATTTTCTGAAGGATATTTCCTTTTTCAGCAGTGGGCCCCAAAGGGCTCCGAAATACCACGTTGCAGAATCCACGAAAGAGTGTTAACAAACTGCTTCATGAGTACTAAGTAGTAACTCTGTGAGATGAATTCACAGATCACAAAGAACTTTCTCAGAAAGCTTCTTCACCGTTTTGAACTAATGATATTTCCTTTATAAGTCGTAGACCTCAATGCTATCCCAAGTAGCCCTTCTCAGGTTCCTCAAAGACAGTGTCAATGGACAGTTCCAGGAAACGAAAGTGTAACTCTGTGAGATGAATTCATACATCCCGAAGACGTTTATAAGAAATCTTCCTTTCCTAGTTTTCATCTGAGGATATTTCCTTTGTCACCGTAAGCTTCATTAGCGCTAAGAAGTATCCCATTGCAGATTTCAAGAAAACTGTGTTAGGCAACTGATCACTGAAGAGACAGGTGTAACTCAGTGAGTTGCATTCATACATCGAACTGCGTTTTTCCAGAAGACTTCTTTGCAGTTTTTATCTTAAGGTATTTCCTATTTCACCATAGTCCTCAAAGAGCTACGAAATATCACTTTGCAGAATCCACGACAACTGTGTTAGCAAACTATTCCAAGGAGGGAAACGTGGATCTCTGTGTGTTGAAGTCACACCTCAGAAAGCAATCTCTCAGAAAGCTCCTCTCTAGTTGTTATCTGAGGATATATCCTTTTTCACAATGGGGCCCAAAGGGCTCAAAAATGTCACTTTGCAGATTCCACGAAAAGAGTGTTAGCAAACTGCTTCCTGATGTCTAAGCTGTAACTCTGTGAGATGAATTCACAGAACACAAAGAAGTTTCTCAGAAAGCTTCTTTCACGTTTTTAGCAGATGATATTTCCTTTTCAGCGCAGGCCTCAATGCGATCCAAAGTAGCGCTTCTCAGGTTCCTCAAAGACAGTGTTAATGGACTGTTCCAGGAAACATAAGTGAAAGTCTGCTAGATGAATTCACACATCACCAAGAAGTTTCTAGGAAACTTTCTTTCTAGTTTTCATCTGGGGATATTTCCTTTGTCACCATAAGCTTCATTGCGCTAAGAAGTATCCCATTGCAGATTTCAAGAAAACTTTTTGGGAACTGATCAATGAAGAGAAGGTGTTTACTGTGTGAGTTGCATTCATGCCATCGAAGTACATTTTTCCCAGAAGGCTCTTATCGAGTATTTATCTGAAGATATTTCCTTTTTTCACCGTATCTCTCAAAAGGGTTACCGATATCACTTTGCAGAATCCATTACAACTGTGTAGCAAACTGTTCCAAGAGCGAAGGGTCTAAATCTGTGTGATGAAGTCACACATCAGAAAGCAATCTCTTAGAAAACTTCTCTTAGTTATTTATCGAGGCTATTTCCTTTTTCAAAATGGCCCCAATGGGCTTCGCAAATATCCTTTGCAGATTCTACAAAAGAGTGTTAGCAAACTGCTGCTGAGGCCAAGCTGTAACTCTGTGAGATGAATTCCAAGTTCACAAAGAATTTTCTCAGAAAGCTTCTTTTACGTTTGAAGTGATGATATTTCCTTTATCAGCATAGGCCTCAATGCGATCCAAAGTAGCCCTTCTCACGTTCCTCAAAGTCAGTGTTAATGGACTGTTCCATGAAACATAAATGTAACTCTGTGAGATGAAGTCTCACATCACCAAGAAGTTTCTAAGAAAGCTTCTTTCTAGTTTTCATCTGAGGTTATTTCCTTTGCCACCGTAAGCTTCATTGCCCTAAGAAGTATCTCATTGCAGATTTCAAGAAAACTGTGTTAGGAAACTGGTCACTGAAGTGAAACGTGTAAATCTGTGGGTTGCATTCATACATCGAAGTGCATTTTCCCAGAAGGCTTCTTTCCAGTTTTTATCTGAAGATATTTCCTTTTCACCATAGCCCTCAATGAGCTCCCAAATATCACTTGGCAGAGTCCAAGACAACAGTGTTAGCAAACTGTTCCAGGAAGGGAAGGGTGGAACTCTGTGTGATGAAGTCACACATCAGAAATCAATCTCTCAGAAAGCTTCTCTCTAGTTATTATCTGAGGATATTTCCTTTTTCACAATGGCCCCAATGGGCTCCCAAATATCACTTTGCAGATTCCACGAAAAGAGTGTTAGCAAACTGCTTCATGAGGTACTAAGCTGTAACTCTGTGAGATGAATTCACAGATCACAAAGAAGTTCTCAGAAAGCTTCCTTCACGTTTTGAACTGATGATATTTCCTTTATCAGCGTAGGCCTCAATGCGATCCAAAGTAGCCCTTCTCAGGTTCCTCAAAGACAGTGTTAATGGACTGTTCCAGGAAACATAAGTGTAACTCTGTGAGATGAATTCACACATCACCAAGAAGTTTCTAAGAAAGCTTCTTTCTAGTTTTCATCTGAGGATATTTCCTTTGTCACCGTAAGCTTCATTGCGCTAAGAAGTATCCCATTGCAGATTTCAAGAAAACTGTGTTAGCAAACTGATCACTGAAGAGAAACGTGTAACTCTGTGAGTTGCATTCATACATCGAAGTGCATTTTCCCAGAAGGCTTCTTTCCAGTTTTTATCTAAAGATATTTCCTTTTTCACCATAGCCCTCAATGGGCTCCCAAATATGACTTTGCAGATTCCACGAAAAGAGTGTTTGCAAACTGCTTCCTGAGGTCTAAACTGTAACTCTGTGAGATGAGTTCACAGATCACAAAGAAGTTTCTCAGAAAGTTTCTTTCACGTTTTGAACTGATGATACTTCCTTTACCAGCGTAGGCCTTAATGCCATCCAATGTAGCCCTTCTCAGGTTCCTAAAAGACAGTGTTAATGGACTGTTCCAGGAAACATAAGTGTAACTCTGTGAGATGAATTAACACATCACCAAGAATTTTCTAGGAAAGCTTCTTTCTAGTTTTCATCTGAAATTATATCCTTTGTCACCGTAAGCTTCATTGAGCTAAGCAGTATCCCATTGCAGATTTCAAGAAAACTGTGTTAAGGAACTGATCACTTAAGAGAAACGTGTAACTCTGTGAGTTGCATTCATACATCGAAGTGCATTTTCCCAGAAGGCTTCTTTCCAGTTTTTATCTGAAGATATTTCCTTTTTCACCATTGCCCTCTATGAGCTCCCAAATATCACTTGGCAGAATCCACGACAACAGTGATAGCAAACTGTTCAAAGAAGGGAAGGGTGGAACTCTGGTGATGAAGTCACACATCAGAAAGCAGTGTCTGAGAAAGCGTCTCTCTAGTTATTATCTGAGGATATTTCCTTTTTCACAATGGGCCCCAATGGGCTCCCATATATCACTTTGCAGATTCCACGAAAAGAGTGTTAGCAAACTGCTTCCTGAGTTCTAAGTTGTAACTCTGTGCGATGATTTCACAGATCACAAAGAAGATTCTCAGAAATCTTATTTCACGTTTTGAACTGATGATATTTCCTTTATCAGCGTAGGCCTCAATGCGATTCAAAGTAGCCCTTCTCAGGTTCCTCAAAGACACTGTTATTGGACTTTTCCAGGAAACATAAATGTAACTCTGTGAGATGAATTCACACATCACCAAGAAGTTTCTAGGAAAGCTTCTTTCTAGTTTTCATCTCAGAATATTTCCTTTGTCACCGTACGCTTCATGGAGCTAAGAGTTATCCCATTGCAGATTTCAAGAAAACTGTGTTAGAAAAGTGATCATTGAAGAGAACCGTGTAAATCCGTGAGTTGCATTCATACATCGAAGTGCATTTTCCCAGAAGGCTTCTTTCCAATTTTTATCTGAAGATATATCCTTTTTCACCATAGCCCTCAATGAGCTCCCAAATATCACTAGGCAGAATCCACGATAACAGTGTTAGCAAACTGTTCTAAGAAGGGAAGGGTGGAACTCTGTGTGATGATATCACACATCAGAAGGCAGTCTCTCAGAATGCTTCTCTCTAGTTATTACCTGAGGATATTTCGTTTTTCACAATGGGCCCCAATTGTCTCCCAAATATCACTTTGCAGATTCCACGAAAAGAGTGTTAGCAAACTGGTTCCTGATATCTAAGCTGTACCTCTGTGAGATGAATTCACAGAGCACAGTGAAGATTCTCAGAAAGCTTCGTTCAAGTTTTGAACTGATGATAATTCCTTTATCAGCGTAGGCCTCAATGCGATCCAAAGTAGCCCTTTTCAGGTTCTTCGAAGACAGTGTTAATGGACTGTTCCTGGAAACATAAGTGTAACTCTGTGAGATGAATTCACACATCACCAAGAAGTTTCTAAGAAAGCTTCTTTCTAGTTTTCATCCGAGGATATTTCCTTTGTCACCGTACGCTTCATTGAGATAAGAGGTATCCCATTGCAGATTTCAAGAAAACTGTGTTAGGAAACTGATCACTGAATCAAAACGTGTAACTCTGTGAGTTACATTCATACATCATAGTGCATTTTCCCAGAAGATTTCTTTCCAGTTTTTATCTGAAGATATTTCCTTTTTCACCATTGCCCTCTATGAGCTCCCAAATATCACTTGGCAGAATCCACGACAACAGTGATAGCAAACTGTTCAAAGAAGGGAAGGGTGGAACTCTGGTGATGAAGTCACACATCAGAAAGCAGTGTCTGAGAAAGCGTCTCTCTAGTTATTATCTGAGGATATTTCCTTTTTCACAATGGGCCCCAATGGGCTCCCATATATCACTTTGCAGATTCCACGAAAAGAGTGTTAGCAAACTGCTTCCTGAGTTCTAAGTTGTAACTCTGTGCGATGATTTCACAGATCACAAAGAAGATTCTCAGAAAGCTTCTTTCACGTTTTGAACTGATATTTCCTTTATCAGCGTAGGCCTCAATGCGATTCAAAATAGCCCTTCTCAGGTTCCTCAAAGACAGTGTTAATGGACTGTTCCAGGAAACATAAGTGTAACTCTGTGAGATGAATTAACACATCACCAAGAATTTTCTAGGAAAGCTTCTTTCTAGTTTTCATCTGAAATTATATCCTTTGTCACCGTAAGCTTCATTGAGCTAAGCAGTATCCCATTGCAGATTTCAAGAAAACTGTGTTAAGGAACTGATCACTTAAGAGAAACGTGTAACTCTGTGAGTTGCATTCATACATCGAAGTGCATTTTCCCAGATGGCTTCTTTCCAGTTTTTATATGAAGATATTTCCTATTTCACCATGGCCCTCCATGAACTGCCAAATATCACTTGGCAGAATCCACGACAACAGTGTTAGCAATGTGTTCCAAGAAGGGAAGTGTGGAACATTGTGTGATGAAGTCACACATCAGAAATGCAATCTCTCAGAAAGCTTCTCTCTAGTTATTATGTGAGGATGTTTCCTTTTTCACAATGGGCCATAATGGGCTCCCATATATGACTTTGCAGATTCCACAAATAGAGTGTTAGCAAACTGATTCCTGAGGACTCAGCTGTAATTCTGTGACATGAATTCACAGATCACAAAGAAAATTCTCAGAAAGCTTGTTTCACGTTTTGAACTGATGATATTTCCTTTATCAGCGTAGGCCTCAATGCGATCCAAATTAGCCCTTCTCAGGTTCCTCAAAGACAGTGTTAATGGATTGTTCCTGGAAACATACGTGTAACTCTGTGAGATGAATTCACATATCACCAAGAAGTTTCTGGGAAAGCTTCTTTCTAGTTTTCATCTGAGGACATTTCCTTTGTCACTGTAAGCTTCAGTGAGCTAAGAAGTATCCCATTGCAGATTTCAAGAAAACTCTGTTAGGAAACTGATGACTGAAGAGAAACGTGTAACTCTGTGAGTTGCATTCATACATCAAAGTGCATTTTCCGAGAAGGCCTCTTTCCAGTTTTTATCTGAAGATATTTCTCTTTTCCCCATAGCCATCAATGAGCTCCCAAATATCAGTTGGCAGAGTCCACGACAACAGTGATAGCAAACTGTTCCAAGAAGGGTAGTGTGGAAATCGGTGTGATGAAGTCACACATCAGAAAGCAATCTCTCAGAAAGATTCTCTCTAGTTATTATCTGAGGATATTTCCTTTTTCACAATGGGCCATAATTGGATCCCAAATATCACTTTGCAGATTCCAAGAAAAGAGTGTTAGCAAACTTCTTCCTGAGGTCTAAGCTGTAACGCTGTGAGATGAATTCACAGATCACAAAGAAGTTTTGCAGAAAGCTTCTTTCGTGTTTTAACTGATGATATTTCATTTATCAGCGAAGGCCTCAATGTGATCCAAAGTAGCCCTTCTCAGGTCCTTCAAAGACAGTGTTAACGAATTGTTCCAGGAAACAAAATTGTAACTCTGTGAGATGAATTCACACGTCACCAAGAAGTTTCTGGGAAAGCTTCTTTCCAGTTTTCATCTGAGGACGTTTCCTTTGTCACTGTAAGCTTCATTGCGCTAAGAAGCATCCCGCTGCAGATTTCAAGAAAACTATTAGGAAACTGATAACTGAAGAGCAACTTCTAACTCTGTGAGATGCATTCATACATCGAAGTGCATTTTCCCAGACGGCTTCTTTCCAGTTTTTATCTGAAAATATTTCCTTTTTCACCATGGCCCACAATGCACTCCCAAATATCACTTGGCAGAATCCATGACAACTGTGTCAGCAAAGCGTTCCAAGAAAGGAATGGTGAAACTCTGTGTGATGAAGTCGCACATCAGAAAGCTATCTCTCAGAAAGGTTCTGTTTAGTAATAATGTGAGGATATTTCCTTTTTCACAAAGGGCCCCAATGGGCTCCCAAATATCACATTGCAGATTCCACGAAAAGAGTGTTAGCAAACTGCTTCCTGAGGTCTAAGCTGTAACTCTGTCCGATGAATTCACAGATCACAAAGAAGTTTCTCAGAAAGCTTCTTTCACGTTTTGAACTGATGATATATCCTTTATGAGGGTAGGCCTCAATGCGATCCCAATTAGCCATTCTCAGGGTCCTCAAAGACACTGTTAGTGGACTGTTCCTGGAAATATAATCGTAACACCGTGAGATGAATTCACAGATCACACAAAAGTTTCTCAGAAAGCTTCTTCCACGTTTTGAACTGATGATATTTCCTTTATCTACGTAGGCCTCAATGTGATCCAAATTAGCCCTTCTCAGGGTCCTGAAAGACAGTGTTAATGGACTGTTCCAGGAAACATAAGTGTAACTCTGAGAGATGAATTCACACATCACCAAGAAGTTTCTAAGAAAGCTTCTATGTAGTTTTCATCAGAGGATATTTCCTTTGTCACCGTAAGCTTCAATATGCTAAGAAGTATCGCATTGCAGATTTCAAGAAAACTGTTTTAGCAAACTGATCACTGAAGAGAAACGTATAACACTGTTAGTTGCATTCATACATCGAAGTGCATTTTCCCAGAATGCTTCATTCCAGTTTTTATCTGAAGATATTTGCTTTTTCACCATAGCCCTCAATGAGCTCCCAAATATCACGTGGCAGAATTCACGGCAACAGTGTTAGCAAATGGCTCCAAGAAGGGAAGGGTGGAACTCTGTGTGATAAAGTCACACATCAGAAAGGAATCTCTCAGAAAACTTCTCTCTAGTTATTATCTGAGGATATTTCGTCTTTCACAATGGGCCCTAATGGGCTCACAAATATCACTTTACAGATTCCACGAAAAGATTGTTAGCAAACTGCTTCCCGAGGACTAAGTTGTAACACTGGGATGAATTCACAGATCTCAAAGAAGTTTCTCAGAAAGATTCTTTCACGTTTTGAACTGATGATATTTGCGTTATCAGCGTAGGCCTCAATGCGATCCAAAGTGGCCCTTTTCAGGTTCCTCAAAGATAGTGTTAATGGACTGTTCCAGGAAACATAGGTTTAACTCTATGAGATGAATTCACACATCATCAAGAAGTTTCTAAGAAAGCTTCTTTCTAGTTTTCATCTGAGGATATTTCCTTTCTCACCGTAAGCTTCATTGCGCTAAAAAGCATCCCATTGCAGATTTCAAGAAAACTGTGTTAGCAGTCTGACCATTGAAGAGAAACGTGTAACTCTGTGAGTTGCATTCGTACATCGAAGTGCATTTTCCCAGAAGCCTTCTTTCCAGTTTTTAACTGAAGATATTTCCTTTTTCAACATAGCCCTCAATGAGCTCCCAAATGTCACTTTGCAGAATCCAGGATAACTGTGTTAGCAAACTGTTCCAAGAAGGGAAGGGTGGAACTCTGTGTGATGAAGTCACACATCAGAAAGCAATCTCTCAGAAAGCTTCTCTCTAGTTATTTTCTGAGGATATTTCCTTTTTCACAATGGGCCACAATTGGCTCCAAATATCACTTTGCAGATTCCACGAAAATAGTATTAGCAAACTGGCTTCATGAGGACTAAGTTTCAACTCTGTGAGATGAATTCACATATCACAAAGAAGTTTCTCAGAAAGGTTCTTTCACATTTTGAACTGATGATATTTCCTTTATCAGTGTAGGCCTCAATGCGATCCAAAGTAGCCCTTCTCAGGTTCCTCAAAGACAGTGTTAATGGACATTCCAGGAAACATAAGTGGGACTCTGTGAGATGAATTCACACATCATCAAGAATTTTCTAACAAAACTTCTTATAGTTTTCATCTGAGGATATTTCCTTTGTCACCGCAAGCTTCATTGCGCTAAGAAGTATCCCATTGCAGATTTCAAGAAAGCTCTGTTAGCAAACTGATCGCTGAAGAGAAACGTATAACTCTGTGAGTTGCATTCATACATCAAAGTGCATTTTCCCAGAAGGCTTCTTTCCACTTTTTATCTGAAGATATTTCCTTTTTCACCATAGCCCTCGATGACCTCCCAAATATCACTTTGAAGAATCCACGACAACTGTGTTAACACACTGTTCTAAGAAGGGAAGAATGGAACTCTGTGTGATGAAGTCACACAATAGAAAGCAATCTCTCAGAAAGCTTCTCTCTAGTTATTATTCGAGGATATTTCCTTTTTCACAATGGGCCCCAATGGGTTCCCAAATATCAGTTTGCAGATTCCACGAAAAGAGTGTTTGCAAACTGCTTCATGAGGACTAAGTTGTAACTCGGTGAGATGAATTCACAGATCACAAAGAAGTTTCTCAGAAAGCTTCTTTTACGTTTTGAACTGATGATATTTGCTTTATCAGCATAGGCTTCAATGCGATCCAACGTTGCCATTCTCATTTTCCTCAAAGACAGTGTTAATGGACTGTTCCTGGAAACAGAAGTGTAATTCTGTGAGATGAATTCACACATCACTAAGAAGTTTCTGGGAAAGCTTCTTTGTAGTTTTCATCTGAGGATATTTCCTTTGCCTCATAAGCTTCATTGCTCAAAGAAATATCCCATTGCAGATGTTTAGAAAAGTGTGTTGGCAAACTGATCACTGAAGAGAAATGTGTAACTCTGTGAGTTGCATTCATAAATCGAAGTGCATTTTCCCAGAAGGCTTCTTTCCAGTTTCTAAGTGAAGATATTTCCTTTTTTACCATAGCCCTCAATGAGCTCCCATACTTAACTGTGCAACATCCACGAAAACTGTGTTAGCAAACTGTTCCAAAAAAGGAGGGTGGAATTTTGTGTGATGAAGTCACACATCAAAAAGCAATCTCTCAGAAAGCTTCTATCCAGTAATTATCTGAGGATATTTCCTTTTTCACAATGGGAACCAAAGGACTCCCTAATATCACTTGGCAGAGGCAACGAAAAGAATGTTACCAAACTACTTCCTGAGATATAAGTTGTAACTCTGTGAGATGAATTCACACATCACAAAGAAGTATCTCAGAAAGCTTCTTTCACGTTTTGAGCTGATGATACTTTCCTTTATCAGCCTAGGCCTCAATGCGATCCAAATTAGCCCTTCTCAGGTTCCTCAAAGATAGTGTTCATGGACTGTTCCAGGAAACATAACTGTAACTCTATGAGATGAACTCACGCATCACCAAGAAGTTTCTAATAAAGCTTCCTTCTAGTTTTCATCTGAGGACATTTCCTTTGTCACCATAAGCTTCATTACGCTAAAAGTATCCAATTGCATATTTCAAGACAACTGTGTTAGCAAACTGATCACTGAAGAGAAAGGTGTCAGTCTGTGAGTTGCATTCATTCTTCGAAATGCATTTTCCAGAAGGCTTCTTTCCAGATTTCATCTGTAGATATTTCTTTTTTCACCATAGCCCTCAATGAGCTCCCAAATATCAATTTTCAGAATCCACGACAACAGTGTTAGCAAACTGTACCAAGAAGGGAAGTGTGGAACTCTGTGTGACGAATTCACACATCAGAAAGCAATCTCTCAGAAAGCTTCTCTCTAGTTATTGTCTGAGGATATTTCCTTTTCCACACTGGGTCCCAATGGGCTCCCAAATATCACTTTGCAGATTCCACGAAAAGAGTGTTAGCAAACTGCTTCATGAGGACTAACTTGTAACTCTGTGAGATGAATTCACAGATCACAAAGAAGTTTCTCAGAGAGCTTCTTTCACGTTTTGAACTGATGATATTTCCTTTATCAGCGTAGACCTCAATGCGATGCAAAGTAACCCTTCTCACATTCCTATAAGACAGTGTTAATGGACTGTTCCAGGAAACATTAGTGTAACTCTGTGAGATCAATTCAAACACAAACAAGAAGTTTCTAAGAAAGCTTCCTTCTAGTTTTCATCTGAGAATGTTTCCATTGTCACCGTAAGCTTCATTGCGCTAAGAAGTATCCCATTGCAGATTTCAAGAAAACTGTGTTAGCAAACTGATCACTGAAGAGAAAGGTGTAACTCTCTGAATTGCATTCATACTATGAAGTGCATTTTCCCAGAAGGCTTCCTTCAAGTATTTATCTGAAGATATTTCCTTTTTCACCATAGCCCTCAAAGAGCTCCCAAATATCACTTTGCAGAATTCAAGATAACTGTGTAAGCAAAATGTTACAAGAAGTGAAGGGTGGAACTCTGAGTGAGGAAGTCACACCTCAGAAAGCAATCTCTCAGAAAGCTTCTCTCTAGTTATTATCAGAGGATATTTCCTTTTCCCCAATGGGCCCCAATGGGCTCCCAAATATCACTTTGCAGATTCCACGAAAGCAGTGCAACAAACTGCTTCCGGAGGTCTGAGCTGTAACACTGTAAGATGAATTCACAGATCACAAAGAAGTTTCTCAGACAGCTTGTGTCACGTTTTGACCTGATAATACTTCCTTTATCAGCGTAGGCCTCAATGCGATCCAAAGTAGCCCTTCTCAGGTTCCTCAAAGAGAGTGTTAATGGACTGTTCCAGGAAACATAAGTATAACTCTGTGAGATGAATTCACACTTCACCAAGAAGTTTTTAGAAAGCTTCTTTCTAGTATTCATCTGAGGATATTTCCTTAATCACCGTAAGCTTCATTGTGCTAAGAAGTATCCCATTGCAGATTTCAAAAAAACTGTGTTAGCAAACGGATCACTGAAGAGAAATGTGTAACTCTGTGAGTTGAATTCACACATCGAAGTGCATTTTCCCAGAAGCCTTCTTTCCAGTTTTTATCTGAAGATATTTCCTTTCTCAACATAGCCCTCAATTAGCTCCAAAATATCACTTTGCAGAAACCACGACAAGTGTGTTAGCAAACTGTTCAAAGAAGAGAAGGGTGAAACTCTGTGTGAGGAAGTCACACCTCAGAAAGCAATCTCTCAGGAAGCTTCTCTCTAGTTATTATCTGAGGATATTTCCTTTTTCACAATGGACCCCAATGGGATCCCAAATATCACTTTTCAGATTCCACGAAAAGAGAGTTAGCAAACTGCCTCATGAGGACTAACTTGTAACTCTCTGAGATGAATTCACAGATCACAAAGAAGTTTCTCAGAAAGCTTCTTTCACGTTTTGAACTGATGATATTTCCTTTATCAACGAAGACCTCATTGCGATCCTAAGTACCCTTCTCAGATTCCTCAAAGACAGTGTTAGTGGACTTTTCCAGGAAACATAAATTTCACTCTGTGAGATGAATTCACACATCACCAAGAAATTTCTAAGAAGGCTTATTTTAGTATTCATTTGAGGATATATAATTTGTCACCGTAAGATTCATTGCGCTAAGAAGTTTCCCATTGCAGATTTCAAGAAAACTGTGTTAGCAAACTGATCACTGAAGAGAAAGGTGTAACTCTGTGATTTGCATTGATATATCGAAGTGCATTTTCTCCGAAGGCTTCTTTCCAGTTTTTATCTGAAGATATTTCCTTTTTCACCGTAGCCCTCAGTGAGCTCCCAAATATCACTTTGCAGTATCCACGACAACAGTGATAGCAAACTGTTCAAAGAAGGGAAGGGTGGAACGCAGTGTGATGAAGTCACACCACAGAAAGCAATCTGTCAGAAAGCTTCTCTCTAGTTATTATCTGAGGATATTTCCTTTTTCACAATGGACCCCAAAGGGCTCCCAGATATCACTTTGCAGATTCCACAAAAAGAGTATTAGCAATCTGCTTCATGAGGACTATGTGGTAAATCTGTGAGATGAATTCACAGATCACAAAGTAGTTTCTCAGAAAGCTTCTTTCACGTTTTGAACTGATGGATTATCCTTTAGCAGCATAGGCCTCAATGTGATCCAAAGTAGCCTTTCTCAGATTCCTCGAAGACAGTGTTAATGGACTGTTCCCGGAAACATAAGTGTAACTCTGTGAGGTGAATTCACACATCACCAAGAAGTTTCTAGGAAAATTCTTTCTAGTTTTCATCTGAAAGATATTTCCTTTTTCACCGTAAGCTTTATTGAGCTCACAAGTATCCCACTGCAGATTTCAAGAAAACTGTGTTAGGAAACTGATCACTGAAGAGAACCATGTAACTCTGTGAGTTGCATTCATACATTGAACTGCATTTTGCCAGAAGGCTTCCTTCCAGTTTTTATCTGAAGATATTTCCTTTTTCACCACAGCCCTCAATGAGCTCCCAAAAATTACTTTTCAGAATCCATGAAAACAGTGTTAGCAAACTGTTCCAATAAGGAAAGGGTGGAACTCTGTGTGATGAAGTCACACATCAGAAAGCAATCTCTCAGAGAGCTTCTCTCTAGTTATTATCTGAGGATATTTCCTTTTCACACTGGGCCCCTATTGGCTCCCAAATATCACTTTGCAGCTTCCACGAAGAGTGTTAGCAAATTGCCTCCTGAGGTCTAAGCTATAAATCTGTGAGATGAATTCACAGATCACAAAGAAGTTTCTCAGAAAGCTTCTTTCACGTTTTAAACTGATGATAATTCCTTTATCAGCATAGGCCTCAATGCAATCAAAGTAGCCCTTCTCAGGTTCCTCAAAGACTGTGTTAATGGACTGTTGCAGGAAACAGAAGTGTAACTCTGTGAGATGAATTCCCACATCACCAAGAGGTTTCTAAGAAACCTTCTTTCTAGTTTTCATGTGAGGATATTTCCTTTGTCACCATAAGCTTCATTGGGCTAAGAAGTATCCCCTTGTAGATTTCAAGAAAACTGTGTCAGCAAACTGATCCCTGAAGAGAATCGTGTAACTCTGTGAGTTGCATTCATACATCGAAGTGCATTTTCCCAGAAGGCTTCCTTCCAGTGTTTATCTGAAGATATTTCCTTTTTCACTAAAGGCCTCAATGAGCTCCCAAATATCATTTTGCAGAATCCACGACAACGGTGTAGGCAAACTGTTCCAAGAAGGGAAGGGTGGATCTCTGTGTGATGAAGTCACACATCAGAAAGCAATCTCTCAGAAAGCTTCCCTCTAGTTATTATCTGAGGATATTTCCTTTTTCACAATAGGCCCCAAAGGGCTCCCAAATATCACTTTGCAAATTCCATGATAAGAGTTTTAGCAAACTGCTTCCTGAGAGCAAAGCTGTAACTCTGTGAGATGAATTCACAGATCACAAAGACGTTTCTCAGAAAGCTTCTCTCACGTTTTGAACTGATGATATTTCCTTTCCCAGCGTAGGCCTGAATGCGATACAAAGCAGCCCTTCTCAGGTTCCTCAAAGACAGTCTTAATGGACTATTCCAGAAAACATAAGTGTAACTCTGTGAGATGAATTCACACTTCACCAAGAAGTTTCAAAGTAAGCTTCTTTCTAGTTTCCTTCTGAGGATATTTCCTTTTTCACCGTAAGCTTCATTGTGCTAAGAAGTATCCCATTGTAGATTTCAAGACAACTGTTTTAGCAAACTGATCACTGAAGAGAATCGTGTTACTCTTTCAGTTGCATTCATACGTCGAAGTGCATTTTCCCAGAAGGCTTCCATCTAGTTCTTATGTGAAGATATTTCGTTTTTCGCCATAGCCCTCATTGAGCTCTCAAATATCACTTTGCAGAATCCACGACAACTGTTTTAGCAAACTCTTCCAGGAAGGGAAGGGTGGAATTCTGTGTGATGAAGTCAAACATCAGAAAGCAATCTCTCAGAAAGCTTCTCTCTAGTTATTATCTGAGTATATTTCCTTTTTCACCATGGGCCCCAATAGGCTCCCAAATATCACTTTGCAGATTCCAAGAAAAGAGTGTTAGCAAACTGCTTCATGAGGACTAAGTTGCAACTCTGTGAGATGAATTCACAGATCACAAAGAAGTTTCTCAGAAAGCTTCTTTCACGTTTTAACGGATGATATTTCCTTTATCAGCGTTGGCCTCATTGTGATCCAAAGTAACCCTTCTAAGTTTCCTCAAAGACAGAGTTACTGGACTGTTCCCGGAAACATTAGTGTAACTCTGTGAGATGAATTCCCACATCACCAAGAAGTTTCTAAGAAAACTTCTTTCTAGTTTTCTTCTGAGGATGTTTACTTTGTCACCGTAAGCTTCATTGTCGCTAAGAAGTATCCCATTGCAGATTTCAAGAAAACTGTGTTAGCAAACTGATCACTGAAGAGAAAGGTGTAACTCTGTGATTGCATTCGTACATAGAAGTGCATTTTCCCAGAAGGCTTCCTTCATCTTTTTATCTGAAGATATTTCCTTTTTCACTATAGCCCTCAATGAGCTCCCAAATATCACTTTGCAGAATTCACGACAACTGTGTAAGCAAAATGTTCCAAGAAGAGAAGGGAGGAACTCTGAGTGAGGAAGTCACACCTCAGAAAGCAATCTCTCAGAAAGCTTCTCTCTAGTTATTATCTGAGGATATTTCCTTTTCACAATGGGCCACAAAGGGCTCCGAAATATCACTTTGCAGATTCCACAATAAGCGTGTCAGCAAACTGCTTCATGAGGACTAAGTTGTAACTGTATGAGATGAATTCACAGATCACAAAGAAGTTTCTCAGAAAGCTTCTTTCACGTTTTGAACTGAACATATTTCCTTTAGTAGCGTAGGACTCAATGCCATCCAAAGAAACCCTTTTCGGGTTCCTCAAAGACACTGTTAAAGGACTGTTCCCGAAAACATAAGTGTAACTCTGTGAGATGAATTCACACATCACCAAGAAGTTTCTGAGAAAGTTCTTTCTACTTTTCATCTGAGGATATTTCCTTTGTCACTGTAAGCTTCATTGCGCTAAGAAGTATCCTACTGCAGATTTCAAGAAAACTGTGTTAGAAAACTGATCAATGAAGAGAAAGGTACCCCTCTGTGAGTTGCATCATACATCGAAGTGCATTTTCCCAGAAGGCTTCTTTCCAGTTTTTATCTGAAGATATTTCTTTTTTCACCATAGCCCTCAATGAGCTCCCAAATATCACTTTGCAGAATCCACGACAACAGTGTTAGCAAACTGTTCCCAGAGGGGAAGGGTGGGACTCTGTGTGATGAAGTCACACATCAGAAAGTAATCTCTAAGAAAGCTTGACTCTAGTTACTATGTGAGGATATTTCCTTTTTTACACTGGGCCCCAATGGGTTCTCGAATATCACTTTGCAGATTCCACGAAAAGAGTGTTAGCAAACTGCTGCATGAGGACTAAGTTGTAACTCTGTGAGATGAATTCACAAATCCCAAAGAAGTTTCTCAGAAAGCTTCTATCACGTTTTGAACTGATGATATTTCCTTTATCAGTGTAGGCCTCAATGCGATCGAAAGTAACCCTTCTCGGGTTCCTCAAAACAGTGTTAATGGACTGTTACCGGAAACATAAGTGTAATTCTGTGAGATGAATTCACATATCACCAAGAAGTTTCTCCGAAAGCTTCTTTCTAGTTTTCTTCTCAGGATATTTACATGGTACCATAAGCTTCATTGCGCTATGATGTATCCCATTGCAAATTTCAAGGAAACTGTGTTAGCAAACTGATCACTGAAGAGAAAGGTGCCACCCTGTGAGTTGCATTTATATATTGAAGTAAATTTTCTCAGAAGGCTTCTTTCCAGTTTTTATCTGAAGATATTTTCTTTTTCACCATAGCCCACATGAGCTCCCAAATATCATTTTGCAGAATCCACGAAAACTGTGTTAGCAAACTGTTCCAAGAAGGGAGGGGTGGAATTCTGTGTGATAAAGTCACAACTCAGAAAGCAATCTCACAGAAAGCGTCTCTCTAGTTATTATCTGTTGACATTTCCTTTTTCACACTGGGCCCCAATGGGCTCCCAAATATCACTTTGCAGATTCCACGAAAAGAGTTTTAGCAAACTGCTTCATGAGGACTAAGTTGTAACTCTGTGAGATGAATTCACAGATCACACAGAAGTTTCTAAAAAAACTTGTCTCACTTTTTGAACGGATTATATTTCCTTTAGCAGAGTAGGCCTCAATGCATTCCAAAATAGCCCTTCTCGGGTTCCTCAAAGACAGTGTTAATGGACTGTTCCAGGAAACGTAAGTGTAACTCTGTGAGATGAATTCACCCATCACCAAGAAGTTTCCACGAAAGTTACTTTCTAGCTTTCATCTGAGGGTATTTCCTTTCTCACCGTAAGCTTCATTGGGCTAAGAAGTATCCCATTGCAGATGTCAAGAACACTGTGTTAGCAAACTGATCACTGAAGAGAAAGGTGTAACTCTGTGAGTTGCATTCATACATCGAAGTGCATTTTCCCAGAAGGTTTCCTTCCAGTTTTTATCTGAAGATACTTCCTTTTTCACCATAGCCCTCAATGAGCTCCCAAATATCACTGTGCAGAATCCACGACAACTGTGTTAGCAAACTGTTCCAAGAAGGGAAGGTTGGAACTGTGTGTGATTAAGTCACACCTCAGAAAACAACCTCTCAGAAAGCTTCCCTCTAGTTATTATCACAGGATATTTCCTTTTTCACAGTGGGCCCCAATGGGCTCCGAAATATCACTTTGCAGATTCCACGAAAAGAGTGTTAGCAAACTGCTTCATGAGGACTAAGTTGTAACACTGTGAGATGAATTTACAGATCACAAAGAAGTTTCTCAGAAAGCATCTTTCACGTTTTGAACTGATGATATTTCCTTTATCAGCGTAGGCCTCAATGAGATCCAAACTAACACTTCTCGTTTTCCTCAAAGATAGTGTTAATGGACTGTTCCAGGAAACATAAGTGTAACTCTGTGAGATGAATTCACACATCACCAAGAAGTTTCTACGAAAGCTTTTTTCTACTTTTCATATGAGGATATTTCCTTTGTCACCGTAAGCTTCATTGCGCTAAGAAGTATCCCATTACAGATTTCAAGAAAACTGTGTTAGCAAACTCAGCACTGACGAGAAAGGTGTAACTCTGTTAGTTGCATTCAAACATCGAAGTGCATTTTCCCAGAAGGCTTCTTTGCAATTTTTATCTAAAGATATTTCCTTTTTAACCATAGCCCTCAATGAGCTCCCAAATGTCACTTTACAGAATCCATGAAAACCGTTTTAGCAAACTGATGAGGAAGGGAAGGGTTTAACTCTGTGTGATGAAGTCACACAGAGGAAAGCAATCTCTCAAAAAGCTTCTCTCTAGTTATTATCTGAGAATATTTCCATTTTCACCATGGGCCCCAATGTGCTCCCAAATATCACATTGCAGATTCCACGAAAAGAGTGTTAACAAAATGCTTCCTGAGGTCTAAGCTGTAACTCTGTGAGATGAACTCACAGATCACAAAGAAGTTTCTCAGAAAGCTTCCTTCACGTTTTGAACTGATGACATTTCCTTTATCAGCGTAGGTCTCCATATTATCCAAAGTGGCCCTTCTAAGATTCCTCAAAGACAGTGTTAATGGACTGCTCCAGGAAACATAAGTGTAACTCTGTGAGATGAATTCACACATCACCAAGAAGTTTCAAAGAAAGCTTGTTTCTAGTTTTCATCTGAGGATATTTCCTTTGTCACCGTAAGCTTCATTGTGCCAAGAAGTATCCCACTGCAGATTTCAAGAAAAATGTGTTAGCAAAGTGATCACTGAAGAGAAAGGTGTAACTCTGTGAGTTGCATTCATACATCGAAGTGCATTTTCCCAGAAGGTTTCTTTCCAGGTTTTATTTGAAGAGACTTCCTTTTTCACCATTGCACTCAATGGGCTCCCAAATATCACTTTGCAGAATCCAAGACAACAGTGTTAGCAAACTGTTCCAAGAAGGGAAGGGTGGAACTCTGTGTGATGAACTCACACCTCAGAAAGCAATCTCTCCGAAAGCTTCTCTCTAGGTATTATCTGAGGATATTTCCTTATTCACAATGGGCCCCAATGGGCTCCCAAATATCACTTTGCAGATTCCATGAAAAGAGTGTAAGCAAACTGCTTCCTGAGGTCTAAGCTGTAACTCTGTAGGAAGTATACACAGATCACAAAGAGGTTTCTCAGAAACCTTCTTTCACTTTTTGAACTGATGATATATCCTTTATCAGCCTAGGCCTCAATGCGTTCCAAAGTAGCCTTTCTCAGGTTCCTCAAAGACAGGGTTAATGGACTGTTCAGGACATATAAGTGTAACTCTGTGAGATGAATTCACACATCATCAAGAAGTTTCTAAGAAAGCTTCTTTCTAGTTTTCATCTGAGAATATTTTCTTTGTCACCGTAAGCTTCATTGCGCTAAGAAGTTTCCCATTGCAGATTTCAAGAAAACTCTGTTAGCAAACTGATCACTGAAGAGAAAAGTGTAACTCTGTGAGATGCATTCATACATCGAAGTGCATTTTCCCAGAAGGCATCTTTCCAGTTTTTATCTGAAGATATTTCCTTTTTCACCATAGCCCTCAATGAGTTTCCAACTATCACTTTGCAGAATCCACGACAACAGTGTTAGCAAACTGTTCCAAGAAGGGACGGGTGGAACTCTGTGTGATGAAGTCACACCTCAGAAAGCAATCTCTCAGAAAGCTTCTCTCTCGTTATTATCTGAGGATATTTCCTTTTTCACAATGTTCCCCAAAGGGCTCCCAAATATCACTTTGCAGATTCCACGAAAAGAGTGTTAGCAAACTGCTTCCTGAGGTCTAAGATGTAACTCTGTGAGATGAATTCACTGTCCACAAAGATGTTTCTCAGAAAGTTTCTTTCACATTTTGAACTGATGATATATCCTGTATCAGCATAGGCCTCAATGCGTTCCAAAGTAGCCCTTCTCAGGTTCCTCAAAGACAGTGTTAATGGACTGTTCAGGAAACATAAGTGTAACTCTGTGAGATGAATTCACACATTATCAAGAAATTTCTAAGAAAGCGTCTTTCTAGTTTTCATCTGAGGATATTTCCTTTGTCACCATAAGCTTCATTGTGCTAAGAAGTATCCCATTGCAGATTTCAAGATAACTGTGTTAGCAAACTGATCACTGTACAGCAACGTGTATCTCTGTGAGATGCATTAATGCATGGAAGTGCATTTTCCCAGAAGGCTTCTTTCCAGTTTTTATCTGAAGATATTTCCTTTTTCACCATAGCCCTCAATGAGCTCCCAGATATCACTTTGCAGAATCCACGACAACAGTGTTAGCAAACTGTTCCAAGAAGGGAAGGTTGGAACTCTGTGTGATTTAGTCACACATCAGAAAGCAATCTCTCAGAAAGCTTCTCTCTAGCTTTTTCTGAGGATATTTCCTCTTTCACCATGGCCCCAATGGGCTAGCAAATATCACTTTGCAGGTTCCACGAAAAGAGTGTTAGGAATCTGCTTCATGAGGACTATGTTGTAAATCTGTGAGATGAATTCACAGATCACAGAGAAGTTTCTCAGAAAGCTTCTTTCACGTTTTGAACAGACGATATTTCCTTTATCAGTGTAGGCCTCAATGAGTTCCAAATTAGCCCTTCTCAGGTTCCTCAAAGACAGTGTTAATGGACTGTTCCAGGAAACATAAGTGTAACTCTGTGAGATGAATTCACACATCACCAAAAAGTTTCTAAGAAAGCTTCTTTCTAGTTTTCATCGGAGGATATTTCCTTTGCCACTGTGAGCTTCATTGCGGTAAGAACTATCCCATTGCAGATTTTAAGAAAACTGTGTTAGGAAACTGATCACTGAAGAGAAAGTTGTTACTCTGTGAGTTGCATTCATACATCGAAGTGCGTTTTCCCAGAAGGCTTCTTTCCAGTTTTTATCTGAAGTTATTTCCATTTTCACCATAGCCCTCAATGGGCTCCCAAATATGACTTTGCAGATTCCACGAAAAGAGTGTTTGCAAACTGCTTCCTGATTGCTAAGCTGTAACTCTGTGAGATGAATTCACAGATCACAAAGAAGTTTCTCAGAATGTTTCTTTCACGTTTTGAACTGATGATACTTCCTTTATCAGCGTAGGCCTTAATGCCATCCAATGAAGCCCTTCTCAGGTTCCTCAAAGGCAGCGTTAATGGACTCTTCCAGGAAACATTAGTGTAAATCTGTGAGATGAATTCACACATCACCACGAAGTTTCTAAGACAGCTTCTTCTAGTTTTCATCTGAGGATATTTCCTTAGTCACAGTAAGCTTCATTGCATTAAGAAGTATCCCATTGCAGATTTCAAGAAAACTGTGTTAGCAAACTGATCACTGAAGAGAAAGGTGTAACTCTGTGAGTTGCATTCATACATCGAAGTGCATTTTCCCAGAAGGCTTCTTTCCAGTTTTTTTCTGAAGATATTTCCTTTTTCACCATAGCCCTCAAAGAGCTCCCAAATATCACTTTGCAGAATCCACGACAACTGTGTTAGCAAACTCTTCCAAGAAGGGAAAGGTGGAACTCTGTGTGATGAAGTCACACCTCAGAAAGCAACCTCTCAGAACGCTTCTCTCTAGTTATTTCTGAGTATATTTCTTTTTTCACAATGGGCCCCAATGTGCTCCCAAATATAACTT
Source organism: Rhinopithecus roxellana (assembly GCF_007565055.1). NCBI lineage: Eukaryota > Metazoa > Chordata > Mammalia > Primates > Cercopithecidae > Rhinopithecus > Rhinopithecus roxellana. The sequence goes on along the minus strand of NC_044564.1, from coordinate 3,334,348 downwards.
TGCAGATTCCACGAAAAGAGTGTTAGCAAACTGCTTCATGAGGACTAAGTTGTAACTCTGCGAGATGAATTCACAGATCACAAGGAAGTTTCTCAAAAAGATTCATTCACGTTTTGAACTGGTGATATTTCCTTTATCAGCATAGACCTCAATGCGATCCAAAGTAGCCCTTCTCGGGTTCCTCAAAGACAGTGTTAATGGACTGTTCCAGGAAACATAATTGTAACTCTGTGAGATGAATTCCCACATCACAAAGAAGTTTCTAAGACAGCTTCTTTCTAGTTTTCATCTGAGGATATTTCCTTAGTCACAGTAAGCTTCATTGCGTTAAGAAGTATCCCACGGCCTCTCGCGGTGGCTCAAGCCTGTTATCCCAGCACTTTGGGAGGCCGAGATGGGCGGATCACGAGGTCAGGAGATCGAGACCATCCTGGCTAACATGGTGAAACCCCGTCTCTACTGAAAAATACAAAAAACTAGCCGGGCGAGGTGGTGGGTGCCTGTAGTCCCAGCTACCCGGGAGGCTGAGGCAGGAGAATGGCGTGAACCCGGGAGGCGGAGCTTGCAGTGAGCTGAGATCCGGCCACTGCACTCCAGCCCGGGCGACAGAGCGAGACTCCGTCTCAAAAAAAAAAAAAAGAAAAGAAGTATCCCAGTGCAGATTTCAAGAGAACTGTGTTAGCAAACTGATAACTGAAGAGAAAGGTGTAACTTTGTGAGTTGCATTCATACATCGAAGTGCATTTTCCCAGAAGGCTTCTTTCCAGTTTTTTTCTGGAGATATTTCCTTTTTCACCATAGCCCTCAATGAGCTCCCAAATGTCTCTTTGCAGAATCCACGACAACTGTGTTAGCAAACTCTTCCAAGAAGCGAAGGGTGGAACTCTGTGTGATGAATTCACACCTCAGAAAGCAACCTCTCAGAACGCTACTCTCTAGTTATTTCTGAGGATATTTCCTTTTTCACAATGGGCCCCAAAGGGCTCCCAAATATAACTTTGCAGATTCCACGAAAAGAGTGGTAGCAAACTATTTCATGAGGACTAAGTTGTAACTCTGCGAGATGAATTCACAGATCACAATTAAGTTTCTCAAAAAGATTCATTCAGGTTTTGAACTGATGATATTTCCTTCATCAGCATAGGCCTCAATGCAATCCAAAGTAGCCCTTCTCGGGTTCCTCAAAGACAGTGTTAATGGACTGTTCCAGGAAACATAATTGTAACTCTGTGAGATGAATTCACACATTACCAAGAAGTTTCTACGACAGCTTCTTTCTAGTTTTCATCTGAGGATATTTCCTTTTTCACCGTAATCTTCATTGGGCTAAGAAGTATCCCATTGCAGATTTCAACAAAACTGTGTTAGCAAAGTGATCACTGAAGAGAAACGTGTAACTCTGTGAGTTGCATTCATACATCGAAGTGCATTTTCCCAGAAGGTTTCTTTCCAGTTTATATCTGAGGATATTTCCTTTTTCACCATAGCCCTCAATGAGCTCCCAAATATCACTTTGCAGAATCCACGACAACTGTGTTAGCAAACTTTTCCAAGAAGGGAAGTGTGGAACTCTGTGTGATTAAGTCACTCCTCAGAAAGCAATCTCTCAGAAAGCTTATCTCTGGTTATTATCTGAGGATATTTCCTTTTCACAGTGGGCCCCAATGGGCTCCCAAATATCAATTTGCAGATTCCACGAAAAGAGTGTTAGCAAACTGCTTCATGAGGACTAAGTTGAAACTCTCTGAGATGAATTCACAGATCACAAAGAAGTTTTTCAGAAAGCTTCTCTCACTTTGTGAACTGATTACATTTCCTTTATCAGCGTACGCCTCCATGCGATGGAAAGTAGCCCTTCTCAGGTTCCTCAAAGACAGTGTTAATGGACTGTTCCAGGAAACATACGTGTAACTCTGTGAGATGAATTCACACCCCACCAAGAAGTTTCACAGAAAGCTTCTTTCTAGTTTTCATCTGAGGTTATTTCCTTTGTCACTGTAAGGTTCATTGCGCTAAGAATTATCCCTTTGCAGATTTCAAGAAAACTGTCTTTGGAAACTGATCACTGAAAAGAAACGTGTAACTCCTTAAGTTGCATCCATACATCGAAGTGCATTTTCCCAGAAGGCTTCTTTCCAGTTTTATCTGAAGATATGTCCTTTTTCACCACAGCCCTCAATGAGTTCCCAAATATCACCTTACAGTATCCACGACAACTGTGTTCGCAAACTATTGCAAAAAGGGAAAAGTGGAAATCTGTGTGATGAAGTCACACATCAGAAAGCAATCTCTCATAAAGCTTCTCTCTAGTTATTATCTGAGGATATTTTCTTTTTCACAACTGGCCCCAGTGGGCCCCCAAATATCACTTTGCAGATCCCACGAAAAGGGTGTTTACAAACTGCATCATGAGGACTAAATTGTAACTTTGTGGGTTGAATTCACAGATCACAAACACATTTCTCAGAAAGCTTTTTTCACGTTTTGAACTGATGATATTTCCTTTATCAGGGTAGGCCTCAATGCGATCCAAAGTAGCCCTTCTCAGGTCAGTGTTAATGAACTGGTCCAGGAAACATAAGTGTTACTCTGTGAGATGAATTCACACATCACAACGAAATTTTTAAGAAAGCTTCCTTCTAATTTTCATCTGAGGATATTTCCTTTGTCACCATGAGCTTCATTGCGCCTAGAAGTATCCCATTGTATATTTCAAGAAAAGTGTTAGGAAACTGATCACTGAAGAGAAAGTGTAACTCTGTGAGTTGCATTCATACATCGAAGTGCATTTTCCCAGAAGGCTTCTTTGCAGTTTGTAACTGAAGATATTTCTTTTTTCACCATAGCCCTCAATGGGCTCCCAAATATCACTTTGCAGAACCCTCGACAACTGTGTTAGCAAACTGTTCCAAGAAGGGAAGGGTGGAACTCTGTGTGATGAAGTCACACATCAGAAAGCAATCTCTCTGAAAGCTTCTGTCTACTTATTATCTGAGGATATTTCCTTTTTCACAATGGGCCCCAATGAGCTACCTGATGTCACTTTGAAGATTCTTCGAAAAGAGTGTTAGCAAACTGCTTCATGAGGAGTAAATTGTAACACTGTGAGATGAATTCACAGATTATAAAAAAGTTTCTCAGAAAGCTTCTTTCACCTTTAGAACTCATGATATTTGCTTTATCAGTGTAGGCCTCAATGCGATCCAAGTAGCCCTTCTCAGGTTCCACAAAGACAGTGTTAATGGACTGTTCCAGGAAACATAATTGTAACTCTGTGAGTTGAATGCACACATCACCAAGAAGTTTATGAGATAGCTTCTTTCCAGTTTTCATCTGAGGATATTTCCTTTGTCACCAGAAGCTTCATTGCGCTAAGAAGTACCCCATTGCAGATATCCAGAAAACTGTGTTAGCAAAATGATCACTGCAGAGAAACGTGTAACTCTGTGAGGTGCATTCATGCATCGAAGTGCATTTTCACAGAATGCTTCTTTCCAGTTTTAATCTGAAGATATTTCCTTTTTCACCATAGCCCTCAAAGTGCTCCCAAATATCACTTTGCAGAATCCACCACATCTGTGTTGGCAAACTTCTAAGAAGGGAAAGGTGGAAGTCTGTGTGATGAAGTCACATATCAGAAAGCAATCTCTCAGAAAGCTTCTCTCTGTTTATTATCTGAGGATATTTTCTTTTTCACATTTGGCCCCGAATGGGCTCCCAAATGTCCTTTTGCAGTTTCCACGAAAAGAGTGTTAGCAAACTGCTTCCTGAGATCTAAGCTGTAACTCTGTGAGATGAATTCACAGATCACCAAGAAGTTTCTCAGAAAGCTTCTTTCACGTTTTGAACTGATGATATTTCCTTTATCAGCGTAGGCCTCAATGCAATCCAAAGTAGCCCTTCTCAGGTTCCTCAAAGACCGTGTTAATGAAGTGTTCCAGAAAACATAAGTGTAACTCTGTGAGATGAATTCACACATCACCAAGAATTTCCAACGAAAGCTTCTTTCTAGTTTTCATCTGAGGATATTTCCTTTGTCACCGTAAGCTACATTGCGCTAAGAAGTATCACATTGCAGATATCCAGAAAACTGTGTTAGCAATCTGATCACTGCAGAGAAACGTGTAACTCTGTGAGTTGCATTCATGCATCCAAGTGCATTTTCACAGAATGCTTCCTTCCAGTTTTTATCTGAAGATATTTCCTTTTTCACCATAGGCCTCAATGAGCTCCCAAATATCACTTTGCAGAATCCAGGACCACAGTGTTAGCAAACTGTTCCAAGAAGGGATGGCTGGAACTCTGTGTGATGAACTCACACCTAAGAGAGCAATCTCTCCGAAAGCTTCTCTCTAGGTATTATCTGAGGATATTTCCTTTTTCACAATGGGCCCCAATGGGCTCCCAAAAATCACTTTGAAGATTCCCCGAAAAGAGTGTAAGCAAACTGCTTCCTGAGATCTAAGCTGTAACTCTGTAGGAAGTATACACAGATCACAAAGAGGTTTCTCAGAAAGCTTCTTTCACGTTTTGAACTGATGATATATCCTGTATCAGCGTAGGCCTCAATGCGTTCCAAAGCAGCCCTCTCAGGTTCCTCAAAACAGTGTTAATAGACTGTTCCAGGAAACATAATGTAACTCTGTGAGAAGAATTCACTTATCACCAAGAAATCTCCAAGAAGGGTCTTTCTAGTTTTCATCTGAGGATATTTCCTTTGTCACCGTAAGCTTCATTGCGCTAAGAAGTATCCCATTGCAGATTTCCAGAAAACTTGTGTTAGCAAACTGATCACTGAAGAGAAACCTGTAACTCTGTGAGTTGCATTCTTACATCGAAGTGCATTTTCCCAGAATGCTTCTTTCCAGTTTTTATCTGAAGATATTTCCTTTTTCACCATAGCCCTCAATGAGCTCCCAAATATCACTTTGCAGAATCCACGACAACTGTGTTAGCAAACTGTTCCAAGAAGGGAAGGGTGGAACTCTGTGTGATGAAGTCACACATCAGAAAGCAATCTCTCAGAAAGCTTCTCTCTACTTATTATCTGAGGATATTTCCTTTTTCACAATGGGCCCTAAAGGGCTCCCAAATATCATTTTGCAGATTCCACGAAAAGAGTGTTAGCAAACTGCTTCCTGAGGTCTAAGCTGTAACACTGTAAGATGAATTCACAGATCACAAAGAAGTTTCTCAGAAGGCTTCTTTCACGTTTTGAACTGATGATATTTCCTTCATCAGCGTAGGCTTCAATGCCATCCAAAGTAGCCCTTCTCAGCTTCCTCAAAGACAGTGTTAATGGACTGTTTCAGGAAACATAAGTGGAACTCTGTGAGATGAATTCACTTATCACCAAGAAGTGTCAAAGGAGGATTCTTTCTAGTTTTAATCTGAGGATATTTCCTTTGTCACCATAAGCTTCATTGCGCTAAGTAGTATCCCATTGCAGATTTCAAGAAAACTGTGTTAGCAAACTGATCACTGAACACAAACGTGTAACTCTGTGAGATGCAGTCATGCATCGAAGTGCATTTTCCCAGAAGGCTTCTTTCCAGTTTTTATCTGAAGATATTTCCTTTTTCACCATAGCCCTCAATGAGCTCCCAGATATCTCTTTGCAGAATCCAGGACAACAGTGTAAGCAAACTGTTCCAAGAAGGGAAGGGTGGAACTCTGTGTGATGAAGTCAGACATCAGAAAGCAATGTCTCAGAAAGCTTCTCTCTGGTTATTATCTGAGGATATTTCCTTTTTCGCAATGGGCCCCAATGGGCTCCCGAATATCACTTTGCAGATTCCACGATAAGTGTTTTAGCAAACTGCTTCCTGTGGACTAACTTGTAATTCTGTGAGATGAATTCACAGATCTCAAAGAAGTTTCTCAGAAAGCTTGTCTCACTTTTTGAACTCATGATATTTTCTTTATCAGCGTAGGCCTCAATGCGATCAAAGTAGCCCTTCTCAGGTTCCTCAAAGACAGTGTAATGGACTGTTGCAGGAAACATAAGTGTAACTCTGTGAGATGAAATCACACATCACCAAGAGGTTTCTAGGAAAGCTTCTTTCTAGTTTTCATCTGAGGATATTTCCTTTGGCACCATAAGCTTCATTGCGCTAAGAAGTATCCCATTGCAGATTTCAAGAAAACTGTGTTAGCAAACTGATCACTGAAAAGAAGCATTTAACTCTGTGAGATGCAATCATACATCAAAGTGCATTTTCCCAGAAGACTTCTTTCCACTTTGTATCTGAAGATATTTCCTTTGTCACCATAGCCCTCATTGAGCTCCCAAATATCACTTTGCAGAATGCACGACAACTGTGTTAGCAAACTGTTCCAAGAAGGGAAGGGTGGAACTCTGTGTGATGAAGTCACACATCAGAAAGCAATCTCTCGGAAAGCTTCTCTCTAGTTATTATCTGAGGATATTTCCTTTATCACAATGGGCCCCAAAGTGCTCCCGAATATCACTTTAGAGCTTCCACGAAAAGAGTGTTAGCAAACTGCTTCCTGAGGTCTAAGCTGTAACACTGTAAGATGATTTCACAGATCACAAAGAAGTTTCTCAGAAGGTTTCTTTCACGTTTTGAACTGATGACATTTCCTTTATCAGCGTAGGCTTCAATGCCATCCAAAGTAGCCCTTCTCATGTTCTTCAAAGACAGTGTTAATGGACTGTTCCAGGAAACATAAGTGGTACTCTGTGGGATGAATTCACTTATCACCAAGAAGTTTCAAAGCAGGATTCCTTCTAGTTTTCATCTGAGGATATTTTCTTTGTCACCGTAAGATTCACTGCGCTAAGTAGTATCCCATTGCAGATTTCAAGAAAACTGTGTTAGCAAACTGATCACTGAACAGAAACGTATAACTCTGTGAGATGCATTCATGCATCGAAGTGCATTTTCCCAGAAGGCTTCTTTCCAGTTTTTATCTGAAGATTTTTCCTTTTTCACCATAGCCCTCAACGAGCTCCCAAATATCACTTTACAGAATGCACGACAACTGTATTAGGAAACTCTTCCTAGAAGGGAGGGTTGGAACTCTGAGTGATGAAATCACATATCAGAAAGCAGTCTCTCAAAAAGCTTCTCTCTAGTTATTATCTGAGGATATTTCCTTTTTCACAATGGGCCCCAAAGGGCTCCCAAGTATCACTTTGCAGATTCCACGAAGAGTGTTAGCAAATTGCCTCCTGAAGTCTAAGCTGTAACTCTGTGAGATGAATTCACAGATCACAAAGAAGTTTCTCAGAAAGCTTCTTTCACGTTTTGAACTGATGATATTTCCGTTATCACCGTAGGCCTCAATGAGATCCAAAGTAGCCCTTCTAAGGCTCCTCAAAGACAGTGTTAATGGACTCTTCCAGGAAACATAAGTGTAACTCTGTGAGATGAATTCACACATCATCAAGAAGTTTCTAAGAGAGCTTCTTTCTATTTTTCATCTGAGGATATTTCCTTTGTGACTGTAAGCTTCCCTGCGCTAAGAAGTATTCCACTGCAGATTTCAAGAAAACTGTTAGGAAACTGATCACTGAAGAGAAATGTTTAACTCTCTGAGTTGCATTTATACAACGAAGTGCATTTTTCCAGAAGGCTTCTTTCCAGTTTTTATCTGAAGATATTTCTTTTTTCACCATAGCCCTAAATGAGCTCCCAAATATCACTTTTCAGAATCCACGACAACTGTGTTAGCAAACTCTTCCAAGAAGGGAAGGGTGGAAATCTGTGTGATGAAGTCACACATCAGAAAGCAATGTCTCAGAAAGCTTCTCACTAGTTATTATCTGAGGATATTTCCTTTTTCACAAGGGGCCCCAATGGGCTCCCAAATATCACTTTGCAGATTACACGAAAAGAGTGTTAGCAAACTGCTTCATGAGGACTAAATTGTAACTCTGTGAGATGAATTCACAGATCACTAAGAAATTTCTCAAAAAGCTTCTTTGACGTTTTGAACTGATGATATTTCCTTAATCACCATAGGCCTCAATGCAATCCAAAGGAGCCCTTCTCAGGTTCCTCAAAGACAGTGTTAATGGACTGGTCCAGGAAACATAAGTGTAACTCTCTGAGATGAATTCACACATCACTAAGAAGTTTCTAAGAAAGCTTCTTTCTAGTTTTCATCTGAGGATATTTCCTTGTCACCGTAAGCTTCATTGCGTAAGAAGTATCCCATTGCAGATTTCAAGAAAACTGTTAGGAAACTGATCACTGAAGAGAAAGTGTAACCCTGTGAGATGCATTCATACATGGAAGTGCATTTTCCCAGAAGGCTTCTTTCCAGTTTTTATCTGATGATATTTCCTTTTTCATCATAGCCCTCAATGAGCTCCCAATTATCACTTGGCAGAATCCACGACGACAGTGTTAGCAAACTGTTCCAAGAAGGGAAGGGTGGAACTCTGTGTGATGAAGTCACAGATCAGATGGCAATCTCTCGGAAAGTTTCTCTCTAGTTATTATCTGAGGATATTTCCTTTTTCACAATGCGCCCCAAAGGGCTACAAAATATCACTGTGCAGATTCCACGAAAAGAGTGTTAGCAAACTGCTTCCTGAGGTCTAAGCTGTAACTCTATGAGATGAATTCACAGATCACAAAGAAGTTTCTCATAAAGGTCCTTTCACGTTTTGAACTGATGATATTTCCTTTATCAGCAACGGCCTGAATGCCATCCACAGTAGCCTTTCTCAGGTTCCTCAAAGACCGTGTTAATGGACTGTTCCTTCAAACATAAGTGTAACTCTCTGAGATGAATTTACTAATCTCCAAGAAGTTTCTAGGAAAGCTTCTTTCTAGATTTCATTTGAGGAGATTTCCTTTGTCACGGCAAGCTTCGTTGTGCTAAGAAGAATCCCATTGTAGATATCAAGAAAACTGTGTTAGAAAGCTGATCACTGAAGAGAAACGTGGAAGTCTGTGAGTTGCATTCATACATTGAAGTGCATTTTCCCAGAAGGCTTCTTTCCAGTTTTTATCTGAAGATATTTCCTTTCTCACCATAGCTTTCGATGAGCTCCCAAATATTACATGGCAGAATCCACGACAACAGTGTTAGCAAACTGTTCCATGAAGGGAAGGGTGGAATTCTGTGTCATGAAGTCACACATCAGAAAGCAAACTCTCAGAAAGCTTCTCTATAGTTATTATCTGAAGATATTTCCTTTTTCCCAAAGGGCCCCAAAGGGCTCCCAAAAATCACTTTGCAGATTCCAGGAAAAGAGTGTTAGCAAACTGCTTCCAGAGGTCTAAGTGGTAAATCTGTGAGATGAATTCACAAATCACAATGAAGTTTCTCGGAAAGCTTCTTTCACGTTTTGAACTGTCGATATTTCCTTTATCAGCGTAGGCCTCATTGCAATCCAAAGTAACCCTTCTCAGGTTCCTCAAAGACAGTGTTAATGGACTGTTCCAGGAAACATAAGTGTAACTCTGTGAGATGAATTCACACATCACCAAGAAGTTTCCTTTTCTTTCTTTTTTTTTTTTTACAGTCAGTGGACATATTTATTTGAATTTTCAGGTTTTTTTATTATTATACTTTAAGTTCTAGGGTACATATGCATAACGTGCACGTTTGTTACATATGTATACTTATGCCGTGTTGGTGTGCTGCACCCATCAACTCGTCAGCACCCATCATTTCATCATTTTTATCATGTATAACTCCCCAATGCAATCCCTCCTCCTCCCCCCTCCCCATGATAGGCCCCAGGGTGTGATGTTCCCCTTCCGGAGTGCAAGTGATCTCATTTTTCAGTTCCCACCTATGAGTGAGAACATGCGGTGTTTGGTTTTCTCTTCTTGTGATAGTTTGCTAAGAATGATGGTTTCCAGCTGCATCCATGTCCCTACAAGGGACCCAAACTCATCCTTTTTTATGGCTGCATAGTATTCCATGATGTATATGTGCCACATTTTCTTAATTCAGTCTGTCACAGATGGACATTTGGGTTGATTCCAAGTCTTTGCTATTGTGAATAGTGCCGCAATAAACATACGTGTGCATGTGTCTTTGTAGTAGAATAATTTATAATCCTTTGGGTATATACCCAGTAGTGGGATGGCTGGGTCATATGGTACATCTAGTTCTAGATCCTTGAGGAATTGCCATACTGTTTTCCATAATGGTCGAACTAGTTTACAATCCCACCAACAGTGTAAAAGTGTTCCTATTTCTCCACAACTCCAAAACACATAATTGCCAGATTCACCAAAGTTGAAATGAAGGAAAAAATCTTAAGAGCAGCCAGAGAAAGGTCGGGTTACCCACAAAGGGAACCCCATCAGACTAACAGCAGATGTCTCGCAGAAACTCTACAAGGCAGAAGAGTGTGGGGGCCAATATTCAACGTTCTTAAAGAAAAGAATCTAAACCCAGAATTTCATATCCAGCCAAACTAAGTTTCATAAGTGAAGAGAAATAAAATCCTTTACAGATAAGCAAATGCTTAGAGATTTTGTCACCACCAGGCCTGCCTTACAAGAGACCCTGAAGGAAGCCCTAAACATGGAAAGGAACAACCGGTACCAGCCATTGCAAAAACATGCCAAAATGTAACGACCATCGAGGCTAGGAAGAAACTGCATCAACTAACGAGCAAATAACCAGTTAATATCATAATGACAGGATCAAGTTCACATATAACACTATTAACCTTCAATGTAAATGGACTAAATGCTCCAATTAAAAGACACAGACTGGCAAACTGGATAAAGGGTCAAGACCCATCAGTCTGCTGTATTCAGGAGACCCATCTCACATGCAGAGACATACATAGGCTCAAAATAAAGGGATGGAGGAAGATCTACCAAGCAAATGGAGAACAAAAAAAAGCAGGGGTTGCAATCCTAGTCTCTGATAAAACAGACTTTAAACCATCAAAGATCAAAAGAGACAAAGAAGGCCATTACATAATGGTAAAGGGATCAATTCAACAGGAAGAGCTAACTCTCCTAAATATATATGCACCCAATACAGGAGCACCCAGATTCATAAAGCAAGTTCTTAGAGACTTCCGAAGACACTTAGACTCCCATACAATAATAAAGGAAGACTTCAACACTCCACTGTCAACATTAGACAGATCAACGAGACAGAAAGTTAACAAGGATATCCAGGAAGTGAGCACATCTCTGCACAAAGCGGACCTAATAGACATCTATAGAACTCTCCACCCCAAATCAACAGAATATACATTCGTCTCAGCACCACATCGCACTTATTCCAAAATTGACCACATAATTGGAAATAAACCACTCCTCAGCAAATGTAAAAGGACAGAAATGACAACAAACTGTCTCTCAGACCACAGTGCAATCAAACTAGAACTCAGGACTAAGAAACTCAATCAAAACTGCTCAACTACATGGAAATTGAACAACATGCTCCTGAATGACTACTGGGTACATAACAAAATGAAAGCAGAAATAGAGATGTTCTTTGAAACCAATGAGAACAAAGATACAACATACCATTATGGGATACTTCATTACGCTAAGAAGTATCCCATTGCAGATTACAAGAAAACTGTGTTAGCAAACTGATCACTGAAGGGAAACATGTAACTCTGTGAGTTGCATTCATACATCGAAGTGCATTTTCCCAGAAGGCTTCTTTCCAGTGTTTATCTGAAGATATTTCCTTTTTCACCATAGACCTCAATGAGCTACCAAATATCACTTTGCAGAATCCACGACAACTGTGTTAGCAAACTGTTCCAAGAAGAGAATGGTGGAACTCTGTGTGATGAAGTCACACATCAGAAAGAAATGTCTTAGAAAGCTTCTGTCTAGTTATTATCCGAGGATATTGCCTTTTTCACAATGTTCCCCATTGGGCTCCAAAATATCACATTGCAGATTCCACGAAAAGAGTGTTAGCAAACTGCTTCGTGAGGTCTAAGCTGTAACGCTGTGAGATGAATTCACAGATGACAAAGAACATTCTCAGAAAGCTTCTCTCACGTTTTGAAATGATGATATTTCCTTTATCAGCGTAGGCCTCAAGGAGATCCCAATTAGCCCTTCTCAGGTTCCCCAAAGACAGTGTTAATAGACTGTTCCAGGAAACAAAAGTGCAACTCTGAGATGAATTCACACATCTCCAACAACCTTCTAGGAAAGCTTCTGTCTAGTTTTCATCTGAGGATATTTCCTTTGTCACCGTAAGCTTCATTGCGCTAAGAAGTATCCCATTGCAGATTTCAAGAAAACTGCGTTAGCAAACTGATCACTGAAGAGAAACGCGTAACTCTGTGAGTTGCTTTCATACATGGAAGTGCATTTTCCCAGAATGTTCTGTCAAGTTTTTATCTGAGGATATTTCCTTTTTCACCATAGCCCTCAATGAGATCCCAAATAATACTTTGCAGAATCCACGACAACAGTGTTAGCAAACTGGTCCAAGAAGAGAAGGGTGGAACTCTGTGTGTGAAGTCACACCTCAGAAAGCAATCTCTCAGAAAGCTTCTCCTTAGTTATTGTCTGAGGATATTACCTTTTTCGCAATTGGCCCCAATGGGCTCCCAAATATCACTTTTCAGATTCCATGAAAAGAGTGTTAGCAAACTGCTTCCTGAGGTCTAAGCTGTAATTCTGTGAGATGAATTCACAGATTACAAAGAAGTTTCTCAGAAAGCTTCTTTCACGTTTTGAACTGATGATATTTCCTTTATCAGCGTAGGCCTCAATGCGATCCAAAGTAGCCCTTCTCGGGTTCCTTAAAGACAGTGTTAATGGACTCTTCAGTAAACATATGTGTAACTCTGGGAGATGAATTTACACATCATCAAGAAATTTCTAAGAAAGCTTCTCTCTAGTTTTCATCTGAGGGTATTTCTCTTGTCACCGTAAGCTTCATTACGCTAAGAAGTATCCCATTGCAGATTTCAAGAAAACTGTGTTAGCAAACTGATGACTGAAGAGAAACGTGTAACTCTGAGTTGCATTCATACATCGAAGTGCATTTTCCCAGAATGCTTCTTCCTAGTTTTTATCTTAAGATATTTCCTTTTTCACCATAGGCCTCAATGAGGTCCCAAATATCACTTTGCAGAATCCACGACAACTGTGTTAGCAATCTGTTCCAGGATGGGAAGGGTGGAACCCTGTGTGATGAAGTCACACATCAGAAAGCAATCTCTCAGAAAGCTTCCCCTTAGTTATTATCTGAGGATATTAACTTTTTCGCATTTGGCCCCAATGCGCTCCCAAATATCACTTTGCAGATTCCACGAAAAGAGTGTTAGCAAACTGTTCCAAGAAGGGAAGGGTGGAATTCTGTGTGACGAAGTCACACATCAGAAACTAATCTCTCAGAAAGCTTCTCTCTAGTTATTATCTGAGGATATTTTCTTTTTCACAATTGGCCCCAATGGGCTCCCAAATATCACTTTACAGATTCCACGAAAAGATTGTTAGCAAACTGCTTCCTGAGGTCTAAGCTGTAACTCTGTGAGATGAATTCACAGATCACAAAGAAATTTCCCAGATAGCTTCTTTCACGTTTTGAACTGATGATATATCTTTTATCAGCGTAGGCCTGAATGCTTTCCAAAGTAGCCCTTCTCAGGTTCCTCAAAGACAGTGTTAATGCACTGTTCCAGGAAACATAAGTGTAACTCTGTGTGATGAATTCACACATCATCAAGAAGTTTCTAAGAAAGCTTCTTTCTAGTCTTCATCTGAGGATATTTCCTTTGTCACTGTAAGCTTCATTGTGCTACGAAGTATCCCATTGCAGATTTCAAGAAAACTGTTTTAGCAAACTAATCACTGAAGAGAAACGTGAAACTCTGTGAGTTGCATTCATACATCGAAGTGCATTTTTCCAGAAGGTTTCTTTCCAGTTTTTATCTGAAGATATTTCCTTTTTCACCATAGCCGTCAGTGAGCTCCAAATATCAATTTGCAGAATCCACGACAGCAGTGTTAGCAATCTTTTCCAAGAAGGGAAGGTTGGAACTCTGTGTGATGAAGTCACACATCAGAAAGCAATCTCTCAGAAAGCTTCTCTCTCTTTATTATCTGACGATATTTCCTTTTTAAAAATGGGCCCCAATGCTCTCCCAAATATCACTTTGCAGATTCCACGAAAAGAGTGTTAGCAAACTGCTTCCTGAGGTCAAATCTGTAACTCCGTGAGATGAATTCACAGATCACTAAGAAGTTTCTCCGAAAGCTTCTTTCACATTTTGAACTGACGATATTTCAGTTATCAGCGTAGGCCTCAATTCGATCCAAATTAGCCCTTCTCAGGTTCCTCAAAGACAGTGTTAATGTACTGTTTCAGGAAACATAAGTGTAACTCTGTGAGATGAATTCACACATCATCAAGAAGTTTCTAAGAAAGCTTCTTTCTAGTTTTCATCTGAGGATATTTCCTTCGTCACCATAAGCTTCATTGCACTAAGAAGTATCCCACTGCAGATTTCAAGAAAACTGTGTTAGCACACTGATCAATAAGAGAAACGTGTAACTCTGTGAGTTGCATTCATACATGGAAGTGCAATTTCCCAGAATGCTTCTTTCCATTTTTTATCTGAAGATATTTCCTTTTTCACCATGGCCCTCATTGAGCTCCCAAATATTACTTTGCAGAATCCACGACAACTGTGTTAGGAAACTGTTCCAAGAAGGGAAGGGTGGAACCCTGTGTGATGAAGTCACACATCAGAGAGCAATCTCTCAGAAAGCTTCTCTCTAGTTATTATCTGAGGATATTTCCTTTTTCACAATTGGCCCCAATGGGTTCCCAAATATCACTTTGCAGATTCCACGAAAAAGTGTTAGCAAACTGCTTCATGACGTCTAAGTTGAAACTCTCTGAGATGAATTCACAGATGACAAAGAAGTTTCTCAGAAAGCTTCTTTCACGTTTTGAACTGATGATATTTCCTTTAACAGTGCAGGCCTCAATGGGATCCAAAGTAGCCCTTCTCAGGTTCCTCAAAGACGGTGTTAATGGACTGTTCCAGGAAACATAAGTGTAACTCTGAGAGGTGAATTCACTCATCACCAAGAAGTTTCTAAGAAAAGTTCTTTTTGTTTTCATCGAGGATTCTTCCTTTGTCACTGTTAGCTTCATTGCGCTAAGAAGTATCCCATTGCAGATTTCAAAAAAATGTGTTCGGAAACTGATCACTGAAGAGAAACGTGTAACTCTGTGAGTTGCATTCATACATTGAAGTGCATTTTCCCAGAAGGCTTCTTTCCAGATTTCATGTGAAGATATTTCCTTTTTCACCGTAGCCCTCAATGAGCTCCCAAATATCACTTGGCAGAATGCACGAGAATGGTGTTAGGAAACGGTTCCAAGAAGGGAAGCCTGGAACTCTGTGTGATGTAGTCACACATCAGAGAGCAACCTCTCAGATAGCTTCTGCCTAGTTGTTATCTGAGGATACTTCCTTTTTCATCATGGGCCCCAATGGGCTCCCAAATATCACTTTGCAGTTTCCACGAAAAGAGTGTTACCAAACTTCTTCATGAGGACGAAGTTGACACACTGAGAGATGAATTCACGTATCACAAAGACGTTCCTCAGAAAACTTCTGTCACGTTTTGAACTGATGGTATTTGCTTTATCAGCGTAGGCCTCAATGCGATCCAAAATAGCCCTTCTCAGGTTTCTCAAAGAGAGTGTTAATGGACTGTTCCAGGAAACATAAGTGGAACCCTGTGAGATGAATGCACACATCACCAAGAAGTTTCAATGACAGCTTCCTTCTAGTTTTCATGTGAGGGTATTTACTTTGTCACCGTAAGCTTCATTGCACTAAGTCGTATCCCACTGCAGATTTCAAGAAAACTGTGTTAGCAAACTGATCTCTGAAGAGAAAGGTGTAACTCTGTGACTTGCATTCATACATTGAAGTACATTTTCCCAGAAGGCTTCTTTCCAGTTTTTATCTGAAGAAATTTCCTTTTTCACCATAGCCCTCAATGAGCTCCCTAATATCATTTTGCAGAATTCACGACAACAGTGTTAGCAAACAGTTCCAAGAAGCGAACCGTGGAACTCTTTGTGATGAAGTCACACAGCAAAAAGCAATCTCTCAGAAATCTTCTGTCTGGTTATTATGTGAGGATATTTCCCTTTTCACAATGGGCCATAATGGGCTCCTAAATATCACTTTGCACATTCCACGAAAAGAGTGTTAGCAAACTACTTCCTGAGGTCTAAGCTGTAACTCTCTGAGTTGAATTCACAGATCACAAAGAAGCGTCTCAGAAAGCTTCTTTCACGTTTTTGAACTGATGATATTTCCTTTATCAGCGTAGGCCTCAATGCGATCCAAAGCAGCTGTTCTCAGGTTCCTCAAAGGCAGTGTTAATGGAGTGTTCCAGGAAACATAAGTTTAACTCTGTGAGATGAAGTCACACATCACCAAGAAGTTTCTAGGAAAGCTTCTTTCTAGTTTTCATCAGAGGATATTTCCTTTGTCACCCTCAGCTTCATTGCGCTAAGGAGTATTCCATTGCAGATTTCAAGAAAACTGTGGTAAGAAACTGATCACTGAAAAGAAATGTGTAAACTCTGTGAGTTGCATTCATACATCGAAGTGCATTTTCCCAGAAGGCTTCTGTACAGTTTTTATCTGAAGTTATTTCCTTTTTCACCATAGCCCTCAATGAGCTCCCAAATATCACTTTGCAGAATCCACAACAACTGTATTAGCAAAGTGTTCAAAGGTGGGAAGGGTGGAACTCTGTGTGATGAAGTCACACCTCATAAAGCAATCTCTCAGAAAGCTTCTCTGTAGTTATTATCTGAGGATATTTCCTTTTTCACAATGGACCCCAATGGGCTCCCAAATATCAATTTGCAGGTTCCACGAAGAGTGTTAGCAATCTGCTTTCTGAGGTCAAAGTTGTAACTCTCTGAGATGAATTCACAGATCACAAAGTAGATTCTCAGAAAGCTTCTTTCACGTTTTGAACTGATGATATTTCCTTTATCAGCGTAGGCCTCAATGCCAGCCAAAGTAGCCACTCACAGGTTCCTCAAAGATAGTGCTAATGGACTGTTCCAGGAAACATAAGTGTAACTTTGTGAGATGAACTCACACATCACCAAGACATTTCTAAGAAAGCTTCTTCCTAGTTTTCATCTGAGGATATTTCCTTTGACAACATAAGCTTCATTGCGCTACGAAGTATCCCATTGCAGATTTCAAGAAAAATGTGTTGGGAAACTGATCACTGAAGAGAAACGTGTAGCTCTGTGAGTAGCATTCATACATCGAAGAGCATTTTCCCAGAAGGCTTCTTTCCAGTTTTTACCTGAAGATATTTCCTTTTTCAGCATAGCCCTCAATGGGCTCCCAAATATCACTGGGCAGATTCCATGAAAAGAGTGTTAGCAGACTGCTTCCTGAGGTCTAAGCTGTAACTCTGTGAGATGAATTCAGAGATCACAAAGAAGTTTCTCAGAAAGCTTCTTCACGTTTTGAACTGATGATATTTCCTTTATCAGCGTAGGCCTCAATGAGATCCGATGTAGCTCTTCTCAGGTTCCTCAACGACAGTGTTAATGGACTGTTCCAGGAAACATAAGTGTAACTCTGTGAGATGAATTCACACATCACCCAGAAGGTTCTAGGAAAGCTTCTTTCTAGTTTTCATCTGACGATATTTCCTTTGTCACCGTAAGGTTCATTGCTCTCAGAAGTATCCCATTGCAGATTTCAAGAAAACTGTGTTAGGAAAGTGATCACTGAAGAGAACCGTGTAAATATGTGAGTTGCATTCATCCATCGAAGTGCATTTTCCCAGAAGGCTTCTTTCCAGTTTTTATCTAAAGATATTTCCTTTTTCAAGATAGCCCTCAATGAGCTCCCAAATATCACTTTGCAGAATCCACGACAACAGTGTTAGCAACCTGTTCCAAGAAGGGAAGGGTGGAACTCTGTGTGATGAAGTCACACATCAGAAAGCAATCTCTCTGAAAGCTTTTCTCTAGTTATTATCTGAGGATATTTCCTTTTTCACAATGGGCCCCAATGGGCTCCCAAATATCACTTTGCAGATTCCACGAAAAGAGTGTTAGCAAACTACTTCCTGAGGTCTAAGCGGTAGCAAGGTGAGATGAATTCACAGATCACAGAGAAGTTTCTCAGAAATCTTCTTTCACATTTTGAACTGATGATATTTCCTTCTTCAGCGTAGGCCTAAATGCTATCCAAAGTAGCCTTTTTCACTTTCCTCAAAGACAGTGTTAATGGACTGTTCCCAGAAACATAAGTGTAACTCTGTGAGATGAATTCACACATCACCAAGAAGTTTCTAGGAAAGCTTCTTTCTAGTTTTCATCCGAGGATATTTCCTTTGTCACCGTACGCTTCATTGAGCTAAGAGGTATCCCATTGCAGATTTCAAGAAATCTGTGTTAGGAAACTGATCATTGAAGAAAAACGTGTATACTCTGTGAGTTACATTCATACATGGTAGTGTATTTTCCCAGAAGGCTTCTTTCCAGTTTTTATCTGAAGATATTTCCTTTTTCACCCTCGCCCTCTATGAGCTCCCAAATATCACTTGGCAGAATCCACGACAACAGCGTTAGCAAACTGTTCTAAGAAGGGAACGGTGGAAATCTGGTGATGAAGTCACACATCAGGAAGCAATGTCTGAGAAAGCTTCTCTCTAGTTATTATCTGAGGATATTTCCTTTTTCACAATGGGCCCCAATGGGCTCCCAAATATCACTTTGCAGATTCCACGAAAAGAGTGTTAGCAAACTGCTTCCTGAGTTCTAAGCTGTAACTCTGTTCGATGGTTTCACAGATCACAAAGAAGATTCTCAGAAAGCTTCTTTCACGTTTTGAACTGATGATATTTCCTTTATCAGCGTAGGCCTCAATGCGATCCAAAGTGGCCCTTCTCATGTTCCTCAAAGACAGTGTTAATGGAGTGTTCCAGGAAACATAAGTGTAACTCTGTGAGATGAATTCACACATCACCAAGAAGTTTCTAAGAAAGCTTCTTTCTAGTTTTTATCTGAGGATATTTCCTTTGTCACCGGAATCTTCATTGCCCTAAGAAGTATCCCATTGCAGATTTCAAGAAAACTCTGTTGGCAAACTGATCACTGAACACAAACGTTTAACTCTGTGAGTTGCATTCATACGTCGAAGTGCAATTTCCCAAAAGGATTCTGTCCAGTTATTATCTGAAGATATTTCCTTTCTCACAAAACCCCTCAATGAGCTCCCAAATATCACTTTGCAGAATCCACGACAACAGTGTTAGCAAACTGTTCGAAGAAGGGAAGGCTGAAATTCTGTGTGATGAAGTCACATAGAGGAAAGCAATCTCTCAAAAAGCGTCTCTCTAGTTATTATCTGAGGATATTTCCTTTTTCACCATGGGCCCCAATGGGCTCCCAAATATCACATTGCAGATTCCAAGAAAAGATTGTTAGCAAAATGCCTCCTGAGGTCTAAGCTGCAACTCGGTGAGATGAACTCACCGATCACAAAGAAGTTTCTCAGAAAGCTTCTTTCACGTTTTGAACTGATGATATTTCCTTTATCAGCGTAGGTCTCCATGTTATCCAAAGTGGCCCCTCTAAGATTCCTCAAAGACAGTGTTAATGGACTGTTACAGGAAACATAAGTGTAACTCTGTGAGATGAATTCACACATCACCAAGAAGTTTCAAGGAAAGTTGTTTCTAGTTTTCATCTGAGGATATTTCCTTTGTCATCGTAAGCTTCATTGCGCTAAGAAGTATCCCATTGCAGATTTCAAGAAAACTGTGTTACGAAACTGATCACTGAAGAGAAACGTGTAACTCTGTGAGTTGCATTAATACACCGAAGTGTATTTTCCCAGAAGGCTTCTTTCCACTTTTTATCTGAAGATATTTCCTTTTTCACCACCGCCCTCAATGAGCTCCCAAATATCACTTTGCAGAATCCACGACCACAGTGTTAGCAAACTGTTCCAAGAAGGGAAGGGTGGAACTCTGTGTGATGAAGTCACACCTCAGAAAGCAATCTCTCCCAAAGCTTCTCTCTAGGTATTATCTGAGGATATTTCCTTTTTCACAATGGGCCCCAATGGGGTCCAAAATATCACTTTGCAGATTCCATGAAAAGAGTGTAAGAAAACTGCTTCCTGAGGTCTAAGCTGTAACTCTGTGAGATGAATTCACAGATCACAAAGAAGTTTCTCAGAAATCTTCTTTCACGTTTTGAACTGATGATATATCCCTTATCAGCCTAGGCCTCAATGCGTTCCAAAGTAGCCCCTCCCAGGTTCCTCAAAGACAGTGTTAATGGACTGTTCAGGAAATATAAGTGTAACTCTGTGAGATGAATTCACACATCATCAAGAAGTTTCTAAGAAAGCTTCTTTCTAGTTTCCATCTGAGGTCATTTTCTTTGTCACCGTAAGCTTCATTGCGATAAGAAGTTTCCCATTGTAGATTTCAAGAAAACTCTGTTAGCAAACTGATCACTGAAGAGAAACGTGTAACTCTGTGAGATGCATTCATACATCGAACTGCATTTTCCCAGAAGGCTTCTTTCCAGTTTTTATCTGAAGATATTTCCTTTTTAACCATAGCCCTCAATGAGTTTCCAAATATCACTTTGCAGAATCCACGACCACAGTGTTAGCAGACTGTTCCAAGAAGGAAAGGGTGGAACTCTGTGTGATTAAGTCACACATCAGAAAGCAATCTCTCAGAAAGCTTCTCACTAGTTATTATCCTAGGACATTTCCTTTTTCACAATGGGCCCCAATGTGCTCCCAAATATCACTGTGCAAATTCCACGAAAAGAGTGTTAGCAAACTGCTTCTTGAGGTCTAAGCTGTAACTCTGTGAGATGAATTTAGAGATCACAAAGAAGTTTCTCATAAAGCTTCTTTCACGTTTTGTACTAATAATATTTCCTTTATCAGCATATGCCTCAATGCGATCCCAATTAGCCCTTCTCAGGTTCCTCAAAGACAGTGTTAATGGAGTGTTCCAGGAGACATAAGTGTAACTGTGTGATATGAATTCACACATCACCAAGATGTTTCTAAAAAAGCTTCTTTCTAGTTTTCATCTGAGGATATTTCCTTTGTCACCATAAGCTTTATTGCGCTAAGAAGTATCCCATTGCAGATTTCAAGGAAACTGTGTTATCAAACTGATCACTGAACAGCAACGTGCAACTCTGTCAGATGCATTCATGCATCGAAGTGCATTTTCCCAGAAGGCTTCTTTCCATTTTTCATCTGAAAATATTTCCTTTTTCACCATAGCCCTCAATGAGCTCCCAAATATCACTTTGCAGTATCCACGGCAACTGTGTTGGCAAACGGTTCCAAGAAGGGAAGGGTGGAACTCTGTGTGATGAAGTCACACCTCAGAACGCAATCTTTCAGAAAGCTTCTCTCTAGTTATCTGAGGATATTTCCTTTTTCACAATGGGCCCCAATGGGCTCCCAAATATCACTTTGCAGGTTCCACCCAAAGAGTGTTAGCAATCTGCTTCCTGAGGACTAAGTTGCAACTCTGTGAGATGAATTCACACCTCACAAGGAAGTTTCTCAGAAAGCTTCTCTCTCTTTTTGAACTGATTATATTTCCTTTCTCATCGTAGGCATCAATGCTATCCAAAGTAGCCCTTCTCAGGTTCCTCAAAGACAGTGTTAATGGACTGTTCCAGGAAACATGACTGTAACTCTGTGAGATGAAGTCACACATCACCAGGAAGTTTCTAAGAAAGTTACTTTCTAGTATTCATCTGATTATATTTCGTTTGTCACCATAAGCATCATTGCGCTAAGAAGGATCCCATTCCAGATTTTTAGAAGACTGTGTTAGCAAACTGATCACTGAAGAGAAACGTGTAACTCTGTGAGTTGCATTCATACATCGAAGTGCATTTTCCCAGAAGGCTTCTTTCCAGTTTTTATCTGAAGATATTTCCTTTTTCACCATAGCACTCAATGAGCTCCCAAATATCACTTGGCAGAATCCACGACAACTGTGTTAGCAATTTTTCCAAGAAGGGAAGGTGGAACCCTGTGTGATGAAGTCATACCTCAGAAAGCAATCTCTCAGAACGTTTCTCTCTAGTTATTATCTGAGGATATTTCCTTTTTCACAATGGGCCCCAATGGGCTCCCAAATATCACTTTGCAGATTCCACGAAAAGAGTGTTAGCAAACTGCTTCATGAGGACTAAGTTGTAACACTGTGAGATGAATTCACAGATCACAAAAATTTTCTCAGAAAGCTTCTTTCACGTTTTGAACTGATGATATTTTCTTTATCATCGTAGACCCCAATGCAATCCAAAGTACCCCTTCTTAGGTTCCACAAAGACAGAGTTAATGGACTGTTCCAGGAAACGTAAGTGTAACTGTGTGAGATGAATTCACACATCACCAAGAAATTTCTAAGAAATCTTCTTTTTGGTTTTCATCTGAGGATAGTTCCTTTGTCAATGTAAGCTTCATTGCGCTTAGAAATATCCCATTGCAGATTTCAAGAAATCTGTGTTAGCAAACCGATCACTGAAGAGAAAGGTGTACTTCTCTGAGTTCCGTTGATACATCGAAGTGCGTTTTCTCAAAAGTCTTCTTTCCAGTTTTTGTCGGAAGATATTTCCTTTTTCACTATAGCCCTCAATGAGCTCCCAAATATCTCTTGACAGAATACGTGACAACTGTGTTAGCAATCTGTTCTAAGAAGGGAAGTGTGGAACTCTCTGTGATGAACTCACACATCAGAAAGCAATCTCTCAGAAAGCTTCTCTCTAGTTATTATCTGAGGATATTTCCTTTTTCAAAGTGGGCCACAAAGGGCTCTGAAATATCACTTTGCAGATTCCACGAAAACAGTGTTAGCAAACTGCTTCATGAGGACTAATTTGTAACACTGTGAGATGAATTCACCGATCACAAAGAAGTTTCTCAGAAAGCTTCTCTCACTTTTTGAATTGATGATATTTACTTTATCAGCGTAGGCCTCAATGCTATCCAAAGTAGCCCTTCTCATGTTCCTCAAAGACAGGGTTAATGGACTGTTCCAGGAAAGAAAAGTGTAACTCTGTCAGATGAATTCACACATCACGAAGACGTTTCTAAGAAAGCTTCTTTCCTATTTTCATGTGAGGATATTCCCTTTTTCACCATAAGCTTCATTGCGCTAAGGAATACCCCATTGCAGATTTCAAGAAAACTGTGTTAGCAAACTGATTACTGAAGAGAAAGGTGTAACTCTGTGAGTTGCATTCCTACATCCAAGTGCATTTTCCCAGAAGGCTTCTTTCCAGTTTTTATCTGAAGATATTTCCTTTTTCACCATTGCCCTCAATGAGCTCCGATATATTACTTTGCAGAATCCACGACAACTGTGTTAGCAAACTTTTCCAAGAAAGGAAGGGTGGAACTCTGTGTGATGAAGTCACTCCTCAGAAAGCAATCTCTCAGAAAGCTACCCTCTAGTAATTCCAGAGTATATTTCTTGTTTCACTATGGGTCTCAATGGGCTCCCAAATAGCACTTTGCAGATTCCACGAAAAGAGTGTTAGCAAACTGCTTCATGAGTACTAAGTTTTAACTCTCTGAGATGAATTCACAGATCACAAAGAAGTTTCTCAGAAAGCTTCTTTCAAATTTTGAACTGATGATATTTCCTTTATCAGCATAGGCCTCAAGGCGATCCAAAGTTGCCCTTCTCACGTTCTTCAAAGGCAGTGTTAATGGACTGTTCCATGAAACATAAGTGTAACTCTGTGAGATGAAGTCTCACATCACCAAGAAGTTTCTAAGAAAGCTTCTTTCTAGTTTTCATCTGAGGATATTTCCTTTGCCACCGTAAGCTTCATTGCCCTAAGAAGTATCTCATTGCAGATTTCAAGAAAACTGTGTTAGGAAACTGGGCACTGAAGTGAAACGTGTTACATTGTGAGTTGCATTCATACATCGAAGTGCATTTTCCCAGAAGGCTTCTTTCCAGTTTTTGTCTGAAGATATTTCCTTTTCACCATAGCCCTCAATAAGCTCCCAAATATCACTTGGAAGAATCCAAGACAACAGTGTCAGCAAACTGTTCCAAGAAGTGTAGGGTGGAACTCTGTGTGATGAAGTCACACATCAGAAAGCAATCTCTCAGAAAGCTTCTCTCTAGTTATTATCTGAGGATATTTCCTTTTTCACAATGGGCCATATTGAGCTCCAAAATATCACTTTGCAGTTTCCACAAAAAGAGTGTTAGCAACCTGCTTCATGAGGACTAATGTGTAAATCTGTGAGATGAATTCACAGATCACAGAGAAGTTTCTCAGAAAGCTTCTTTCACAATTTGAACAGATGACATTTCCTCTATCAGTGTAGGCCTCAATGAGTTCCAGGGTAGCCCTTCTCAGGTTCCTCAAAGACGTTAAGGATGTTCCAGGAATAAGTGTTCTGTGAGATGAATTCACACATCACCCAAGCATTTATAAGAAAGCTTCTTTCTACTTTTCATCTGAGGATATTTCCCTGTCACCGAAAGCTTCAATGCGCTAAGAAGTATCCCATTGCAGATATCAAGAAATTGTGTTAGGAAAACTGATCACTGAAGAGAAACGTGTAACTCTGTGAGTTGCATTCATACATCGATGTGCATTTTCCCTGAAGGCTTCTTTCCAGTTTTTATCTGAAGATATTTCCTTTTTCACCATAGCCCTCAATGGGCTCCCAAATATGAATTTACAGATTCCACGAAAAGAGTGTTTCCAAACTGCTTCCTGAAGTCTAAGCTGTAACTCTGTGAGATGAATTCACAGATCACAAAGAAGTTTCTCAGAAAGTTTCTTTCACGTTTTGAACTGATGATACTTCCTTTATCAGCGTAGGCCTTAATGCCATCCAATGTAGCCCTTCTCAGGTTCCTCAAAGACAGTGTTAATGGACTGTTCCAGGAAACATAAGTGTAACTCTGTGAGATGAATTCACACATGACCAAGAAGTTTCTAAAAAAGCTTCTTTGTAGTTTTCATGGGATGATATTTCCTTTGTCACCGTAAGCTTCATTGCGCCAAGACGTATCCCCTTGCAGATTTCAAGGAAACTCTGTTACGAACCTGATCACTGAAGAGAAACATGTAACTCTGTGAGTTGCATTCATACATCGACGTGAATTTTCCCAGAAGGCTTCCTTCCAGTTTTTATCTGAAGATATTTTCTTTTTCACCATAGCCCTCAATGAGCTCCCAAATATCACTTGGCAGAATCCACGACAACAGGGTTATCAAACTGTTCCAAGAAGGGAAGGGTGGAACTGTGTGTGATGAAGTCACACATCAGAAAGCAATCTCTCAAACAGCTTATCTCTAGTTATTATCTGAGGATATTTCCTTTTTCACAATGGTCCCCAAAGGGCTACCAAATATCACTTTGCAGATTCCACGAAAACAGTGTTACGAAACTGCTTCCGGAGTTCTAAGCTGTAACTGTGTGAGATGATTTCACAGATCACAAAAAAGATTCTCAGAAAGCTTATTTCACGTTTTGAACTGATGATATTTCCTTCATCAGCGTAGGCCTCAATGGGATTCAAAGTAGCCCTTCTCAGGTTCCTCAAAGACACTGTTATTGGACTTTTCCAGGAAACATAAATGTAACTCTGTGAGATGAACTCACACATCACCAAGAAGTTTCTAGGAAAGCTTCTTTCTAGTTTTCATCTGAGAATATTTCCTTTGTCACCGTACGCTTCATGGAGCTAAGAGTTATCCCATTGCAGATTTCAAGAAAACTGTGTTAGGAAAGTGATCATTGAAGAGAACCCTGTAAATCCGTGAGTTGCATTCATACATAGAAGTGCATTTTCCCAGAAGGCTTATTTCCAATTTTTATCTGAAGATATATCCTTTTTCACCATAGCCCTCAAAGAGCTCCCAAATATCACTAGGCAGAATCCACGATAACAGTGTTAGCAAACTGTTCAAAGAAGGGAAGGGTGGAACTCTGTGTGATGAAATCACTCATCAGAAGGCAGTCTCTCAGAATGCTTCTCTCTAGTTATTATCTGAGGATATTTCATTTTTCACAATGGGCCCCAATTGTCTCCCAAATATCACTTTGCAGATTCCATGAAAAGAGTGTTAGCAAACTGGTTCCTGATATCTAAGCTGTACCCCTGTGAGATGAATTCACAGAGCACAGTGAAGATTCTCAGAAAGCTTCGTTCAAGTTTTGAACTGATGATAATTCCTTTATCAGCGTAGGCCTCAATGCGATCCAAAGTAGCCCTTCTCAGGTTCCTCGAAGACAGTGTTAATGGACTGTTCCCTTAAACATAAGTGTAACTCTGTGAGATGAATTCACACATCACCAAGAAATTTCTAAGAAAGCTTCTTTCTAGTTTTCATCCGAGGATATTTCCTTTGTCACCGTACGCTTCATTGAGCTAAGAGGTATCCCATTGCAGATTTCAAGAAAACTGTGTTAACAAACTGATCATTGAAGAAAAACGTGTAACTCTGTGAGTTACATTCATACATCGTAGTGCATTTTCCCAGAAGTTTTCTTTCCAGTTTTTATCTGAAGATATTTCCTTTTTCACCATCGCCCTCTAAGAGCTCCCAAATATCACTTGGCAGAATCCAAGACAACAGTGATAGCAAACTGTTCAAAGAAAGGAAGGGTGGAACTCTGGTGATGAAGTCACACATCAGTAAGCAATGTCTGAGAAAGCGTCTCTCTAGTTATTATCTGAGGATATTTCCTTTTTCACAATGGGCCCCAATGGGCTCCCATATATCACTTTGCAGATTCCACGAAAAGAGTGTTAGCAAACTGCTTCCTGACTTCTAAGTTGTCACACTGTGCGATGATTTCACATATCACAAAGAAGATTCTCAGAAAGCTTCTTTCACGTTTTGAACTGATGATATTTCCTTTATCAGCGTAGGCCTCAATGCGATTCAAAGTAGCCCATCTCAGGTTCCTCAAAGACAGTGTTAATGGACTGTTCCAGGAAACATAAGTGTAACTCTGTGAGATGAATTCACACATCACCAAGAATTTTCTAGGAAAGCTTCTTTCTAGTTTTCATCTGAAATTATATCCTTTGTCAACGTAAGCTTCATTGAGCTAAGAAGTATCCCATTGCAGACTTCAAGAAAACTGTGTTAGGGAACTGATCACTGAAGAGAAACGTGTAACTCTGTGAGTTGCATTCATACATCGAAGTGCATTCTCCCAGAAGGCTTCTTTCCAGTTTTTATCTGAAGATATTTCCTATTTCACCATGGCCCTCCATGAGCAGCCAAATATCACTTGGCAGAATCCACGACAACAGTGTTAGCAAAGTGTTCCAAGAAGGGAAGGGTGGAACATTGTGTGATGAAGTCACACATCAGAATGCAATCTCTCAGAAAGCTTCTCTCTTCTTATTATGTGAGGATATTTCCTTTTTCACAATGGGCCCCAGTGGGCTCCCAAATATCAATTTGCAGTTTCCACATAAAGCGTGTTAGCAAACTCCTTCATGACGACTAAGTTGTAACTCTGTGAGATGAATTCACAGATAAGAAGGAAATTAATCAGAAAGCTTCTTTCACGTTTTGAACTGATGATATTTCCTTTATCAGCGTAGGCCTCAATGCAATGGAAAGTAGCCCTTCTCAGGTTCCTCTAGGCAGTGGTATAGACTGTTCCAGGAAACATAAGTGTAACTTTGTGAGATGAATTCACACATCACCAAGAAGTTTCTAACAAATCTCTTTCTAGTTTTCATCTGAGGATATTTCCTTTGTCACCATAAGCTTCCCTGCACGAAGAAGTATCCCAGTGCAGATTTCAAGCAAATTTATAGGAAATTTATCACTGAAGAGAAAGGTGTAACTCTGTGAGTTGCATTGATACATGGAAGTGCATTTTTCTAGAAGGCTCTTTCCAGGTTTTATCTGAAGATATTTCCTTTTTCACCATAGGACTCAATGAATTCCCAAATATCACTTTGCAGAATCCACGACAACAGTGTAAGCAAACTGTTAAAATAATGGAAGAAGGGAACTCCGTGTGATGAAGTCACACATCAGAAAGCAATCTCTGAGAAAGCTTCTCACTAGTTATGATCTGAGGATATTTCCTTTTTCACACTGGGCTCCAGTGGGCTCCCAAATATCACTTTGCAGATTCCACGAAAAGAGTGTTAGCAAATGCTTCATGAGGACTAAGTTGTAACTCTGGGAGATGAATTCACAGATCACAATATAGTTTCTCAGATAACTTCTTTCAGTTTTGAACTGATGATAATCCGTTAATCAGCATAGGCCTCAATGCGATCCAACGCAGCCCTTCTCAGGTTCCTCAAAGACAGTGTTAATGGACTGTTCCAGGAAACATAAGTGTAATTCTGTGAGGTGAATTCATACATCACCAAGAAGTTTCTGGGAAAGCTTCTTTCTAGTTTTCTTATGAGGATATTTCCTTTGTCACCGTAAGCTTCATTGCACTAAGAAGTATACCATTGCAGATTTCAAGAAAACTGTGTTAGCAAACTGATCACGGAAGAGAAAGGTGTAACTCTGTGAGTTGCATTCATACATCGAAGTGCATTTTCCCAGAAGTCTTTTTGCCAGTTTTTATCTTAAGATATTTCCTTTTTCCCGATAGTCCTCAATGAGCTCCCAAATATCACTTTGCAGAATTCACGACAACAGTGTTAGCAAACTGTTCCAAGAAGGGAAGGGTGGAACTCTGTGTGATGAACTCACACATCAGAAAGCAATCTCTCAGAAAGCTTCTCTCTAGTTATTATCTGAGGATATTTCCTTTTTCACAATGGGCCCCAATGGACTCCCAAATATCACTTTGCATATTCCACGAAAAGAGTGTTAGCAAACTGCTTCCTGAGGTCTACGGGGTAACTCTGTGAGATGAATTCACAGATCTCAAAGAATTTTCTCAGAAAGCTTCTTTCACATTTTTAACTGATGATATTTCCTTCATCAGCGTAGGCCTCAATGGGATTCAAAGTAGCCCTTCTCAGGTTCCTCAAAGACACTGTTATTGGACTTTTCCAGGAAACATAAATGTAACTCTGTGAGATGAACTCACACATCACCAAGAAGTTTCTAGGAAAGCTTCTTTCTAGTTTTCATCTGAGAATATTTCCTTTGTCACCGTACGCTTCATGGAGCTAAGAGTTATCCCATTGCAGATTTCAAGAAAACTGTGTTAGGAAAGTGATCATTGAAGAGAACCCTGTAAATCCGTGAGTTGCATTCATACATAGAAGTGCATTTTCCCAGAAGGCTTATTTCCAATTTTTATCTGAAGATATATCCTTTTTCACCATAGCCCTCAAAGAGCTCCCAAATATCACTAGGCAGAATCCACGATAACAGTGTTAGCAAACTGTTCAAAGAAGGGAAGGGTGGAACTCTGTGTGATGAAATCACTCATCAGAAGGCAGTCTCTCAGAATGCTTCTCTCTAGTTATTATCTGAGGATATTTCATTTTTCACAATGGGCCCCAATTGTCTCCCAAATATCACTTTGCAGATTCCATGAAAAGAGTGTTAGCAAACTGGTTCCTGATATCTAAGCTGTACCCCTGTGAGATGAATTCACAGAGCACAGTGAAGATTCTCAGAAAGCTTCGTTCAAGTTTTGAACTGATGATAATTCCTTTATCAGCGTAGGCCTCAATGCGATCCAAAGTAGCCCTTCTCAGGTTCCTCGAAGACAGTGTTAATGGACTGTTCCCTTAAACATAAGTGTAACTCTGTGAGATGAATTCACACATCACCAAGAAATTTCTAAGAAAGCTTCTTTCTAGTTTTCATCCGAGGATATTTCCTTTGTCACCGTACGCTTCATTGAGCTAAGAGGTATCCCATTGCAGATTTCAAGAAAACTGTGTTAACAAACTGATCATTGAAGAAAAACGTGTAACTCTGTGAGTTACATTCATACATCGTAGTGCATTTTCCCAGAAGTTTTCTTTCCAGTTTTTATCTGAAGATATTTCCTTTTTCACCATCGCCCTCTAAGAGCTCCCAAATATCACTTGGCAGAATCC
Organism: Rhinopithecus roxellana; assembly: GCF_007565055.1. Lineage (NCBI taxonomy): Eukaryota > Metazoa > Chordata > Mammalia > Primates > Cercopithecidae > Rhinopithecus > Rhinopithecus roxellana. Next base: position 3,304,313 of record NC_044564.1, on the reverse strand, counting down.
AAGACAACAGTGATAGCAAACTGTTCAAAGAAAGGAAGGGTGGAACTCTGGTGATGAAGTCACACATCAGTAAGCAATGTCTGAGAAAGCGTCTCTCTAGTTATTATCTGAGGATATTTCCTTTTTCACAATGGGCCCCAATGGGCTCCCATATATCACTTTGCAGATTCCACGAAAAGAGTGTTAGCAAACTGCTTCCTGACTTCTAAGTTGTCACACTGTGCGATGATTTCACATATCACAAAGAAGATTCTCAGAAAGCTTCTTTCACGTTTTGAACTGATGATATTTCCTTTATCAGCGTAGGCCTCAATGCGATTCAAAGTAGCCCATCTCAGGTTCCTCAAAGACAGTGTTAATGGACTGTTCCAGGAAACATAAGTGTAACTCTGTGAGATGAATTCACACATCACCAAGAATTTTCTAGGAAAGCTTCTTTCTAGTTTTCATCTGAAATTATATCCTTTGTCAACGTAAGCTTCATTGAGCTAAGAAGTATCCCATTGCAGACTTCAAGAAAACTGTGTTAGGGAACTGATCACTGAAGAGAAACGTGTAACTCTGTGAGTTGCATTCATACATCGAAGTGCATTCTCCCAGAAGGCTTCTTTCCAGTTTTTATCTGAAGATATTTCCTATTTCACCATGGCCCTCCATGAGCAGCCAAATATCACTTGGCAGAATCCACGACAACAGTGTTAGCAAAGTGTTCCAAGAAGGGAAGGGTGGAACATTGTGTGATGAAGTCACACATCAGAATGCAATCTCTCAGAAAGCTTCTCTCTTCTTATTATGTGAGGATATTTCCTTTTTCACAATGGGCCCCAGTGGGCTCCCAAATATCAATTTGCAGTTTCCACATAAAGCGTGTTAGCAAACTCCTTCATGACGACTAAGTTGTAACTCTGTGAGATGAATTCACAGATAAGAAGGAAATTAATCAGAAAGCTTCTTTCACGTTTTGAACTGATGATATTTCCTTTATCAGCGTAGGCCTCAATGCAATGGAAAGTAGCCCTTCTCAGGTTCCTCTAGGCAGTGGTATAGACTGTTCCAGGAAACATAAGTGTAACTTTGTGAGATGAATTCACACATCACCAAGAAGTTTCTAACAAATCTCTTTCTAGTTTTCATCTGAGGATATTTCCTTTGTCACCATAAGCTTCCCTGCACGAAGAAGTATCCCAGTGCAGATTTCAAGCAAATTTATAGGAAATTTATCACTGAAGAGAAAGGTGTAACTCTGTGAGTTGCATTGATACATGGAAGTGCATTTTTCTAGAAGGCTCTTTCCAGGTTTTATCTGAAGATATTTCCTTTTTCACCATAGGACTCAATGAATTCCCAAATATCACTTTGCAGAATCCACGACAACAGTGTAAGCAAACTGTTAAAATAATGGAAGAAGGGAACTCCGTGTGATGAAGTCACACATCAGAAAGCAATCTCTGAGAAAGCTTCTCACTAGTTATGATCTGAGGATATTTCCTTTTTCACACTGGGCTCCAGTGGGCTCCCAAATATCACTTTGCAGATTCCACGAAAAGAGTGTTAGCAAATGCTTCATGAGGACTAAGTTGTAACTCTGGGAGATGAATTCACAGATCACAATATAGTTTCTCAGAAAACTTCTTTCAGTTTTGAACTGATGATAATCCGTTAATCAGCATAGGCCTCAATGCGATCCAACGCAGCCCTTCTCAGGTTCCTCAAAGACAGTGTTAATGGACTGTTCCAGGAAACATAAGTGTAATTCTGTGAGGTGAATTCATACATCACCAAGAAGTTTCTGGGAAAGCTTCTTTCTAGTTTTCTTCTGAGGATATTTCCTTTGTCACCGTAAGCTTCATTGCGCTAAGAAGTATACCATTGCAGATTTCAAGAAAACTGTGTTAGCAAACTGATCACGGAAGAGAAAGGTGTAACTCTGTGAGTTGCATTCATACATCGAAGTGCATTTTCCCAGAAGTCTTTTTGCCAGTTTTTATCTTAAGATATTTCCTTTTTCCCGATAGTCCTCAATGAGCTCCCAAATATCACTTTGCAGAATTCACGACAACAGTGTTAGCAAACTGTTCCAAGAAGGGAAGGGTGGAACTCTGTGTGATGAACTCACACATCAGAAAGCAATCTCTCAGAAAGCTTCTCTCTAGTTATTATCTGAGGATATTTCCTTTTTCACAATGGGCCCCAATGGACTCCCAAATATCACTTTGCATATTCCACGAAAAGAGTGTTAGCAAACTGCTTCCTGAGGTCTACGGGGTAACTCTGTGAGATGAATTCACAGATCTCAAAGAAGTTTCTCAGAAAGCTTCTTTCACATTTTTAACTGATGATATTTCCTTTATCAGCGCAGTCCTCAATGCGATCCAAGGTAGCCCTTCTCATGTTCCTCAAAGACAGTGTTAATGGACTGTTCCAGGATACATAAGTGTAACACTGTAAGTTGAATTCACACATCACCAAGAAGTTTCTAAGAAAGTTTCTTTCTAGTTGTCGTCTGAGGATATTTCCTTTGTCACAGTAAGCTTCATTGCGCTAAGAAGTATCCCATTGCAGATTTCAAGAAAACTGTGTTAGCAAACTGATCACTGAAGAGAGAGGTGTAGCTCTGTGATTTGCATTCATACATCGAAGTGCATTTTCCCAGAAGCCTTCTTTCCAGTTTTTCTGAAGGTATTTCCTTTTTCAACATAGCCCTCAAAGAACTCCCAAATATCACTTGGTAGAACCCACGACAACAGTGTTAGCAAACTGTTCCAAGAAAGGAAGGGTTGAACTCTGTGTGATGAAGTCACACATCACAAAGCAATCTCTCAGAAAGCTTCTCTCTAGCTATTATCTGAGGATATTTCCTTTTTCACCATGGGCCCCAAAGGGCTCCCAAATATCACTTTGCAGATTCCACGAAAAGGGTATTAGCGAACTGCTTCATGAAGACTAATTTGTAACACTGTGAGATGAATTCACAGATCACAAAGAAGTTTCTCAGAAAGTTTCTTTCACGTTTTGAACTGATGATATTTCCTTCATCAGCGTAGGCTTCAATGCAACCTAAAGTAGCCCTTCCCGGGTTCCCCAAAGACAGTGTTAATGGACTATTCAGGAAACATAATTGTAACTCTGTGAGATGAATTCAGACATCACCAAGAAGATTCTAGGAAATCTTTTTTCTAGTTTTCATCTCAGGATATTTCCTTTGTCACCATAAGCTTCTTTGCGCTAAGAAGCATCCCAACGCATACTGCAAGAAAACTGTGTTAGGAAACTGATCACTGAAGAGAAACGTGTAACTCTGTGAGTTGCATTAATACATCGAAGTGCATTTTCCTAGAAGGCTTGTTTCCAGGTTTTATCTGAAGATATTTCCCTTTTCCCATAGACCTCAATGAGCTCCCAAATATCACTTGACAGAATCCACGACAACTGTTAGCAAACTGTTCCAAGAAGGGAAGGGTGGAACTCTGTGTGATGAAGTCACACATCAGAAAGCAATCTCTCAGAAACCTTGTCTCTAATTATTATCTGATGATATTTTCTTTTTCACCATTGGACCCAATGGGCTCCCAAATATCACTTTGCAGTTTCCACGAGGAGAGTGTTATCAAACTGCTTCATGACGACTAAGTTGTAACTCTGTGAGATGAATTCTCAGATCACAAAGAATTTCCTCAGAAAGCTTCTTTCACGTTTTGAACTGATGATATTTCCTTTATCAGCGTAGGCCTCAATGTGATGGAAAGTAGCCCTTCTCAGGTTCCTCAGGCATTGTTAATGGACTGCTCCAGGAAACATATGTGTAACTCTGTGGGATGATTTCACTCAGCACCAAGAACATTCTAAGAAAGCTTCCTTTTGGTTTTCATCTGAGGATATTTCCTTGGTCACCATAAGCTTCATTGTGCTAAGAACTATCCTATTGCAGATTTCAAGAAAACTGTGTTAGCAAACTGATCACTGAAGAGAAACGTGTAACTCTGTGAGTTGCATTCATACATCCAAGTGCATTTTCCCAGAAGGCTTCTTTCCAGTTTTCATCTGAAGATATTTCCTTTTTCACAGTAGACCTCAATGAGGTCCCAAATATCACTTTGCAGAATCCACGACCACAGTGTTAGCAAACTGTTCCAAGAAGGGAAGGGTGGAACTCTGTGTGATGAAGTCACACCTCAGAAAGCAATCTCTCAGATAGCTTCTCTCTCGTTATTATCTGAGGATATTTCCTTTTTCACAATATTCCCCAATGGGCTCCCAAATATCACTTTGAAGATTCCACGAAAAGAGTGTTAGCAAACTGCTTCCTGAGGTCTAAGCTGTAACTCTGCGAGATGAATTCACTGTCCACAAAGATGTTTCTCAGAAAGTTTCTTTCACGTTTTGAACTGCTGATATATCCTGTATCAGCATAGGCCTCAATGCATTCCAAAGTACCCCTTCTCAGGTTCCTCAAAGACAGTGTTAACGGAGTGTTCCAGGAAACATAAGTGTAACTCTGTGAAATGAATTCACACATCACCAAGAAGTTTCTAAGAAAGCTTCTTTCTAGTTTTCATCTGAGGATATTTCCTTTGTCACCGGAAGCTTCACTGTGCAAACAAGTATCCCATTGCAGATTTCAAGAAAACTCTGTTGGCAAACTGATCACTGAACAGAAACGTTTAACTCTGTGAGTTGCATTCATACATCGAAGTGCATTTTCCAAGAAGGCTTCTTTCCAGTTTTTATCTGAAGATATTTCCTTTTTAACCATAGCCCTCAATGAGCTCCCAAATATCTCTTTGCAGAATCCACGACAACAGTGTTAGCAAACTGTTCGAAGAAGGGAAGGCTGAAACTCTGTGTGATGAAGTCACACAGAGGAAAGCAATCTCTCAAAAAGCTTCTCTCTAGTTATTTTCTCAGGATATTTCCTTTTCCACCATGGGCCCCAATGTGCTCCCAAGTACCACATTGCAGATTCCATGAAAAGAGTGTTAGCAATATGCTTCCTAAGGTCTAAGCTGTAACTCTGTGAGATGAACTCACAGATCACAAAGAAGTTTCTCAGAAAGCTTCTTTCACGTTTTGAACTGATGATATTTCCTTTATCAGCATAGGTCTCCATGTTATCCAAAGTGGCCCTTCTAAGATTCCTCAAAGACAGTGTTAATGGACTGCTCCAGGAAACATAAGTGTAACTCTGTGAGATGAATTCACACATCACCAAGAAGTTTCAAAGAAGGCTTGTTTCTAGTTTTCATCTGAGGATATTTCCTTTGTCACCATAAGCTTCATTGCGCTAAGAAGTATCCCACTGCAGATTTCAAGAAAACTGTGTTACGAAACTGATCACTGAAAAGAAACTTGTAACTCTGTGAGTTGCATTCATACATCGAAGTGTATTTTCCCAGAAGGCTTCTTTCCAGTTTTTATCTGTAGATATTTCGTTTTTCACCATAGCCCTCAATGAGCTCCCAAATATCACTTTGCAGAATCCAGGACCACAGTGTTAGCAAACTGTTCCAAGAAGGGAAGGTTGGAACTCTGTGTGATGAACTCACACCTCAGAAAGCAATCTCTCCGAAAGCTTCACTCTAGGTATTATCCTAGGATATTTCCTTTTTCACAATGGGCCCCAATGGGCTCCCAAATATCACTTTGCAGATTCCATGAAAAGAGTTTAAGCAAACTGCTTCCTGAGGTCTAAGCTGTAACACTGTAGGAAGTATACACAGATCACAAAGAGGTTTCTCAGAAAGCTTCTTTCACTTTTGAACTGATGATATATCCTGTATCAGCATAGGCCTCAATGCATTCCAAAGTAGCCCTCTCAGGTTCCTCAAAACAGTGTTAATGGACTGTTCCAGGATACATAATGTAACTCTGTGAGATGAATTCACTTATCACCAAGAATTTTCCAAGAAGCGTCTTTCTAGTTTTCATCTGAGGATATTTCCTTTGTCACCATAAGCTTCATTGCGCTAAGAAGTATCCCATTGCAGATTTCCAGAAAATTGTGTTTGCAAACTGATCACTGAAGAGAAACGTGTAACTCTGTGAGTTGCATTCATACATCGAAGTGCATTTTCAAAGAAGACTTCTTTCCAGTTTTTATCTGAAGATATTTCCTTTTTCACCATTGCCCTCAATGAGCTCCGAAATATCACTTTGCAGAGTCCACGACAACTGTGTTAGCAAACTGTTCCAAGAAGGGAAGGGTGAAACTCTGTGTGATGAAGTCACTCCTCAGAAAGCAATCTCTCAGAAAGGTACCCTCTAGTTATTATCTGAGGATATTTCCTTTTTCACAATGGGCCCCAATGGGCTCCCAAATAGCACTTTGCAGATTCCACGAAAAGAGTGTTAGCAAACTGCTTCATGAGTACTAAGTTTTAACTCTCTGAGATGAATTCGCAGATCACAAAGAAGTTTCTCAGAAAGCTTCTTTCACATTTTGAACTGATGATATTTCCTTTATCAGCATAGGCCTCAATGCGATCCAAAGTAGCCTTTCTCACGTTCCTCAAAGGCAGTGTTAATGGACTGTTCCATGAAATATAAGTGTAACTCTGTGAGATGACGTCTCACATCACCAAGAAGTTTCTAAGAAAGCTTCTTCCTAGTTTTCATCTGAGGATATTTCCTTTGCCACCGTAAGCTTCATTGCCCTAAGAAGTATCTCATTGCAGATATCAAGAAAACTGTGTTAGGAAACTGGTCACTGAAGTGAAACGTGTCACTCTGTGAGTTGCATTCATGCATCGAAGTGAATTTTCCAAGAAGGCTTCTTTCCAGTTTTTATCTGAAGATATTTCCTTTTTCACCATAGTCCTCACTGAGCTCCCAAATATCACTTGGCAGAATCCACGACAACAGTGTTAACTAACTGTTCCAAGAAGGGAAGGGTGGAACTCTGTGTGATGAAGTCACACATCAGAAAGCAATCTCTAAGAAAGCTTCTCTCTAGTTATTATCTGAGGTTATTTCCTTTTTCGCAATGGGCTCCAAAGGGCTCCCTAATATCACTATCCAGATTCCACGAAAAGATGTTAGCAAACTGCATCCTGAGGTCTAAGCTGTAACTCTGTGAGATGAATTCACAGGTCACAAAAAAGTTACTCAGAAAGCTTCTTACACATTTTAAACTGATGATATTTCCCTTAACAGCGTAGGCCTCAAAGCGATCCAATGTAGCCCTTTTCCGGTTCCTCAAAGACAGTGTTAATGGACTGTTCCAGGAAACATAAGTGTTACTCTGTGAGATGAATTCACACATCACCCAGGAGGTTCGAGGAAAGTTTCTTTCTAGTTTTCATCTGAGGATATTTCCTTTATCACCGTAAGCTTCATTGCGATACGAAGTATCCCAGTGCAGATTTCAAGAAAACTGTGTTAGCAAACTGATCACTGAAGAGAAACGTATAACTCTGTGAGATGCATTCATACTTCGAAGTGCATTTTCCCAGAAGGCTTCTTTTCAGTTTTCATCTGAAGATATTTCCTTTTCACCATAGCCCACAATGAGATCCCAAAAATCACTTTGCAGAATCCACGGCAACAGTGTTAGCAAACTCTTCCAAGAAGGGAAGAGTGGAACTCTGTGTGATGAAGTCACACATCAGAAAGCAATCTCTCAGAAAGCTTCTCTCTAGTTATTATCTGAGGATATTTCCTTTTTCACATTGGGCCCCAAAGGGCTCCCAAATATCACTTTGCAGATTCCTCGAAAAGAGTTTTAGCAAACTGCTTCCTGAGGACTAAGTTGAAACACTGTGAGATGAATTCACAGATAACAAACAAGATTCTCAGAAAGCTTCTCTCAAGTTTTGAATTGATGGTATTTGCTTTATCAGCCTAGGCTTCAGTACGATCCAAAGTAGCCCTTCTCAGGTTCCTCAAAGACAGTGTTAATGGACTGTTCCAGGAAACATAACAGTAACTCTGTGAGATGAATGCACACATCATCAAGACGTTTCTGGGAAAGCTTCTTTCTAGTTTTCATCTGACGATATTTCCTTTGTCCCCATAAGCTTCCTTGCGCTAAGAAGTATCCCAGTGCAGATTTCAAGAAAACTGTGTTAGCAAACTGATCACTGAAGAGAAACGTGTAACTCTGTGAGTCGCATTCACACATCGAAGTGCATTTTCCAAGGTGTCTTCTTTCCAGTTTTTATCTGAAGATATTTCCTTTTCCACCACAGCCCTCAATGAGCTCCCAAATACCACTTGGCAGAATCCACGACAACAGTGTTAGCAAACTGTTCCAAGAAGGGAATTGTGGAACTCTGTGTGATGAAGTCACACATCATAAAGCAATCTCTCAGAAATCTTCTCTCTACTTATTATCTGTGGATATTTCCTTTTTCACAATGTGCCCCAATGGGCTCCCAAATATCACTTCGCAGATTTCACGAAAAGAGTGTTAGCAAACTGCTCTCTGAGGACTAAGTTGTAGCTCTGTCAGATGAATTCGGAGATCACAGAGAAGTTTCTCAGAAAGCTTCTTTCTAGTTTTGAACTGATGATATTTCCTTTGTCAGCGTTGGCCTCACTGCGATCCAAAGTAGGCCTCTCAGGTTCCTCAAAGACAGTGTTAATGGACTATTCCAGGAAACATATGTGAGATGAATTCACACAGCACCAAGAAGTTTCTGAGAAAGCTTCTTTCTAGTTTTCATCTGAGGATATTTGTGAACACTAGATTCACTGCGCTAAGAAATATCCCATTGCAGATTTCAAGAAAACTGTGTTAGCAAACTGATCACTGAAGAGAAAGGTGTCACTCTGTGAGTTGCATTCATACATCACAGTGCATTTTCCCAGAATGTTTCTTTCCAGTTTTTATCTGAAGATATTTCCTTTTTCACCATAGCCCTCATGAGCTCCCAAATATCACTTTGCTGAATCCACGACAACAGTGTTAGCAAACGGTTCCAAGAAGGGAAGGGTGGATCTCTGTGTGGTGAAGTCACACATCAGAAAGCAATCTTTCAAAAAGCTTCTCTCTGGTTATTATCTGAGGATATTTCCTTTTTCACAATGGGCCCCAAAGGGCTCCCAAATGTCACTTTGCAGATTCCACGAAAAGAGTGTTAGGAAACTGCTTCCTGAGGTCTAAGCTCTTACCCTGTGAGACGAATTCTCAGATCACAAAGAAGTTTCTCAGAAAGCTTCTCTCACTTTTTAACTGATGATATTTCCTTTATCAGCATAGGCCTCAATGCGATCCAAAGTAGCCCTTCTCAGGTTCCTCAATGACAGTGTTAATGGACTGTTCCACGAAACGTTAGTGTAACTTTGTGAGATGAATTCACACATCACCAAGAAGTTTCCAAGAAAGCTTCCTTCAACTTTTCACCTGGGGATATTTCCTTTGTCACCGTAAGCTTCATTGCACAAAGAAGTATCCCATTGCAGATTGCAAGAAAAATGTGTTTGCAATCTGATCCCTGAAGAGAAACATGTAACCCTGTGAGTTGCATTCATACATCGAAGTGCATTTTCCTAGATGGCTTGTTTCCAGTTTTTATCTGAAGATATTTCCTTTTTCACCATAGACCTCAATGAGCTCCCAAATAACACTTTGCGGAATCAAGACAACTGTGTTAGCAACTATTCCAAGAAGGGAAGGGTGGAACTCTGTGTGATGAAGTCACACATCACAAAGCAATCTCTCAGAAAGCTTCTCTCTACTTATTATTTGAGGATATTTCCTTTTTCACCATGGGCCCCAAAGGGCTCCCAAATATCACTTTGCAGATTCCACAAAAAGAGTGTTAGCAAACTGCTTCATGAAGACTAATTTGTAACTCTGTGAGATGAATTCACAGAATACAAAGAAGTTTCTCAGAAAGTTTCTTTCACGTTTTGAACTGATGATATTTCCTTGATCAGCGTAGGCCTCAATGCGACCCAAAGTAGCACTTCTCGGGTTCCTCAAAGAAAGTGTTAATGGACTCTTCCAGGAAACATAACTGTAACTCTGTGAGATGTATTCACACATCACCAAGAAGTTTCTAGGGAAGCTTTTTTCTAGTTTTCATCTCAGGATATTTCATTTGTCTCCATAAGCTTCTTTGCGCTAAGAAGTATCCCATTGCAGATTGCAAGAAAACTGTGTTAGGAAACTCATCACCGAAGAGAAACGTGTAACTCTGTGAGTTGCATTCATACATCGAAGTGCATTTTCCTAGAAGGCTTGTTTCCAGGTTTTATCTGAAGATATTTCCTTTTTCACCATAGACCTCAATGAGCTCCCAAATCTCACTTGACCGAATCCATGATAACTGTGTTAGCAAACTGTTTCAAGAAGGGAAGGTTGCAACTCTGTGTGATGAAGTCACATATCAGAAAGCAATCTCTCAGAAACCTTCTCTCTAGTTATTATCTGATGATATTTTCTTTTTCACCATGGGACCAAATGGGGTCTCAAATATCACTTTGCAGATTCCACGAAAAGAGTGTAAGCAAACTGCTTCCTGAGGTCTATGCTGTAATTCTGTGAGATGAATTCAGAGATCACAAAGAAGATTCTCAGAAAGCTTCTTTCACGTTTTGAACTGATGATATTTCCTTTATCAGCGTAGGCCTCAATGCGATGGATAGTAGCCCTTCTCACGTTCCTCAAGGCAGTGTTAATGGACTGTTCCAGGAAACATAAGTGTAACTTTGTGCGATGAATTCACTCAGCCCCAAGAAGATTTTAAGAATGATTCCTTTTGTTTTTCATCTGAGGATATTTCCTTTGTCACCGTAGGCTTCATTGCGCTAAGAAGTATCCCATTGCAGATTTCCAGAAAACTGTTAGGAAACTGATCTCTGAAGAGAAACGTGTAACTATGTGAGTTTCATTCATACATCGAAGTGCATTTTCCCAGAAGGCTTCTTTCGAGTTTTCATCTGAAGATATTTCCTTTTTCACCATAGACCTCAATGAGCTCCCAAATATCACATTGCAGAATCCACGACAGCTGTGTTAGCAAACCGTTCAAGAAGGGAAGGGTGGAACTTTGTGTGGTGAAGTCACACCTCAGAAAGCAATCTCTCAGAAAGCATCTCTCTTGTTATTATCTGAGGATATTTCCATTTTCACAGTGGGCCCCAATAGGCTCCCAAATATCACTTTGCACATTCCACGAAGAGAGTGTTAGCAAACTGCTTCATGAGGACTAAGTTGTAACTCTGTGAGATGAATTCACAGATCACAAAGAAGTTTCTCAGAAAGCTTCTTTCACATTTTGTACTGATGATATTTCCTTTTTCAGCGTAGGCCTCAATGCGATACAAAGTGGCCCTTCTCAGGTACCTCAAAGACAGTGCTAATGGACAGTACCCGGAAACATAAGTGTAACTCTGTGAGATGAATTCACACATCACCAAGAAGTTTCTAAGAAAGCTTCTTTCTAGTTTTCATCTGTGGATATTTCCTTAGTCACCGTAAGCTTCATTGCGCTAAAAAATATCCCATTGCAGATTTCACGAAAACTGTGTTAGCAAACTGATCACTGAAGAGAAAGGTGGAACCCTGTGAGTTGCATTCATACATCGAAGTGCATTTTCCCAGAAGGCTTCTTCACAGTTTTTATCTGAAAATATTTCCTTTTTCACCATAGCCCTCAATGAGCTCCAAAATATCACTTGCCAGAAATCACGACAACAGTGTTAGCAAACTGTTCCAAGAAGGGAAGGGTGGAACTTTGTGTGATGAAGTCACATATCAGAAAGCAATCTCTCAGAAAGCTTCTCTCTAGTTATTATCTGAGGATATTTCCTTTTTCACAATGGGCCTCAATGGGCTCCCAAATATCACTTTGCAGATTCCACGAAAAGAGTGTTAGTAAACTGCTTCATGAGAACGATGTTGAAATTCTCTGAGATGAATTCACAGATCACAAGGAAGTTTCTCAGAAAGCTTCTTTCACCTTTTGAACTGATGATATTTCCTTTAACAGCGCAGGCCTCAATGGGATCCAAAGTAGCCCTTCTCAGTTTCCTCAAAGACAGGGTTAATGGACTGTTCCAGGAAACATAAGTGTATCTCTGAGAGGTGAATTCACACATCACCAAGAAGTTTCTAAGAAAAGTTCTTTATAGTTTTCATCTGAGGATATTTCCTTTGTCACCTTAAGCTTCATTGCGCTAAGAAGTATCACATTGCAGATTTCAAGAAAAATGTGTTAGCAAACTGATCACTGAAGAGAAACCTGTACCTCTGTGAGTTGCATTCATCCATCGAAGTGCATTTTCCCAGAAGGCTTCTTTAATGTTTTTATCTGAAGTATTTCCTTTTTCACCATCCCCTCTAAGAGCTCCCAAATATCACTTTGCAGAATCCACGACAACAGTGTTAACAAACTGTTCCAAGAAGGGAAGTGTGGAAGTCTGTATGAAGAAGTCACACATCAGAAAGCAATCTCTGAGAAAACTTCTCTCTAGTTATTATCTGAGGATATTTCCTTTTTCACAGTGGGCCGCAATGGGCTCCCAAATATCAATTTGCAGATTGCATGAAAAGAGTGTTAGCAAACTGCTTCATGAGGACTAAGTTGAAACTCTCTGAGATGAATTCACAGATCACAAAGAAGTTTATCAGAATGCTTCTCTCACTTTATGAACTGATTACATTTCCTTTATTAGCGTACGCCTCAATGCGGTGGAAAGTAGCCCTTCTCAGGTTCCTCAAAGACAGTGTTAATGGACTGTTCCAGGAAACATAAGTGTAACTCTGTGACATGAATTCACACCCCACCAAGAAGTTTCACAGAAAGCTTCTTTCTAGTTTTCATCTGAGGTTATTTCCTTTGTCACCGTAAGGTTCATTGCGCTAAGAATTATCCCTTTGCAGATTTCAAGAAAACTGTCTTTGGAAACTGATCACTGAAAAGAAACGTGTAACTCATTAAGTTGCATTCATACATCGAAGTGCATTTTCCCAGAAGGCTTCTTTCCAGTTTTATCTGAAGATATGTCCTTTTTCACCACAGCCCTCAATGAGTTCCCAAATATCACCTTACAGTATCCACGACAACTGTGTTAGCAAGCTTTTGCAAAAAGGGAAAAGTAGAAATCTGTGTGATGAAGTCACACATCAGAATGCAATATCTCATAAAGCTTCTCTCTAGTTATTATCTGAGGATATTTCCTTTTTCACAACGGGCCCCAGTGGGCCCCCAAATATCACTTTGCAGATCCCACGAAAAGGGTGTTTACAAACTGCTTCATGAGGACTAAATTGTAACTTTGTGGGTTGAATTCACAGATCACAAACAAGTTTCTCAGAATGCTTTTTTCACGTTTTGAACTGATGATATTTCCTTTGTCAGGGTAGGCCACAATGCGATCCAAAGTAGCCCTTCTCAGGTCATTGTTAATGAACTGGTCCAGGAAACATAAGTGTTACTCTGTGAGATGAATTCACACATCACAACGACATTTTTAAGAAAGTTTCCTTCTAATTTTCATCTGAGGATATTTCCTTTGTTACCGTGAGTTTCATTGCGCCTAGAATTATCCAATTGCATATTTCAAGAAAAGTGTTAGGAAACTGATGACTGAAGAGAAACGTGTAATTTTGTGAGTTGCATTCATACATCGAAGTGCATTTTCCCAGAAGGCTTCTTTCCAGTTTTTATCTGAAGATATTTTCTTTTTCACCATAGCCCTCAATGAGCTTCCAAATATCACTTTGCAGAATCCACGACAACAGTGTTAGCAAACTGTTCCAAGAAGGGAAGGGTGGAACTCAGTGTGATGAAGTCACACATCAGAAAGCAATGTCTCAGAAAGCTTCTCTCCAGTTATTATCTGAGGATATTTCCTTTTTCACCATGGGCCCAAATGGACTCCGAAATATCACTTTGCAGATTCCACGAAAAGAGTGTTAGCAAACTGCTTCATGAGGACTAAGTTGTAACTCTGTGAGATGAATTCAGAGAGCTCAAAGAAGTTTCTCAGAAAGCTTCTTTCCCGTTTTGAACTGACGATATTTTCTTTATCAGCGTAGGCCTCAATGCGATCCAAAGTAGCCCTTCTCAGGTTCCTCAAAGACAGTGTTAATGGACTGTTCCAGGAAACATAAGTGTAGCTCTGTGAGATGAATTCACACGTCAACAAGAAGTTTCTGAGAAAGCTTCTTTGTAGTTTTTATCTGAGGATATTTCCTTTGTCACCGTAAGCTTCATTGTGCTAAGTAGTATAACTTGTAGATTTCAAGAAACCTGTGTTAGTAAACTGATCACTGAAGAGAAAGGTGTAACTCTGTGAGTTGCATTCATACATGGAAGTGAATTTTTCCCGAAGGCTTCTTTCCAGTTTTTATCTAAATATATTCCCTTTTTCACCATTGCCCTCAATGAGATCCCAAATATCACTTTGCAGAATCCACGACAACTGTGTTAGCAACCTGTTCCAAGAAGGGAAGGGTGGAATTCTTTTGATGAAGTCACACATCAGAAAGCAATCTCTCAGAAAGCTTCTCTGTAGTTATTATCTGAGGATATTTCCTTTTTCACCATGGGCCCAATTGGGCTCCCAAATATCATTTGCAGATTCCACGAAAAGAGTGTTAGCAAACTGCTTCATGAGGACTAAGTTGTAACTCTGTGAGATGAATTTACAGGTCACAAGAAACTTTCTCAGAAAGCTTCTTTCACGTTTTGAACTGATGATATTTCCTTTGTCAGTGTAGGCCTCAATGCGATCCAAAGTAGCCCTTCTCAGGTTCCTCAAAGACAGTGTTATTGGACTGTTCCAGGAAACATAAGTGTAACTCAGTGAGATGAATTCATACATCACCAAGAAGTTTCTAAGAAAGCTTCTTTCTTGTTTTCATCTGAGGATATTTCCTTTGTCACCGTAACCTTCATGGCGATAAGAAATATACCATTGTAGATTTTATGAAAACTGTTAGGAAACTGATAAATGAAGAGTAACGTGTAATTCTGAGAATTGTATTCATACATCGAAGTGCATTTCCCCAGAAGGCTTCTTTCCAGTTTTTATCTGAAGTTATTTCCTTTTTTCACCATCAGCCTCAATGAGTTCCCAAATATCACTTTGCAGAATCCACGACAACAGTGTTAGCAAACATTTGCAAGAAGGGAAGGGTGAAACTCTGCGTGATAAAGTCACATCTCAGAAAGCAATCACTCAGAAAGCTTCTCTCTAGTTATTATCTGAGGATATATTCTTTTTCATAATGGGCCCCAATGCGCTCCCAAATTTCGATTTGCAGATTCCACGAAAAGAGTGTAAGCAAACTGCTTCCTGAGGACTCAGGTGTAACTCTGTGAGATGAATTCACAGATCACAAAGGAGTTTCTCAGAAAGCTTCTTTCACGTTTTGAACTGATGATATTTCCTTCATCAGTGTAGGCCTCAATGTGATCCAAAGTAGCCCTTCTCAGGTTCCTCAACAACAGTGGTAATGGATTGTTCCAGGAAACATAAGTGTAACTCTGTGAGATGAATTCACACTTCACCAAGAAGTTTCTAGGTAAGCTTCTTGCTAGTGTTCATCTGAGGGTATTTCCTTTCTTACCATAATCTTTACTGAGCTAAGAAGTATCCCATTGTAGATTTCAAGAAAACTGTTAGGAAACTGATCACTGAAGAGAAACATTTAACTCTGTGAGTTGCATTCATACATGGAAGTGCATTTTCCCAGAAGGCTTCTTTACAGGTTTTATCTGAAGATATTTCCTTTTTCAACATAGCCCTCAATGAGCTCCCAAATATCACTTGGCAGAATCCACGACGACAGTGTTAGCAAACTGTTCCAAGAAGGGAATGGTGGAACTCTGTGTGATGAAGTCACACATCCGAAAGCAATCTCTCAGAAAGCTTCTCTCTAGTTGTTATCTGAGGCTATTTCCTTTTCACAATGGGCCCCAAAGGGCTCCCAAATATCACTTTGCAGATTCCACGAAAAGAGTGTTAGCAAACTGCTTCCTGAGGTCTAAGCTGTAAATCAGTGAGATGAATTCACAGATCACAAAGAAGTTTCTCGGAAAGCTTCCCTCACGTTCTGAACTGATGATATTTCCTTTATCAGCATAGACCTCAATGCGATCCAAAACTAGCCCATCTCAGGTTCCTCAAAGACAGTTTTAATGGACTGCTCCAGGAAACATAAGTGTAACTCTGTGAGATGAATTCACACATCACCAAGAAGTTTCTAAGAAGCTTTCTAGTTTCTAGTTTTCATCTGAGGATATTCCCTTTGTCACCGTAAGCTTCATTGCGCTAAGAAGTATCCCATTGCAGATTTCAAGAAATGTGTTAGGAAACTGATCACTGAAGAGAAACGTGTAACTCTGTGAGTTGCATTCATACATCGAAGTGCATTTTCCCAGAAGGATTCTTTCCAGTTTTTATCTCAAGGTATTTCCTTTTTCACCATAGCCCTCAATGGGCTCCCAAATATCACTTTGCAGAATCCACGACAACTGTGTTAGCAAACTGTTCCAAGAAGGTAAAGTTGGAACTCTGTGTGCTGAAGTCACACATCAGAAAGCAATCTCTCTGAAAGCTTCTCTCTAGTTATTATCTGAGGATATTTCCTTTTTCACAATGGGCCCCAATGGGATCCCAAATATCCCTTTGCAGATTCCACGAAAAGAGTGTTAGCAAACTGCTTCATGAGGATTAAGTTGTAACTCTGTGAGATGAATTCAAAGAACACAAAAAAGGCCATTACATAGTGGTAAAGGGATCAATTCAACAGGAAGAGCTAACTATCCTAAATGTATATGCACCCTATACAGGAGCACCCAGATTCATAAAGCAAGTCCTTAGAGACTTACAAGGAGACTTAGACTCCCATACAATAATAATGGGAGACTTCAACACTCCACTGTCAACATTAGACATATCAATGAGACAGAAAGGTAACAAGGATATCCAGGAATTGAACTCATCTCTGTACCAAGCGGACCTAATAGACATCTATAGATCTCTCCACCCCAAATCATCAGAATATACATTCTTCTCAGCACCACATCGCCCTTATTCCAAAATTGACCACATAATTGGAAGTAAAGCACTCCTCAGTAAATGTATAAGAACAGAAATTATCACAAACTGTCTCTCAGACCACAGCGCTATCAAACTAGAACTCAGGACTAAGAAACTCAGTCAAAACCGCTCAACTACATGGAAACTGAACAACCTGCTCCTGAATGACTACTGGGTATAAAATGAAATGAAAGCAGAAATAAAGATGTTCTTTGAAACCAATGAGAACAAAGATACAACGTATCAGAATCTCTGAGACACATTTAAAGCAGTGGGAAGAGGGAAATTTATAGCACTAAATGCCCACAAGAGAAAGCAGGAAAGATCTAAAATTGACACTCTAACATCACAATTAAAAGAACTAGAGAGTCAAGAGCAAACACATTCAAAAGCTAGCAGAAGGCAAGAAATAACTAAGATCAGAGCAGAACTGAAGGAGATAGAGACACAAGAAACCCTCCAAAAAATCAATGAATCCAGGAGTTGGTTTTTTGAAAAGATCAACAAAATTGACAGACCGCTAGCAAGGCTAATAAAGAAGAAAAGAGAGAGGAATCAAATAGATGCAATAAAAAATGATAAAGGGGATATCACCACTGACCCCACTGGAATACAAACTACGATCAGAGAATACTATAAACGCCTCTACGCAAATGAACTAGATAATCTAGAAGAAATGGATAATTTCCTGGACACTTACACTCTCCCAAGGCTAAACCAGGAAGAAGTTGAATCCCTGAATAGACCAATAGCAGGCTCTGAAATTGAGGCAACAATTAATAGCCTACCCACCAAAAAAAGTCCAGGACCAGATGGATTCACAGCTGAATTCTACCAGAGGTACAAGGAGGAGCTGGTACCATTCCTTCTGAAACTATTCCAAACAATAGAAAAAGAGGGAATCCTCCCTAACTCATTTTATGAGGCCAACATCATCCTGATACCAAAGCCTGGCAGAGACACAACAAAAAAAAGAGAATTTTAGACCAATATCCCTGATGAACATCGATGCAAAAATTCTCAATAAAATACTGGCAAACCGGATTCAGCAGCACATCAAAAAGCTTATCCACCATGATCAAGTGGGCTTCATCCCTGGGATGCAAGGCTGGTTCAACATTCGCAAATCAATAAACGTAATCCAGCATATAAACAGAACCAAAGACAAGAACCACATGATTGCCTCAATAGATGCAGAAAAGGCTTTTGACAAAATTCAACAGCCCTTCATGCTAAAAACGCTCAATAAATTCGGTATTGATGGAACGTACCTCAAAATAATAAGAGCTATTTATGACAAACCCACAGCTAATATCATACTGAATGGGTAAAAACTGGAAAAATTCCCTTTGAAAACTGGCACAAGACAGGGATGACCTCTCTCACCACTCCTATTCAACATAGTGTTGGAAGTTCTGGCTAGGGCAGTCAGGCAAGAGAAAGAAATCAAGGGTATTCAGTTAGGAAAAGAAGAAGTCAAATTGTCCCTGTTTGCAGATGACATGATTGTATATTTAGAAAACCCCATCGTCTCAGCCCAAAATCTCCTTAAGCTGATAAGCAACTTCACCAAAGTCTCAGGATACAAAATTAATGTGCAAAAATCACAAGCATTCTTATACACCAGTAACAGACAAGCAGAGAGCCAAATCAGGAATGAACTTCCATTCACAATTGCTTCAAAGAGAATAAAATACCTAGGAATCCAACTTACAAGGGATGTCAAGGACCTCTTCAAGGAGAACTACAAACCACTGCTCAGTGAAATCAAAGAGGACACAAACAAATGGAAGAACATACCATGCTCATGGATAGGAAGAATCAATATCGTGAAAATGGCCATACTCCCCAAGGTTATTTATAGATTCAATGCCATCCCCATCAAGCTACCAATGACTTTCTTCACAGAATTGGAGAAAACTGCTTTAAAGTTCATGTGGAACCAAGAAAGAGCCAGCATTGCCAAGACAATCCTAAGTCAAAAGGACAAAGCTGGAGGCGTCACGCTACCTGACTTCAAACTATACTACAAGGTTACAGTAACCAAAACAGCGTGGTACTGGTACCAAAACAGAGATATAGACCAATGGAACAGAACAGAGTCCTCAGAAATAATACCGCACATCTACAGCCATCTGATCTTTGACAAACCTGAGAGAAACAAGAAATGGGGAAAGGATTCCCTATTTAATAAATGGTGCTGGGAAAATTGGCTAGCCATAAGTAGAAAGCTGAAACTGGATCCTTTCCTTACCCCTTATACGAAGATTAATTCAAGATGGATTAGAGACTTAAATGTTAGACCTAATACCATTAAAACCCTAGAAGAAAATCTAGGTAGTACCATTCAGGACATAGGCATGGGCAAGGACTTCATGTCTAAAACACCAAAAGCAACGGCAGCAAAAGCAAAAATTGACAAATGGGATCTAATTAAACTAAAGAGCTTTTGCACAGCAAAAGAAACTACCATCAGAGTGAACAGGCAACCTACAGAATGGGAGAAAATTTTTGCAACCTACTCATCTGACAAAGGGCTAATATCCAGAATCTACAAAGAACTCAAACAAAGATACGAGAAAAAAACAAACAACCCCATCAAAAAGTGGGGAAAGGATATGAACAGACATTTCTCAAAAGAAGATATTCATACAGCCAACAGACACATGAAAAAATGCTCATCATCACTCGCCATCAGAGAAATGCAAATCAAAACCACAATGAGATACCATCTCACACCAGTTAGAATGGCAATCATTCAGAAGTCAGGAAACAACAGGTGTTGGAGAGGATGTGGAGAAATAGGAACACTTTTACACTGTTGGTGGGATTGTAAACTAGTTCAACCATTATGGAAAACAGTATGGCAATTCCTCAAGGATCTAGAACTAGATGTACCATATGACCCAGCCATCCCACTACTGGGTATATAACCAAAGGATTATAAATTATTCTACAACAAAGACACATGCACACGTATGTTTATTGCAGCACTGTTCACAATAGCAACGACTTGGAATCAACCCAAATGTCCATCTGTGACAGACTGGATTAAGAAAATGTAGCACATATACACCATGGAATACTATGCAGCCATAAAAAAGGATGAGTTTGCGTCCTTTGTAGGGACATGGATGCAGCTGGAAACCGTCATTCTTAGCAAACTATCACAAGAAGAGAAAACCAAACACCGCATGCTCTCACTCATAGGTGGGAACTGAACAATGAGATCACTTGGACTCGGGAAAGGGAACATCACACACTGGTGCCTATCATGGGGAGGGGGGAGGAGGGAGGGATTGCATTTGGGAGTTTTACATGATATAAATGATGAATTGAAGGGTGCTGACGAGCTGATGGGTGCAGCACACCAACATGGCATAAGTATACATATGTAACAAACGTCCACATTATGCATATGTACGCTAGAACTTAAAGTATAATAATAAAAAAGAAACTGAAAATTCAAATAAATATCTCCAATGTCTGTAAAAAAAAAAAAAAAGAAAAGAAACTTCTTCGTGATGTGTGAATTCATCTAACAGAGTTACACTTATCTTTCCTGCAACAGTCCATTAACACTGTCTTTGAGGAACATGAGAAGGGCTAATTTGGATCGCATTAAGGCCTATGCTGATAAAGGAAATATCATCAGCTCAAAACGTGAAAGAAGCTTTCTGAGAAACTTCTTTGTGATCTGTGAATTCATCTCATAGAGTTACAGCTTAGACATCAGGAAGCAGTTTGCTAACACTCTTTTCGTGTAATCTGCAAAGTGATATTTGGGAGCCCATTGGGGCCCATTGTGAAAAAGGAAATATCCTCAGATAAAAACTAGAGAGAAGCTTTCTGGGAGATTGCTTTCTGATGTGTGACTTCATCACACAGAGTTCCACCCCTCCCTTCTTGGAACAGTTTGCTAACTCTGTTGTCGTGGATACTGCAACGTGATATTTGTGAGATCATTGAGGGCTATGATGAAAAAGGAAATATCTTCAGATAAAAACTGGAAAGAAGCCTTCTGGGAAAATGCACTTTGATATATGAATGCAACTCACAGAGTTAAACGTTTCTCTTCATTGATTAGTTTGCTAACACCGTTTTCTTGAAATCTGCAATGGGATACTACTAAGCGCAAAGAAGCTTACGGTGACAAAGGAAATACCCTCAGATGAAAACTAGAAAGAATCCTGCTTTGAAACTTCTTGGTGATAAGTGAATTCATCTCACAAAGTTACACGTATGTTTCCTGGAACAGTCCATTAACACTGTCTTTGAGGAATCTGAGAAGGGCTACTTTGGATGGCATTGAAGCCTACACTGATAAAGGAAATATCATCAGTTCAAAACGTCAAAGAAGCTTTCTGAGAAACTTCTTTGTGATCTGTGAATTCATCTTACAGGGTTACAGCTTAGACCTTAGGAAGCAGTTTGCTAACACTCTTTTCGTGAAATCTGCAAAGTGATATTTGGGAGCCCATTGGGGCCCATTGTCAAAAAGGAAATATCCTCAGATAATAACTAAAGAGAAGCTTTCTGAGAGATTGCTTTCTGATGTGTGACTTCACCACACAGAGTTCCACCCTTCCCTTCCTGGAACAGTTTGCTAACACAGTTGTCGTGCATTCTGCAAAGTGATATTTGGGAGCTCATTGAGGGCTATGGTGAAAACGGAAATACCTTGAGATAAAAACTGGAAAGAAGACTTCGGAGAGAATGCACTTCGATATATGAATGCAAGTCACACAGTTACACGATTCTCTTCTGTGATCAGTTTGCTAACACAGTTTTCTTGAAATCTGCAACGGGACACTTCTCAGCACAATGCAGCTTACGGTGACAAAGGAAATATCCGCAGATGAAAATTAGAAAGAAGCTTTCCTAGAAACTTCTTGGTGATGTGTGAATTCATCTCACAGTGTTACACTTATGTTTCCTGGAACAGTCCATTAACACTGTCTTTGAGGAACCTGAGAAGGACTACTGTGGATCGCATTGAGGCCTACGCCGATAAGGGAAATATCATCAGTTCAAAACGTGAAAGAAGCTTTCTGAGAATCTTCTTTGTGTTCTGTGAGTTCATCTCACAGAGTTACAGCTTAGAACTCAGGAAGCAGTTTGCTAACACTCTTTTCGTGTTATCTGCAAAGTGATATTTGGGATCCCATTGTGTCCCATCGTGAACAAGGAGATATCCTCAGATAATAACTAGAGCAAAGCTTTCTCAGAGATTGCTGTCTTATGTGTCACTTCATCACACAGAGTTCCACCCATCCCTTCTTGGAATAGTTTGCTAACACTGTTGTCGTGGATTGTGCCAAGTGATATTTGGGAGCTCATTGAGGGCTATGGTGAAAATGGAAATATCTTCAGATATAAACTGGAAGGAAGCCTTCTGGGAAAATGCACTTCGATGTATGAATGCAACTCACAGAGTTACACGTTTCTCTTCAGTGATCAGTTTCCTAACCCTTTTCTTGAAATGTGCAATGGGATACATCTTAGCGCAATGAAGCTAACGGTGAGAAAGGAAATATCCTCAGATGAAAACTGGAAAGAAGCTTTCTTAGAAACTTCTTGGTGTTGTGTGAATTCATCTCACAGAGTTACACTTATGGTTCCTGGAACAGTCCATTAACACTGTCTTTGTGGAACCTGAGAAGGGGTACTGTGGATCGCATTGAGGCCTACGCTGATAAAGGAAATATCATCAGTCAAAACGTGAAAGAAGCTTTCTGGGAAACTTCTTTGTGTTCTGTGAATTCATCTCACAGATGTACAGCTTAGACCTCAGGAAGCAGTTTGCTAACACTCTTTTCATGGTATCTGCAAGGTGATATTTGTAAGCGCATTGGGGCCCATTCTGAAAAAGGAAATATCCTCAGATAATAAATAGGAAGAAGCTTTCTGAGAGATAGCTTTCTGATGTGTTACTTCATCACACAGAGTTCCACCCTTCCCTTCATGGAACAGTTTGCTAACACTGTTGTCGTGGATTCTGCCAAGTGATATTTTGGAGCTCAGTGAGGGCTATGGTGAAAAAGGAAATATCATCAGATAAAAACTGGAACGACGCCTCCTGAGAAAATGCACTTCGATGTATGAATGCAACTAACAGAGTTACACGTTTCTCTTTAGTGATCAGTTTGCTAACATATTTTTCTTAAAATCTGCAATGGGATACTTCTTAGCGCAATGAAGCTTATGGTAACAAAAGAAATATCCTCAGATGAAAACTAGACAGAACATTTCTTAGAAACTTCTTGGTGACGTGTGAATTCATCTCACAGACTTACATTTATGTTTCCAGGAACAATCCATTAACACTGTCTTTGAGGGAGCTGAGAAGGGCTACTTTGGATCGCATTGGGACCTAAGCTGATAAAGGAAATATCATCAGTTCAAAAAGTGAAAGAAGCTTTCTGAGAATCTTCTTTGTGTTCTGTGAATTCATCTCAGAGAGTTACAGCTTTGACCTCAGGAAGCAGTTTGCTAACACTCTTCGTGGAATCTGCAAAGTGATATTAGGGAGCCCACTGGGGTGAACTGGGAAAAGGGAAATATCCTCAGATAATAACTACAGAGAAGCTTTCTGAGAGATTGCTTTCTGATGTGTGACTTCATCACTCAGAGTTCCACCCTTCCCTTTTTGGAACAGTTTGTTAACGCTGTTGTCGTGGATTCTGAAAGGTGATATTTGGGAGCTCATTGAGGGCTATGGTGAAAAAGGAAATATCTTCAGATGAAAACTGGAAAGAAGCCTTCTGGGAAGATGCACTTCGATGTATGAATGCAGCTCACATAGTTACACGTTTCCCTTCTGTGATCAGTTTCCTAACACGGTTTTCTTGAAATCTGCAATGGGATATTCTTCAGCTCAGAGAACCTTACGATGACAAAGGTAATACCCTCAGAGGAAAACTACAAAAAAGGTTTCCTAGAAACTTCTTTGTGATGGGTGAATTCATCTCACAGTGTTACACTTTGGTTTCCTGGAACAGTCCAGTAACACTGTCTTTGAGGAAAGTGAGAAGGGCGACGTTGGATCGCATTGAGGCCTACACTGAAGAAGGAAATATCATCAGTCCAAAACGTGACAGAAGATTTCTGAGAAACTTCTTTGTGATCTGTGAATTCATCTCACAGTGTTACAGCTTAGACCTCAGTAAGTAGTTTGCTAACACTCTTTTCGTGGTATCTGAAAAGTGATATTAGGGAGCCCATTGGGGCCCATGGTGAAAAAGGAAGTATCCTCAGATAATAACTAGAGAAAAGCTTTCAGAGAGATTGCTTTCTGATGTGTGACTTCATCACACAGATTTCCACCCTTCCCTTCTTGGAACAGTTTGCTAACACTGTTGTTGTGGATTCTGCAAAGTGATATCTGGGAGCTCATTGAGGGCTACAGTGAAAAAGGAAATATCTTCAGATAAAAACTGGAAAGAAACCTTCTGGGAAAATGCACTTCGATGGATGAATGCAACTCACATATTTACACGGTTCTCTTCAGTGATCAGTTTCCCAACACATTTTTCTTGAAATATGCAATGGGATACTTCTTAGCGCAATGAAGCTTACGATGTCAAAGCAAATATGCTCAGATGAAAATTAGAAAGAAGCTTTCCTAGAAATGTCTTGGTGATGTGTGAGTTCATCTCACAGAGTTACACTTATGTTTCCTGGAACAGTCCATTAACACTGTTTTGAGGAACCTGAGAAGGGCTACTTTGTGTCGCATTGTGGCCTACGCTGATAAAGGAAATATCATCAGTTCAAAACGTGAAAGAAGCTTTCTGAGAAACTTCTTTGTGATTTGTGAATTCGTCTCACAGGTTATAGTAGACCTCAGGAAGCAGTTTGCTAATAGTCTTTTCGTGGAATCTGCAAAGTGATATTTGGGAGTCCTTCGGGGCCCATGGTGAAAAACCTTATATCCTCAGATAATAACTAGAGAGAAGTGTTCTGAGAGATTGCTTTCTGATGTGTGACTTCATCACACAGAGTTCCACACTTCCCTTCTTAGATCAGTTGTCTAACACTGTTGTCGTGGATTCTGCAAAGTGATATTTAGGAGCTCATTGAGGCCTTTGGTGAAAAAGGAAATATCTTCAGATAAAAACTGGAAAGAAGACTTCTGGGAAAATGCAGTTTGATGTATGAATGCAACTCACAGAGTTACACCTTTCTCTTCAGTGATCAGTTTGCTAACACAGTTTAATTGAAATCTGCAATGGGATAGTTCTTAGTGCAATGAAGCTTACGGTGACAAAGTATATATCCTCAGACGCAAACTAGAGAGAAGCTTTCTTGGAATCATCTTGGTGATGTGTGATTTCGTCTCACAGAGTTACACTTATGTTTCCTGTAACAGTCCATTAACACTGTCTTTGAGGATCCTGAGCAGGGCTCCTTTGAATCGCATTGCGGTCTACGCTGATAAAGGAAATATCATCAGTTCAAAACGTGAAAGCAGCTTTCTGAGAATCTACTTTGTGATCTGTGAATTCACCGCACAGGGTTATAGCTGACTCCTCAGGAAGCAGTTTGCTAACACTCTTTTCGTGGAGTCTGCAAAGTGATATTTGGGAGCCAATTGGGACCCATTGTGAAAAAGGAAGTATCCTCAGATAATAACTCGAGAGAAGCTTTCTGAGAGATTGCTTTCTGATGTTTGATTTCATTACACAGTGTTCCACACTTCCCTTCTTAGAACAGTTTGCTTATACTGTTGTTGTGGATTCTGCCAAGTGGTATTTTGAGCTCATTGAGGACTGTGGTGAAAAAAGAAATATCTTCAGATAAAAACTGGAAAAAATCCTTCTGGGAAAATGCACTTCGATGCATGAATGCAACTCACAGAGTTACACGTTTCTCTTCAGTGATCAGTTTGCTAACACAGTTTTCTTGAAATCTGCACTGGGATACTTCTTAGCGCAATGAAGCTTATGGTGACAAAGGAAATATCACCAGATGACAACTACAAAGAAGCTTTCCCATAAACTACTTTTTGATGGGTGAATTCATCTTACACAGTTACACTTTGTCCTGATGAATCAGTGTGCTAACACACTTTTCGTGCAATATGCAAAGTGATATTTCGCAGCCCTTTGGGGCCCATTGTGAAAAAGGAAATATCCTCAGATAATAACTAGAGACAAGTTTTCGGAGAGATTGCTTTCTAATGTGTGACTTCATCACACAGACTTCCACCTTCCCTTCTTGGAACAGTTTGCTAACACAGTTGTCGTGGATTCTGCAAAGTGATATTTGGGAGCTCATTGAGGACTATGGTGAAAAAGGAAATCTCTTCAGATAAAAACTGGAAAGAAGCCTTCTGGGAAAATGCACTTTGATGTATGTATGCACCTCACAGAGTTACACGTTTGTCTTCAGTGATCAGTTTCCTAACAGTTTTCTTGAAATCTGCAATGGGATATTTCTTAGCGCAATGAAGCTTGCGGTGACAAAGGACATATCCTCAGATGAAAATTAGAAAGAAGCTTTCAAAAAACTTCTCGGTGTTGTGTGAATTCGTCTCACAGAGATACACATTTGTTTCCTGGAACAGTCCATTAACACTGTCTTTGAGTAACCTGAAAAGTGCTACTTTGGATCGCATTGAGTCCTACGCTGAGAAAGGAAATATCATCAGTTCAAAAAGTGAGATAAGCTTTCTGAGAAACTTCTTTGGGATCTGTGAATTCATCTCACAAAGTTACAACTTAATCCAAAAGAAGCAGTTTGCTAACCCTCTCTTCGTGGAATCTGCAAAGTGATATTTGGGAGCCCATTGGGGCCCATTGTGGAAAAAGAAAATATCCTCCGACAATAACTAGAGAGAAGCTTTCTGAGACATTGCTTTCTGAGGTGTGACTTCACCAGACACATTTCCACCCTTCCCTTCATGGAACAGTTTGCTAACACTGTTGTCGTGGATTCTGCAAAGTGATATTTGGGAGCGCATTGGGGGCTGTGGTGAAAAAGGAAATGTCTTCAGATAAAAACTGGAAAGAAGCCTTATTTGAAAATGCACTTCGGATGTATGATAGCAACTCACAGAGTTACACGTTTCTCTAAACTGATCAGTTTCCTACCAGTTTTCTTGAAATCTGCAATGGGATATTTCTTAACGCAATGAAGGTTACTGTGACAAAGGAAATATCCTAAGATGAAAGCTAGAAAGAAGCCTTCTTAGAAACCTGTTGGTGATGTGTGAATTCGTCTCACAGAGTTACACTTATGTTTCCGGGAACAGTCCTTTAACACTGTCTTTGAAGAACTCGACAAGGGCTACTTTGGATTGCATTGAGGCCTACGCTGATAAAATATAATCAGGTCAAAAAGTGATAGAAGCTTTCTCAGAAACTTCTTTGGGATCTGTGAATTCATGTCACAGAGTTACAAATTATTCCTCATGAAGCAGTTTGCTAACACTCTCCTCGTGGAATCTGGAAAGTGATATTTGGGAGACCTTTGGGGCCCATTGTAAAAAAGGAAATATCCTCAGTTAATAACTAGAGAGAAGCTTTCTGAGAGATTGCTTTCTGAGGTGTGACTACATCACACAGAGTTCCACCCTTCCCTTCTTGGAACAGTTTGCTAACACCGTTGTCGTGGATTCTGCAAAGTGATATTTGGGAGTTCCTTGAGGACTATGGAAAAAAAGGAAATATTTTCAGATATAAACTGGAAAGAAGCCTTCTGGGAAAATGCACTTCGATGTGTGAATGCAACTCACAAAGTAACACGTTTCTCTTCAGTGATCACTTTATTAACACAGTTTTCTTGAATTCTGCAGTGGGATACTTCTTCGCGCATTGAAACTTACCGTGACAAAGGAAATATCCTCTGATGAAAACAAGAAAGAAGCTTTCTGAAAACTTCTCGGTGATGTGTGGATTCATCTCACGGGGTTACACTTATTTTTCCTGGAACAGTCCATTAACACTGTTTTTGAGGAACCTGAGAAGGGGAACTGAGAATCGCATTGAGGCCTACGCTGATAAAGCAAATATCATCAGTTCAAAAAGTGAGAGAAGCTTTCTGAGAAACTTCTTTGTGATCTGTGAATTCGTCTCACAAAGTTACAACTTAATCCTCATGAAGCAGTTTGCTAACCCTCTCTTCGTGGAATCTGCAAAGTGATATTTGGGAGCCCATTGGGGCCCATAGTGAAAAAGGAAATATCCTCAGATAATAAATAGAGGGAAGCTTTCTGAGAGATTGCTTTCTGATGTGTGACTTCATCATACAGACTTCCCCGCTTCCTGTCTTGGAACAGTTTGCTAACACAGTTGTCATGGATTCTGCAAAGTGATATTTGGGAGCTCATTGAGGGCTATGGTGAAAAAGAAAATATCTTCAGATAAAAACTGGAAAGAAGCCTTCTGGTAAAATGCACTTTGATGTATGAATGCAACTCACAGAGTTACAAGTTTCACTTCAGTGATCAGTTTGCTAACACAGTTTTCTTGAAATCTGTAATGGGATACTTCTTACCGCAATGAAGCTTCCGGTGACAAGGACATATCCTCAGATGAAAAATAGAAGGAAGCTTTCTTAGAAACTTCTTGGTCATGTGTGAATTCATCTCACAGAGTTACACTTATGTTTCCTGGAACAGTGCAGTAACACTGTCTTTGATGAACCGGGGAAGGGACACTTTGGATCGCATTGAGGCCTACGATGATAAAGGAAATATCATCAGTTCAAAACGTGAGAGAAACTATCTGAGAAACGTCTTTGTGATCTGTGAATTCATCACACTGAGTTACAAGGTAGTCCTCAGGTAGCAGTTTGCTAACACTCTTTTCATGGAATCTGCAAAGTGATATTTTGGAGCCCATCGAGGCAGATTGGGAAAAGGAAATATCCTCAAATCATAACTAGAGAGAAGCTTTCTGAGAGATTGCTTTCTGATGTGTGACTTCATCACACAGGCTTCCACCCTTCCCTTCATGGACCAGCTTGCTAACAAAGTTGTCGTGGATTCTGCAAAGTGATATTTCGGAGCTCATTAAGGACTATGGTGAAAAAGGAAATATCTTCACATAGATATAGGAAAAAATCCTTCTGGGAAAATGCACTTCGATGTATGAATGCAACTCACAGAGTTACACCTTTCTCTTCAGTGATCAGTTTGCTAACACATTTCTTGGAATCTGCAATGGGATACTTCTTACCACAAGGAAGCTGATGGTGACAAAGGAAATATCCTCAGATGAAAACTAGAAAGAAGCTTTCTCAGAAACTTCTTGGTGATGTGTAAATTCATGTCACCGAGTAACACTTATGTTTCCTGGAACAGTCCATTAACACTGTTTTTGAGGAACCTGAGAAGGGATACTTTGGATCGCATTGAGGCCTACGCTGGTAAAGGAAATATCATCAGTTCAAAAAGTGAAGGAAGTTTTCGGAGAAACTTCTCTGTGCTCTGTTAATTCATCTCAAAGAGTTACAACTTAGACTTCAGGGAGCAGGTTGCTAGCACTCTTCGTGGAATCTGGAAAGTGATATTTGGGAGAGTACTGGGGTCCATTGTGAAAAAGGAAATATCCTCAGATAATAACTAGGGAGAAGCGTTCTGAGAGATTGCTTTCTGATGTGTGACTTCATCACACAGAGTTCCATCCTTCCCTTTTTGGAACAGTTTGCTAACACCATTGTCGTGGATTCTGCAAAGTGATATTTGGTGTCTCCTTGAGGGCTATGGTGAAAAAGGAAATATCTTCAGATAAAAACTGCAAAGAAGCCTTCTGGGAAAATGCACATCGATGTATGAATGCACTTAACCGAATTACACTTTTCTCTTCAGTGATCTGTTTCCTGACGGTTTTTTTGAAATCTGCAATGGGATACTTCTTAGCTCCATGAAGATTACTGTGACAAAGGAAATATGCTTGAGGAAACTGAGAAGGGCTCCTTTAGATTGCATTGAGTCCTACGCTTATAAAGGAAATATAAGCAGTTCAAAAAGTGAGGGAAGCTTTCTGAGAAACTTCTTTGTGATCTGTACATTCATCTCACAGTGTTACAACTTAGTCTTCATGAAGCAGTTTGCTAAAACTATTTACGTGGAATCGGCGAAGTGATATTTGGGAG
The DNA here is from genome assembly GCF_007565055.1 of Rhinopithecus roxellana. NCBI lineage: Eukaryota > Metazoa > Chordata > Mammalia > Primates > Cercopithecidae > Rhinopithecus > Rhinopithecus roxellana. Next base: position 3,274,217 of record NC_044564.1, on the reverse strand, counting down.
TCCATTGGGGCCCATTGTGAAAAAGGAAATATCCTCAGATAATAACTAGAGAGAAGCTTTCCGAGAGATTGCTTTTTGAGGTGTGACTTCTTCACACAGAGTTCCACACTTCCCTTCTTGGAACAGTTTGCTAACACAGTTGTCGTGGAATCTGCAAAGTGATATTTGGGAGCTCATTGAGGGCTATGGTGAAAAAGGAAATATCTTCAGATAAAAACTGGAAAGAAGCCTTCTGGGAAAATGCACTTCAATGTATGAATACAACTCACAGAGTTACACCTTTGTCTTCAGTGATCAGTTTCCTAACACAGTTTTCTTGAAATCTGCAATGGGATACTTCTTAGCTCAATGAAGCTTATGGGGACAAAGGAAATATCCTCAGATAAAAACTACAAAGAAGCTTTCCTAGAAACTTCTTTGTGATGTGTGAATTCATCTCACAGAGTTACAACTTAGTCCTCATGAAACAGTTCGCTAAGACTCTTTTCGTGGAATCTGCAAAGTGATATTTGGGAGACCAGTGGGCCCACTGTTAAAAAAGAAATATCCCCAGATAATAGCTAGAGAGAAGCTTTCCGAGAGACTGCTTTCTGATGCGTGACTTCATTACGCAGAGTTCCACCCTTCCCTTCTTGGAACAGTTTGCTAACACACTTGTCGGGGATTCTGCAAAGTGATATTTCAGAGCTCATTGAGGGCTTTGATGAAAAAGGAAATATCTTCAGATAAAAACTGGAAAGAAGCGTTCTAGGAAAATTCACTTCGATGTATGAATGCAATTCACAGAGTTACGCGTTTCTCTTCAGTGATCCGTTTGCTAAAACAGTTTTCTTGATATCTGCAATGGGATAATTCTTAGCACAAAGAAGCTTACGATGACAAAGGAAATATCCTCAGATGAAAACTAGAAGGAAGCTTTCTTAGAAACTTCTTGATGATGTGTGAATTCATCTCGCAGAGTTACACTTATGTTTCCTGGAACAGTCCTTTAACACTGTCTTTGAGGAACCTAAGAAGGGGTACTTTAGATCACATTGAGGGCTACGCTGAAAAAGGAAATATCATCAGTTCAAAATGTGAATGAAGATTTCTGAGAAACTTCTTTGTGATCTGTGAATTCATCTCACAGGGTTACAGCTTAGACCTCAGGAAGCATTTTGCTAACACTCTTTTCGAGGAATCTGCAAAGTTTTATTTGGGAGCCCATTGGGGCCCATTGTGAAAAATTAAATGTCCTCAGAATAACTAGAGTGAAGCTTTCTGAGAGACTGCTTTCTGATGTGTGACTTCATCACAGAGTTCCACCCTTCACTTCTTGGAACAGTGTGCTAACAGTTGTCGTGGATCCTGCAAAGTGATATTTGGGAGCTCATTGAGGGCTATGTTGAAAAAGGAAATATCTTCAGATAAAAACGGGGAAGAAGCCGTCTGGGAAAATGCACTCGATGTATGAATGCAACTCACAGCGTTACGCATTGCTCTTCGGTGATCCGTTTGCTAACACAGTTTTCTTGAAATCTGCAATGGGATACTTCTTAGCACAATGAAGCTTATGGTGACAAAGGAAATATCCTCAGATGAAAACTAGAAAGAAGGTTTCTTAGAAACTTCTTGGTGATATGTGAATTCATCTCACAGAGGTACACTTATGTTTCCTGGAACAGTCCATTGACACTGTCTTTGAGGAACCTGAGAAGGCTACTTTGATCGCATTAAGGCCTACGCTGATAAGGAAATTATCATCAGTTCAAAACGTGAAAGAAGTTTTCTGAGAATCTTCTTTGTGATCTGTGAATTCACCACACAGTGTTACAGATTAGACTTCACGAAGCTGTTTGCTAACACTCTTTTCGTGGAATGCAACGTGATATTTGGGAGACCTTTGGGCACCCATTGTGAAAAAGGAAATATCCTCCGATAATAACTAGAGAGAAGCTTTCTGAGAGATTGCTTTGTGATGTGTGACTTCATCACACAGAGTTCCACCCTTCCCTTCTTCGAACAGTTTGCTAACACTGTTGTCGTGGATTCTGCCAAGTGATATTTGGGAGCTCATTGAGGGCTATGGTGAAAAAGGAAATACCTTCAGATAAAAACTGGAAAGAAGTCCCCTGGGAAAATTCACTTCCATGTATGAATGCAACTCACAGAGTTACACCTTTCTCTTCAGTGATCAGTTTGCTAACACAGTTTTCTTGAAATCTGCAATGGGATACTTCTTCGTGCAATGAAGTTTACGGTGACAAAGGAAATATCCTCAGATGAAAACTAGAAAGAAGCTTTCCTAGAAACTTCTTGGTGATGTGTGAATTCATCTCACAGAGTTACACTTATGTTTCCTGGAACAGTCCATTAACACTGTCTTTGAGGAACCTGAGAAGGGCTACTTTGGATCGCATTGAGGCCTACGCTGATAAAGGAATTATCATCAGTTCAAAATGTGAAAGAAGCTTTCTGAGAAACTTCTTTGTGATCTGTGAATTCATCTCACAGAGTTACAGATTAGACCTCAGGAAGCAGTTTACTCACACTCTTTTCGTGGAATCTGCAACGTGATATTTGGGGGCCCTTTGGGGCCCATTGTGAAAAAGGAAATATCATCAGATAATAATTAGAGAGAAGCTTTCTGAGAGATTGCTTTCTAATGTGTGACTTCATCAAACAGAGTTCCACCCTTCCCTTCTTGGAACAGTTTGGTAACACTGTTGTCATGGATTCTGCAAAGTGATATTTGGGAGCTCATTGAGAGCTATGGTGAAAAAGGAAATATCTTCAGATAAAAACTGGAAGGAAGACTTCTGGGAAAATGCACTTCGATGCATGAATGCAACTCACAGAGTTACCACTTTCTGTTCAGTGATCAGTTTCCTAACACAGTTTTCTTGAAATCTGCAATGGGATATTCTTAGCACAATGCAGCTTAAGAAGACAAAGGAAATATCCTCAAATGCAAACTAGAAAGAAGCTTTCCTAGAAACTTCTTGGTGATGTGTGAATTCATCTCATGGAATTACATTGATGTTTCTTGGAACAGTCCATTAACACTGTCTTTGAGGAACCTGAGAATGGATACTTTGCATCGCATTGAGGCCTACGCTGGTAAAGGAAATGTCATCAGTTCAAAACGTGAAAGAAGCTTTCTGAGAAACTTTTTGTGATCTGTGAATTCATCTCACAGATTTACAGCTCACACCTCAGGAAGCAGTTTGCTAACACTCTTTTCGTGGAATGCAACGTGATATTTGGGAGACCTTTGGGCACCCATTGTGAAAAAGAAAATATCCTCCGATAATAACTAGAGAGAAGCTTTCTGAGAGATTGCTTTGTGATGTGTGACTTCATCACACAGAGTTCCACCCTTCCCTTCTTGGAACAGTTTGCTAACACTGTTGTCGTAGATTCTGCCAAGTGATATTTGGGAGCTCATTGAGGGCTATGGTGAAAAAGGAAATACCTTCAGATAAAAACTGGAAAGAAGTCCTCTGGGAAAATGCACTTCGATGTATCAATGCAACTCTCAAAGTTACACGGTTCTCATCAGTGATCAATTTGCTCACCCAGTTTTCTTGAAATCTGCAATGGGATATTTCTTAGCACAATGAAGCTTACGGTGACAAACGAAATATCCTCAGATGAAAAGTAGAAACAAGCTTTCTTAGAAACTTCTTGGTGATGTGTGAATTCATCTCACAGAGTTTCACTTATGTTTCCTGGAACAGTCCATTAACACTAGCTTTGAGGAACCTGAGAAAGGGTACTTTGGATCGCATTGAGGCCTACGCTGATAAAGGAATTACCATCAGTTCAACATGTGAAAGAAGCTTTCTGAGAAACTTCTTTGTGATCGGTGAATTCGTCTCACAGAGTTACAGCTTAGACATCAGGAAGCAGTTTGCTAACACTCTTTTCGTGGAATCTGCAAAGTGATATTTGGGAGCCCCTTTGGGCATATTGTGAAAAAGGAAGCATCCTCAGAAAATAACTAGAGAGAAGCTTTCTGAGAGATTGCTTTCTGTTGTGTGACTTCAGCACAGAGAGGTCCACCCTTCCCTTCTTGGAACAGTTTGCTAACCGAGTTGTCGTGGTTTCTGCAGGGTGATATTTGGGAGCTCATTGAGGGCTATAGTGAAAGCGGAAATATCTTCAGATAAAAACTGGAAAGAAGCCTTCTGGGAAAATGCACTTGATGTATGAATGCATCTCACAGAGTTACACATTTTTGTTCAGTGATCAGTTTCCTAACAGAGTTTTCTTGAAATCTTCAAAGGGATACTTCTTAGCCCAATGAAAATACACTGAGAAAGGAAATATGCCCAGATGAAAAGTAGAACGAAGCTTTCTTCGAAACTTCTTGGAGATGTGTGAATTCATCTCACAGAGTTACACTTATGTTTCCTGGAACAGTCCATTAACACTCTTTTTGAGGAACCCGTGAAGGGTTACTTTGGATCACATTGAGGGCTACGCTGATAAAGAAATATCGTCATTTCAAAACGTGAAAGAATCTTTCTGAGAAACTTCTTTGTGATATGTGAATTCATCTCACAGAGTTACGGCTTAGACCTCAGGAAGCACTTTTCTAACACTCTTTTCGTGGAAGCTGCAAAGTGATATTTGGGAGCCCATTGGGCCCCATTGTGAAAAAGGAAATATCCTCAGATAATAAGTAGAGAGAAGCTTTCTGAGAGATTGCTTTCTGATATGTGACTTCAGCACACAGAGTTCCACCCTTCCCTTCTTCGAACAGTTTGCTAACACCGTTGTCGTGGATTCTGCCAAGTGATATTTCGGAGCTCATTGAGGGCTATGGTGAAAAAGGAAACATCTTCAGATAATAACTGGAAAGAAGCCTTCTGGGAAAATGTCCTTTGATGTATATATGCAAGTCACAGAGTTACACCTTTCTCTTAATTGATCAGTTTCCTAACACAGTTTTCTTGAAATCTGCAATGTGACACTACTTAGCGCAATGAAGCTTATGTTGACAAAGGAAATACCCTCAGATGAAAACGAGAAAGAAACTCTCTTGGAAACTTTTGGTGATGTGTGAATTCATCTCACAGAGTTACAATTATGTTTCCTGGAACAGTCCATTAACACTGTCTTTGAGGAATCTGAGAATTGCTAATTTTTGATCACATTGAGGCCTACGCTGACAAAGGAAATATCATCAGTTCAACATGTGAAAGAATTTTCAGAGAAACTGCTTTGTGATCTCTGAACTCATCCCACAGAGTTACAGCTTATACCTCAGGAAGCAGATTGTAACACTCTTTCCGTGGAATCTGCAAAGTGATATTTGGGAGCCCATTGTGGCCCATTGTGAAAAAGGAAATATCCTCAGATAATAAGTAGAGAGAAGCTTTCCGAGAGATTGCTTTCTGATGTGTGACTTCATCACACAGAGTTCCACCCTTCCCTTCTTGGTACAGCTTGCTAACACTGTTTTCATGGATTCTGAAAAGTGATATTTGGGAGCTCATTGAGGGCTTAGGTGAAAAAGGAAATATCTTCAGATAAAAACTGGAAAGAAGCCTTCTGGGAAAATGCACTTCGATGTATGAATGCAACTGGCAGAGTTACACGTTTGTCTTCAGTGATCAGTTTGCTAACACAGTTTTCTTGAAATCTGCAATGGGATACTTCTTAGTGCAATGAAGCTTACGGTGACAAAGAAATATCCTCAGATGAAAACAAGAAAGAAGCTTTCTTAGAAACTTCTTGGGGATGTGAGAATTCATCTCACGAAGTTATACTTATGTTTCCTGGAACAGTCCATTAACACTGTCTTTGTGGAAACCTTAGAGGGCTACTTTGTATCGCATTGAAGCCTACGCTGATAAAGGAACTATCATCAGTTCAAAACATGAAAGAAGCCTTCTGAGAAACTTCTTTGTGATCTGTGAATTCATCTCACAGAGCTACAGCTCAAAACTCAGTAGTCACCTTGCTAACACTCTTTCCGTGGTATCTGCAAAGCGGTATTTGGGAACCCGTTGGGGCCCATTGTGAAAAAGGAAATATCCTCAGATAATAACTAGAGACAAGCTTTCTGAGAGATGGCTTTCTGATGTGTGACTTCATCACACAGAGTTCCACCCTTCCCTTCTTGGAATCAGTTTGCTAACACCATTGTCGTGGATACTGCAAAGTGATATTTGGGAGCTCATTGAGGACTACGGTGAAAAAGGAAATATCTTCAGATAAACACTGGAAAGAAGCCTTCCGGGAAAATGCACTTTGATGTATGAATGCAACTAAAGAGTTGCACGTTTCTCTTCAGTGATCAGTTTACTAACACATTTTTCTTGAAATCTGCAATGGGATACTTCTTAGTGCAATGAAGCTTACAGTGAGAAAGGGAATATCCTCAGAAGAAAAGTAGAACGAATCTATCTAAGAAACTTCTTGGAGATGTGTGAATTCATCTCACAGAGTTACACTTATGTTTCCTGGAACAGTCCATAAAAACTGTCTTTGAGGAACCTGAGAAGGGTACATTGGATCGCATTGAGGCCTATGCTGATAAAGGAAATATCATCAGGTCATAACGTGAAAGAAGCTTTCTGAGAACCTTCTTTGTGATCGGTGAATTCATCTCACAGAGGTACAACTTAGTCTTCATGAAGCAGTTTCCTGACACTCGTTTCGTGGAATCTGCAAAGTGATATTTGGGAGACCATTGGGGACCATTGTGAAAAGGAAATATCCTCAGACAATAACTAGAATGATGCTTTCTGAGAGATTGCTTTCTAATGTGTGACTTCATCACAATGAGTACCACCCTTCCTTTCTTGGAACAGGTTGCTAACACTGTTGTCATGGATTCTGCCAAGTGATATTTCGGAGCTCATTGAGGACTACGGTGAAAAAGGAAATATCTTCATATAAAAACATTAAAGAAGCCTTTAGGGAAAATGCACTTCGATGTATGAATGCAACTCACAGAGTTACACGTTTCTCTTCAGTAATCAGTTTCCTAACACAGTTTCCTTGAAACCTGAAATGGGATACTTCTTAGCTCAATGAAGCTTAGAGTGACAACGGAAATATCCTCAGATGAAAACTAGAAAGAAGTTTTCCTAGAAACTTCGTGGTGATGTGTGACTTCATCTCACAGAGTTACACTTCCGTTTCCTGAACAGTCCATTAATACTGTCTTTGAGGAACCTGAGAGGGGCTACTTTGCATAACTTTGAGGCCTACGCTGATAAAGGAAATATCATCATTTCAAAACGTGAAAGAAGGTTTCTAAGAATCTTCTTTTTGATCTGTGAATTCATCTCACAGTGTTACAGCTGAGTCCTCAAGGAGCAGTTTGCTAACACTCTTTTCGTGGAATCTGCAAAGTGATATTTGGAGCCCATTGGGGTCCATTGTGAAAAAGGAAATATCCTTAGGTAATAACTATAGAGAAGCTTTCTGAGAGATTGCTTTCCGATGTGTGATTTCATCAACAGAGTTCCACCCTTCCCCTCTGGGAACAGTTTGCTAACACTATTGTCGTGGATTCTGCAAAGTGATATTTGGGAGCTCATTGAGGGCTATGGTGAAAAAAGAAATATCTTCAGATAAAAAATGGAAAGAAGCCTTCTGGGAAAATGCACTTCGATGTATGAATGCAACTCACAGAGTGGTACCTTTCTCTTCATTGATCAGTTTGCTAACACAGTTTTCTTGAAATCTGCAATAAGATACTTCTTAGCGCAATGAAGCTTATGGTGACAAAGGAAATATCCTAAGATGAAAAGTAGAAAGAACTTTCTCAGAAACTTCTTGGTGATCTGTGAATTCATCTCACAGAATTACACTTATGTTTTCGGGAACAGTCCTTTAACACTGTCTTTGAGGAACCCGAAAAGGGTTTCTTTGGATCGCATTGAGTCCTACGCTGATAAAGGAAATATGATCAGTTCAAAACGTGAAAGAAGCTTTCTGAGAATATTCTTTGTGATCTGTGAATTCATCTCATAGAGTTACAACTTAGTCCTCATGAAGCAGTTTGCTAACACGCTTATTGTGGAATCTGCAAAGTGATATTTCGGAGAACTTTGTGGCCCATTGTGAAAAAGGAAATATCCTCAGATAATAACTAAAGAGAAGCTTTCTGAGAGATTGCGTTCTGAGGTGTGACTTCCTCACTCAGAGTTCCTCCCTTCCCTTCTTGGAACATTTTGCTTACACAGTTGTTGTGAATTCTGCAAATTGATATTTGGGAGCTCTTTGAGGGCTGTGGTGAAAAAGGAAATATCTTCAGATAAAAACTTGAAGGAAGCCTTCTGGGAAAATGCACTTCGATGTACGAATGCAATTCACAGATTTACACCTTTCTCTTCAGTGATCAGTTTGCTAACACAGTTTTCTTGAAATCTGCAGTGGGATACTTCTTAGCGCAATGAAGCTTATGGTGACAAAGTAAACATCCTCAGATGAAAACTAGAAAGAAGTTTTCCTAGAAACTTCTTGTTGATGTGTGAATTCATCTCACAGAGGTACACTAATGTTTCCGGGAACAGTCCAGTAACTCTGTCTTTGAGGAAACTTAGAAGGGTTACTTTGGATCGCAATGAGGCCAACGCTGATAAAGGAAATATCATCAGTTCAAAACGTGAAAGAAGCTTTCTGAAAAACTTCTTCGTGATCTGTGAATTCATCTCACAGAGTTGGAACTTAGTCCTCATGAAGCAGATTGTTAACACTCTTTTCTTGGAATCTGCAAAGTGATATTTGGGAGCCTATTGGGGCCCATGGTGAAAAAGGAAATATACTCAGATAATAACAAGAGAGAAGCTTTCTGAGAGATTGCTTTCTTATGTGTGACTTCATCACACAGAATTCCACCCTTCCCTTCTTGGAAGAGTTTGCTAACACAGTTGTCGTGGATTCTGCAAAGTGATATTTGAGAGCTCAATGAGGGCTATGGTGAAAAACGAAATATCTTCACATAAAAACTGGAGGGAAGCCTTCTGGGAAAATGCACTTCGATGTATGAACGCAACTGAAAGAGAAACACGTTTCTCTTCAGTGATCAGTTTGCTAAAACAGTTTTCTTGAAATCTACAATGGGATACTTCTTAGCGTAAAGAAGCTTACGGTGAAGAAGGAAATAACCTCAGAAGAAAACTAGAAAGAAGCTTACTTTGAAACTTCTTGGTGAAGTGTGAATTCATCTCACAGAGGTACACTTATGTTTTCTGGAATAGTCCATGACACTCTCTTTGAGGAACCTGAGAAGGGCTACTGTGTATCGCATTCAGGCCTATGCTGTGAAAGGAAATATCATCAGTTAAAAACGTGAGGGAAGCTTTCTGAGAAAAGTCTTTGTGATCTGTGTATTCATCTCACAGTGTTACAGCTTTGATCTAAGGAAGCACTGTGCTAAAACTCTTATCGTGGAATTTGTAAAGTGATATTTGGGAGCCCTGTGGGGCCCATTGTGAAAAAGGAAATATCCTCAGATAATAACTAGAGAGAAGCTTTCTGAGAGATTGCTTTCTGATGTGTGACTTCATCACACAGAGTTCCACCCTTCCCTTCATGGAACAGTTTGCCTACACCGTTGTCGTGGATTCTGCAAAGTGATATTTGGGAGCTCATTGAGGCCTTTGGTGAAAAAGGAAATATTTTCAGATAAACACTGGAAAGAAGCCTTCTGGGAAAATGCTCTTCGATGTATGAATACAACTCACAGAGTTACACGATTCTCTTCAGTGATCAGTTTGCTAACACATTTTTCTTGAAATCTACAAGGGGATACTTCTTAGCCCAATGAAGCTTACGGTGACAAAGGAAATATCCTCAGATGAAAACTAGAAAGAAGCTTTCTTAGAAACTTCTTGGTGCTGTGTCAATTCATCACACAGAGTTACACTTACGTTTCCTGGAACAGTCCATTTACACTGTCTTTGAGGAACCTGAAAAGAGCTACTTTGGATCCATTGACGCCTACGCTGATAAAGGAAATATCATCAGTTCAAAACGTGAAAGAAGCTTTCTGAGAAACTTCTCTGCGATCTGTGAAATCATTTCACAGAGTTATAGCTTAAGCCTCAGGAAGCAGTTTGCTAACACTCTTTTCGTGGAATCAGCAAAGTGATATTTGGGAGCCCTTTGGGTCCCATTGTGTAAAAGGAAATATCCTCAGATAATAACTAGAGAGAAGCTTTCTGAGAGATTGCTTTCTGATGTGTGACTTCATCACACAGCGTTCCACCCTTCCCTTCGTGGAACAGTTTGCTAACACTTGTCGTGGATTATGCAAAGTGATATTTGGGAGCTCATATAGGGCTATAGTGAAAAAGGAAATATCTTCAGATAAAAACTGGAAAGAAGCCTTCTGGGAAAATGCACTTCGATTTATGAATGCAACTCACAGAGTTACACGTTTCTCTTCAGTGATCAGTTCCCTAACACAGTTTTCTTGAAATCTACAATGGGATACTACTGAGCTCAATGAATCTTACAGTGACAAAGGAAATATCCTCAGATGAAAACTAGAAAGAAGCTTTCCTAAAATCTTCGTGGTGATGTGTGAATTCATCTCACAGAGATACACTTATGTTTCCTGGAACAGTCCATTAACACTGTTTTCGAGGAACCTGAGAAGGGCTACTTTGGATCGCATTGAGGCCTACGCTGATAAAAGAAATATCATCAGTTCAAAACGTGAAACAAACTTTCTGAGTATCTTCTTTTTTTTTTTTTTTATTATACTTTAAGTTCTAGGGTACATGTGCATAACGTGCAGGTTTGTTACATATGTATACTTATGCCATGTTGGTGTGCTGCACCCATCAACTCGTCAGCACCCATCAATTCATCATTTATATCATGTATAACTCCCCAATGCAATCCCTCCCTCCTCCCCCTCCCCGCTCCCCATGATAGGCCCCAGTGCGTGATGTTCCCCTTCCCGAGTCCAAGTGATCTCATTGTTCAGTTCCCACCTATGAGTGAGAACATGCGGTGTTTGGTTTTCTGTTCTTGTGATAGTTTGCTAAGAATGATGGTTTCCAGCTGCATCCATGTCCCTACAAAGGATGCAAACTCATCCTTTTTTATGGCTGCATAGTATTCCATGGTGTATATGTGCCACATTTTCTTAATCCAGTCTGTCACAGATGGACATTTGGGTTGATTCCAAGTCTTTGCTATTGTGAATAGTGCCGCAATAAACATACGTGTGCATGTGTCTTTGTAGTAGAATAATTTATAATCCTTTGGGAATATACCCAGTAGTGGGATGGCTGGGTCATATGGGACATCTAGTTCTAGATCCTTGAGGAATTGCCATACTGTTTTCCATAATGGTTTAACTAGTTTACAATCCCACCAACAGTGTAAAAGTGTTCCTATTTCTCCACATCCTCTCCAACACCTGTTGTTTCCTGACTTCTTAATGATTGCCATTCTAACTGGTGTGAGATGGTATCTCATTGTGGTTTTGATTTGCATTTCTCTGATGGCGAGTGACGATGAGCATTTTTTCATGTGTCTGTTGGCTGTATGAATATCTTCTTTTGAGAAATGTCTGTTCATGTCCTTTCCCCACTTTTTGATGGGGTTGTTTGTTTTTTTCTCGTATATTTGTTTGAGTTCTTTGTAGATTCTGGATATTAGCCCTTTGTCAGATGAGTAGGTTGCAAAAATTTTCTCCCATTCTGTAGGTTGCCTGTTCACTCTGATGGTAGTTTCTTTTGCTGTGCAAAAGCTCTTTAGTTTAATTAGATCCCATTTGTCAATTTTTGCTTTTGCTGCCGTTGCTTTTGGTGTTTTAGACATGAAGTCCTTGCCCATGCCTATGTCCTGAATGGTACTACCTAGATTTTCTTCTAGGGTTTTTATGGTATTAGGTCTAACATTTAAGTCTCTAATCCATCCTGAATTAATCTTCGTATAAGGGGTAAGGAAAGGATCCAGTTTCAGCTTTCTACTTATGGCTAGTCAATTTTCCCAGCACCATTTATTAAATAGGGAATCCTTTCCCCATTTCTTGTTTCTCTCAGGTTTGTCAAAGATCAGATGGCTGTAGATGTGCGGTATTATTTCTGAGGACTCTGTTCTGTTCCATTGGTCTATATCTCTGTTTTGGTACCAGTACCATGCTGTTTTGGTTACTGTAGCCTTGTAGTATAGTTTGAAGTCAGGTAGCGTGACGCCTCCAGCTTTGTCCTTTTGACTTAGGATTGTCTTGGCAATGCGGGCTCTTTTTTGGTTCCATATGAACTTTAAAGCAGTTTTTTCCAATTCTGTGAAGAAACTCATTGGTACCTTGATGGGGATGGCATTGAATCTATAAATAACCTTGGGCAGTATGGCCATTTTCACGATATTGAGTCTTCCTATCCATGAGCATGGTATGTTCTTCCATTTGTTTGTGTCCTCTTTGATTTCACTGAGCAGTGGTTTGTAGTTCTCCTTGAAGAGGTCCTTTACATCCCTTGTAAGCTGGATTCCTAGGTATTTTATTCTCTTTGAAGCAATTGTGAATGGAAGTTCATTCCTGATTTGGCTCTCTGCTTGTCTGTTGCTGGTGTATAAGAATGCTTGTGATTTTTGCACATTAATTTTGTATCCTGAGACTTTGCTGAAGTTGCTTATCAGCTTAAGGAGATTTTGGGCTGAGACGATGGGGTTTTCTAAATATACAATCATGTCATCTGCAAACAGGGACAATTTGACTTCTTCTTTTCCTAACTGGATACCCTTGATTTCTTTCTCTTGCCTGATTGCCCTAGCCAGAACTTCCAACACTATGTTGAATAGGAGTGGTGAGAGAGGGCATCCCTGTCTTGTGCCAGTTTTCAAAGGGAATTTTTCCAGTTTTTGCCCATTCAGTATGATATTAGCTGTGGGTTTGTCATAAATAGCTCTTATTATTTTGAGATACGTTCCATCAATACCGAATTTATTGAGCGTTTTTAGCATGAAGGGCTGTTGAATTTTATCAAAAGCCTTTTCTGCATCTATTGAGACAATCATGTGGTTCTTGTCTTTGGTTCTGTTTATATGCTGGATTACGTTTATTGATTTGCGAATGTTGAACCAGCCTTGCATCCCAGGGATGAAGCCCACTTGATCATGGTGGATAAGCTTTTTGATGTGCGGCTGAATCCGGTTAGCCAGTATTTTATTGAGAATTTTTGCATCAATGTTCATCAGGGATATTGGTCTAAAATTCTCTTTTTTTGTTGTGTCTCTGCCAGGCTTTGGTATCAGGATGATGTTGGCCTCATAAAATGAGTTAGGGAGGATTCCCTCTTTTTCTATTGATTGGAATAGTTTCAGAAGGAATGGTACCAGCTCCTCCTTGTACCTCTGGTAGAATTCAGCTGTGAATCCATCTGGTCCTGGACTTTTTTTGGTGGGTAGGCTATTAATTGTTGCCTCAATTTCAGAGCCTGCTATTGGTCTATTCAGGGATTCAACTTCTTCCTGGTTTAGCCTTGGGAGAGTGTAAGTGTCCAGGATATTATCCATTTCTTCTAGATTTTCTAGTTGATTTGCGTAGAGGCGTTTATAGTATTCTCTGATGGTAGTTTGTATTTCTGTGGGGTCAGTGGTGATATCCCCTTTATCATTTTTTATTGCATCTATTTGATTCCTCTCTCTTTTCTTCTTTATTAGCCTTGCTAGCGGTCTGTCAATTTTGTTGATCTTTTCAAAAAACCAACTCCTGGATTCATTGATTTTTTGGAGGGTTTTTTGTGTCTCTATCTCCTTCAGTTCGGCTCTGATCTTAGTTATTTCTTGCCTTCTGCTAGCTTTTGAATGTGTTTGCTCTTGCCTCTCTAGTTCTTTTAATTGTGATGTTAGAGTGTCAATTTTAGATCTTTCCAGCTTTCTCTTGTGGGCATTTAGTGCTATAAATTTCCCTCTACACACTGCTTTAAATGTGTCCCAGAGATTCTGGTATGTTGTATCTTTGTTCTCATTGGTTTCAAAGAACATCTTTATTTCCGCTTTCATTTCGTTATGTACCCAGTAGTCATTCAGGAGCAGGTTGTTCAGTTTCCATGTAGTTGAGCGGTTTTGATTGAGTTTCTTAGTCCTGAGTTCTAGTTTGATTGCACTGTTGTCTGAGAGACAGTTTGTTATAATTTCTGTTCTTTTACATTTGCTGAGGAGTGCTTTACTTCCAATTATGTGGTCAATTTTGGAATAAGTGCGATGTGGTGCTGAGAAGAATGTATATTCTGTTGATTTGGGGTGGAGAGTTCTATAGATGTCTATTAGGTCCGCTTGGTGCAGAGATGAGTTTAATTCCTGGATATCCTTGATAACTTTCTGTCTCGTTGATCTGTCTAATGTTGACAGCGGAGTGTTGAAGTCTCCCATTATTATTGTATGGGAGTCTAAGTCTCTTTGTAAGTCCCTAAGGACTTGCTTTATGAATCTGGGTGCTCCTGTATTGGGTGCATATATATTTAGGAGAGTTAGCTCTTCCTGTTGAATTGATCCCTTTACCATTATGTAATGGCCTTCTTTGTCTCTTTTGATCTTTGATGGTTTAAAGTCTGTTTTATCAGAGACAAGGATTGCAACCCCTGCTTTTTTGTGTTCTCCATTTGCTTGGTAGATCTTCCTCCATCCCTTTATTTTGAGCCTATATATGTCTCTGCATGTGAGATGGGTCTCCTGAATACAGCAGACTGATGGGTCTTGACTCTTTATCCAATTTGCCAGTCTGTGTCTTTTAATTGGAGCATTTAGTCCATTAACATTTAAGGTTAATATGGTTATGTGTGAACTTGATCCTGCCATTATGATATTAACTGGTTATTTTGCTCGTTAGTTGATGCAGTTTCTTCCTAGCCTCGATGGTCTTTACATTTTGGCGTGTTTTTGTGATGTCTGGTACCGGTTGTTCCTTTCCATGTTTAGGGCTTCCTTCAGGGTCTCTTGTAAGGCAGGCTTGGTGGTGACAAAATCTCTAAGCATTTGCTTATCTGTACAGGATTTTATTTCTCCTTCACTGATGAAACTTAGTTTGGCTGGATATGAAATTCTGGGTTTAAAATTCTTTTCTTTAAGAATGTTGAATATTGGCCCCCACTCTCTTCTGGCTTGTAGAGTTTCTGCCGAGAGATCTGCTGTTAGTCTGATGGGCTTCCCTTTGTGGGTAACCCGACCTTTCTCTCTGGCTGCCCTTAAGATTTTTTCCTTCATTTCAACTTTGGTGAATCTGGCAATTATGTGTCTTGGAGTTGCTCTTCTGGAGGAGTATCTTTGTGGCGTTCTCTGTATTTCCTGAATTTGAATGTTGGCCTGCCCTACTAGGTTGGGGAAGTTCTCCTGGATGATTTCCTGAAGAGTGTTTTCCAACTTGGTTCCATTTTCCCCCTCACTTTCAGGCACCCCAATCAGGCGTAGATTTGGTCTTTTTACGTAATCCCATACTTCTTGCAGGCTTTGCTCATTTCTTTTTCTTCTTTTTTCTTTTGGTTTCTCTTCTCACTTCATTTCATTCATTTGATCTTCAATCGCTGATACTCTTTCTTCCAGTTGATCGAGTCGGTTACTGAAGCTTGTGCATTTGTCACGTATTTCTCGTGTCATGGTTTTCATCTCTGTCATTTCGTTTATGATCTTCTCTGCATTAATGAGTCTAGCTGTCAATTCTTCCACTCTTTTTTCAAGATTTTTAGTTTCTTTGCGCTGGGTACGTAATTCCTCCTTTAGCTCTGATAAGTTTGATGGACTGAAGCCTTCTTCTCTCCTCTCGTCCAAGTCATTCTCTGACCAGCTTTGATCCGTTGCTGGCGATGCGCTGCGCTCCTTTGCAGGGGGAGATGCGCTCTTATTTTTTGAGTTTCCAGCTTTTCTGCCCTGCTTCTTCCCCATCTTTGTGGTTTTATCTGTCTCTGGTCTTTGATGGTGGTGACGTACTGATGCGGTTTTGGTATAGGTGTCCTTCCTGTTTGATAGTTTTCCTTCTGACAGTCAGAAGGACTGTCTGTTGGTCTGTTGGAGATTGCTTGAGGTCCACTCCAGACCCTGTTTGCCTGGGTGTCAGCAGCAGAGGTTGCCGAAGATAGAATATTGCTGAACAGCGAGTGTACCTGTCTGATTCTTCCTTTGGAAGTTTCCTCTCAGGGGTGTACTCCACCCTGTGAGGTGTGGGGTGTCAGACTGCCCCTAGTGGGGGATTTCTCCCAGCTAGGCTACTCTGGGGTCAGGGACACACCTGAGCAGGCAGTCTGTCCGTTCTCAGATCTCAACCTCCGCGTTGGGAGATCCACGGCTCTCCCCAAAGCTGTCAGACAGAGTCGTTCGCGTCTGCACTGGCTCCTGCTACTTCCCCTGTTGGTCTTCAGCTGTGCGCTGTCCCCAGAGGTGGAGACTACAGAGACAGGCAGGCTTCGTTGAGCTGCTGTGAGCTCCACCCAGTTCGAGCTTCCCAGCGGCTTTGTTTACCTACTTAAGCCTCAGCAATGGCGGGCGCCCCTCCCCCAGCCTCGCTGCTGCCTTGCGGATAGATCGCGGCAGACTGCTGTGTTAGCAGTGAGGGAGGCCTCGTGGGCGTGGGACCCTCCCGGCCAGGTGTGGGATATATTCTGGTGTGCCTGCATGCTTACAGCGCAGTATTGGGGTGGGAGTTACCCGATTTTCCAGGTGTTGTGTGTCTCAGTTCCCCTGGCTAGGAAAACGGATCCCCTTCCCCCTTGTGCTTCCAGGTGAGGCGATGCCTCGCCCTGCTTCAGCTCTCGCTGGTCAGGCTGCAGCAGCTGACCAGCACCGATTGTCCGGCACTCCCTAGTGAGATGACCCCAGTACCTCAGTTGAAAATGCAGAAATCACCGGTCTTCTGTGTCACTCGCGCTGGGAGTTGGAGACTGGAGCTGTTCCTATTCGGCCATCTTGCTCCGCCCCTCCTGAGTATCTTCTTTGTGATCTGTGAATTCATCTCACAGAGTTACCGCTGAGTCCTCAAGAAGCAGTTTTCTAACAATCTTTTCGTGGCATCTGCAAAGTGATATTTGGGATCCCATTGGGGCCCATTGTGAAAAAGGAAATATCCTCAGATAATAATTAGAGAGAAGCTTTCTGAGAGATTGCTTTCTGATGTGTGACTTCTTCACACAGAGTTACACTCTTCCCTTCTTTGAACACTTTGCTAACACTTTTGTCGTGGATTCTGCAAAGTGATATTTGAGAGCTCATTAATGGCTATGGTGAAAACGGAAATATCTTCATATAATAACTGGAAAGAAGGCTTCTGGGAAAATGCACTTCGATGTATGAATGCAACTCACCGAGTTACATGTTTCTCCTCAGTCATCAGTTTGCTAAGACAGTTTTCTTGAAATCTGCAATGGCTTACTTCCTAGTGTAAGGAAGCTTACGGTGACAAAGTAATTATCCTCAGATTTAGAGCAGAAAGAAGCTTTCCTGGAATCTTCTTGGTGATTTGTGAATTCTTCTCACTGATTTACACATATGTTTCCTGCAACAGTCCATTAACACTATCTTTGAGGAACCTGAGAAGGGCTTCTTTGGATCACATTGAGGCCTACGCTGATAAAGGAAATATCATCAGGTCAAAACGTGAAAGAACCTTTCTGAGAAAATTATTCGTGATCTGTGAATTCATCTCACAGAGTTACAGCTTAGACCTCAAGAAGCAGTTTGCTAACACTCTGTTCGTGCAAACTGCAAAGTGATATTTGGGAGCCCATTGGGGCCCATGCTGAAAAAGGAAATACCCTCAGATAGTAACTAGAGAGAAGACTTCTGAGAGATTGCTTTCTGATGTGTGACTTCATCACACAGAGTTCCACCCTTCCCTTCTTCTAACACTTTGCTAACACTGTTGTCGTGGATTCTGCCAAGTGATATTTGGGAGCTCATTGAGGGCTATGGTGAAAAAGGAAATATCTTCAGATTAAAACTGGAAAGAAGCCTTCTGGGAAAATGCACTTCTATTTATGAGTGCAACTCACAGAGTTACACATTTCTCTTCAGTGATCAGTTTGCTAACACACTTTTCTTGACATCTGCAGTGGGATACTTCTTAGAGTAATGAACCTTATGAGGCAAAGGAAATATCCTCAGATGAAAACTCCAAAGAAGCTTTCCCAGAAACTTCTTGGTGATGTGTGAATTCATCTCACAGAATCACACTTATGTTTCCAGGAACAGTCCACTAACACTCTCTTTGAGGAAAATGAGAATGACAACTTTGGATTGCATTGAAGCCTACGCTGATAAAGCAAATATCATCAGTTAAAAACGTAAAAGAAGCTTTCTGAGAAACTTCTTTGTGATCTGTGAATTCATCTCACAGAGTTACAACTTAGTCCTCATGAAGCCGTTTGGTAACACTATATTCGTGGAATCTGCACAGTGATATTTGGAGCTAATTGGGGCCCATTGTGAAAAAGGAAATATCCTCAGATAATAACTAGATAGAAGCTTTCTGAGAGATTGCTTTCTGATGTGTGACTTCATCACACAGAGTTCCACCCTTCCCTTCTTGGAACAGTTTGCTAACACAGTTATCCTGGATTCTGCAAAGTGACATTTGGGAGCTCATTGAGGGCTATGTTGAAAAAGGAAATATCTTCAGATAAAAACTGGAAAGAAGGCTTCTGGGAAAATGCACTTCGATGTACGAATACAACTCACAGAGTTACATGTTTCTCTTCAATGGTCAGTTTGCTAACACAGTTTTCTTGAAATCTGCAATGGGATACTTCTTAACGCAATGAAGCTTACGGTGAAAAAGGAAATATCCTCATTTGAAAACTAGAACGAAGCTTTCTTAAAAACTTCTTGATGATGTGTGTATTCATCTCATAGAGTTACACCTATGTTTCCTGGAACAGTTCATTAACGCTATCGTTGAGGAACCTGAGAAGGGCCACTTTGGATCGCATTGAGGCCTACGCTGATAACGCAAATATCATCAGTTCAATACGTGAAAGAATATTTCTGAGAAGCTTCTTTGAGATCTGTGAATTCATCTCAGTGTTACAACTTAGTCCTCGGGAAGCAGTTTGCTAACAATCTTTTCGTGGAATCTGCAAAGTGATATTTGTGAGCCCATTAGGGCCCATTGTGAAAGACGAAATATCCTCAGATAATAACTAGAGAGAAGTTTTCTGAGAGATTCCTTCTGATGTGTGACTTCATCACACAGAGTTCCACCCTTCCCTTCTTGGAACACTTTGCTAACACAGTTGTCCTGGATTCTGCAAAGTGATATTTGGGAGCCTATAGAGGGCTATGGTGAAAAAGGAAATATCTTCAGATAAAAACTGGAAAGAAGACTTCTGCGAAAATGCACTTCGATGTACGAAAGGAAATCACAGACTTACACGTTACCTTTCAGTGATCAGTTTGCTAACACAGTTTTCTTGCAATCTGCAATGGGATATTTTTAGCGCAATGAAGCTTACAGTGACAAAGGAAATATCCTCAGATGAAAACTAGAAAGAAGCTTTTCCAGAAACTTCTTGGTGATGTGTGAATTCATCTCACAGAGTTACACTTATGTTTCCTGGAGCAGTCCATTTATACTGTCTTTGAGGAACCTGAGAAGGGCTACTTTGAATCGCATTGACGCCTACAATTATGAAACAAATATCATCAGTTCAAAACGTGAGAGAAACTTTCTGAGAAACTTCTGTGTGATCTGTGAATTCATCACACAGTCTTACAACTTAGTCCTCATGAAACAGTTTGCTAACACTCTTTTTGTGGTACCGTTAAAGTGATATTTGGGATCCCAGTGGAGCCTATTGTGAACAAGGAAATGTCCTCAGATAATAACTAGAGAGAAGCTTTCTGAGGGATTGCTTTCTGATGTGTGACTTCATCGAACAGAGTTCCATCCTTCCCTTCTTGGAACAGATTTGTAACACAGTTGTGGATTCTGCAAAGCGATATTTGGGAGCTCATTGAGGGCAATGGTGAAAAAGGATATATCTTCAGATAAAAACTGGAATGAAGCATTCTGCGAAAATGCACTCTGATGTATGAATGCAACGTACAGAGATAATCCTTTCTCTTCAGTAATCAGCTTGCTAAGACAGT
This sequence comes from Rhinopithecus roxellana, assembly GCF_007565055.1. Lineage (NCBI taxonomy): Eukaryota > Metazoa > Chordata > Mammalia > Primates > Cercopithecidae > Rhinopithecus > Rhinopithecus roxellana. The sequence goes on along the minus strand of NC_044564.1, from coordinate 3,254,180 downwards.
TATCTTTTTATCTGCAATGGGATACTTCTTAGCGCAAGGAAGCTTACGGTGACAAAGGAAATATCCTCAGATGAAAAGTAGAAAGAAGCTTTCCTGGAAACTTCTTGGTGATGTGTGAATTCAGCTCACAGAGTTTCATTTATGTTTTCTGTAACAGTCCATTAACACTGTCTGTGAGGAACCTGAGAAGGGCTCCTTTGTATCGCATTGAGGCCTACGCTGATAAAGGAAATATCATCAGTTCAAAATATGAAAGAAGCTTTCTGAGAATCTTCTTTGTGATCTGTGAATTCATCTCACAGAGTTACAGCTTAGACCTCAGGAAGCAGTTTGCTAACACTCTTTTCGTGGAATCTGCAAGGTGATATTTGGGAGCGCATTGCAGCCCATTGTGAAAAAGGAAATAACCTCCGATAATAACTAGAGAGAAGCTTTCTGAGAGATAGATTTCCGATGTGTGACTTCATCACACAGAGTTCCACACTTCCCTTCTTGGAACACTTTGCTAACACTATTGTCTTGGAATCTGCAGAGTGATATTTGGGAGCTCATTGAGGGCTATGGTGAAAAAGGAAATATCTAAATAAAAACTGGAAAGAAGCCTTCTGGGAAAATGCACTTCCATGTATGAATGCATCTCACAGAGTTACACTTTCTCTTCAGTGATCAGTTTCCTAACAGTTTTCTTGAAATCTGCAATGGGATACTTCTTAATGTGATGAAGCTTACGGTGACAAAGGAAATATCCTCAGATGAAAGCTAGAAAGAAGCTTTCGTAGAAACTTCTTGATGATGTGTGATTTCATCTCACAGAGTTACACTTTTGTTTCCTGAAACAGTCCATTAACACTGTCTTTGAGGAACCTGAGAAGGGCAACTTTGGATCGCATTGACGCCTACTCTGATAAAGGAAATATCATCAGTTCAAAATGTGAAAGAAAGTTTCTGAGAAACTTCTTTGTGATCTGTGAATTCATCTCACAGAGTTACAGTTTAGACCTCAGGAAGCAGTTTCCTAACCCTCTTTTCGTGGAATCTGCAAAGTGAAATTTGGAAGCCCATTGGGGCCCATTGTGAAAAAGGAAATATCCTCAGATAATAACTACAGAGATTCTTTCTGAGAGATTGCTTTCTGATGGGTGACTTCATCACACAGAGATCCACTCTTCCCTTCTTGGAGCCATTTGCTAACACTGTTGTTGTGAAGTCTGCCAAGTGATATTTGGGAGCTCATTGAGGGCTATGGTGAAAAAGCAAATATCTTCAGATAAAAACTGGAATGAAGCCTTCTGGGAAAATGCACTTCGATGTATAAATGCAACTCACAGAGTTATTCGGTTCTCTTCAGTGATCAGTTTGCTAAGACAGTTTTCTTGAAATCTGCAGTGGAATACTTCTTAGCGCAGTGAAGCTTACGGGGACAAAGGAAATATCCTCAGATGAAAAATAGAAAGAAGCTTTCCTAGAAACTTTTTGATGATGTGAGAATTCATCTCACAGTGTTACACTTATGTTTCCTGGAACAGTCCATTAACACTGTCTTTGAGGAACCTGAGAAGGGCTCCTTTGGATCGCATTGTGGACTACGATGATATAGGAAATATCATCAGTTCAAAACCTGAAAGAAGCATTCTAAGAAACTTCTTTGCGATCTGTGAATTCATCTCACAGTGTTAAAACGTAGTCCACATGAAGCAGTTTGCTAACACTCCTTTCGTGGGATCTGCAAAGTGATATTTGGGATCCCTTTGGGGCCCATCGTGCAAAAGGAAATATCCTCAGATAATAACTAGAGAGAAGCTTTCTGAGAGATTGCTTTCTGATGTGTGACTTCATCACACAGAGTTCCACCCTTCTCTTCTTGGAACAGTTTGCTAACACTGTTGTTGTGGTATTCTACAAAGTGATATTTGTGAGCTCTTTGAGCGCTATGGTGAAAAAGGAAATAACTTCAGATAAAACCTGGAAAGAAGTCTTCTGGGAAAATGCACTTCCATGTATGAATGCAACTCACAGAGTTACACGTTTCTCTTCAGGGATCAGTTTGCTAACACGGTTTTCTTGAAATCTGCAATGCGATACTTCTTTTTTTTTTTATTATACTTTAAGTTCTAGTGTACATGTACATAACGTGCAGGTTTGTTACATATGTATACTTATGCCATGTTGGTGTGCTGCACCCATCAACTCGTCAGCACCCATCAATTCACCATTTATATCATGTATAACTCCCCAATGCAATCCCTCCCTCCTCCCCCCTCCCCCCTCCACATGATAGGCCCCAGTACGTGATGTTCCCCTTCCCGAGTCCAAGTGATCTCATTCTTCAGTTCCCACCTATGAGTGAGAACATGCGGTGTTTGGTTTTCTGTTCTTGTGATAGTTTGCTAAGAATGATGGTTTCCAGCTGCATCCATGTCCCTACAAAGGACGCAAACTCATCCTTTTTTATGGCTACATAGTATTCCATGGTGTATATGTGCCACATTTTCTTAATCCAGTCTGTCACAGATGGACATTTGGGTTGATTCCAAGTCTTTGCTATTGTGAATAGTGCCGCAATAAACATACGTGTACATGTGTCTTTATAGTAGACTAATTTATATTCCTTTGGGTATATACCCAGTAGTGGGATGGCTGGGTCATATGGGACATCTAGTTCTAGATCCTTGAGGAATTGCCATACTGTTTTCCATAATGGTTGAACTAGTTTACAATCCCACCAACAGTGTAAAAGTGTTCCTATTTCTCCACATCCTCTCCAACACCTGTTGGTTTCCTGACTTCTTAATGATTGCCATTCTAACTGGTGTGAGATAGTATCTCATTGTGGTTTTGATTTGCATTTCTCTGATGGCGAGTGATGATGAGCATTTTTTCATGTGTCTGTTGGCTATATGAATATCTTCTTTTGAGGAATGTCTGTTCATATCCTTTCCCCACTTTTTGATGGGGTTGTTTGTTTTTTTCTCGTATATTTGTTTGAGTTCTTTGTAGATTCTGGATATTAGCCCTTTGTCAGATGAGTAGGTTGCAAAAATTTTCTCCCATTCTGTAGGTTGCCTGTTCACTCTGATGGTAGTTTCTTTTGCTGTGCAAAAGCTCTTTAGTTTAATTAGATCCCATTTGTCAATTTTTGCTTTTGCTGCCGTTGCTTTTGGTGTTTTAGACATGATGTCCTTGCCCATGCCTATGTCCTGAATGGTACTACCTAGATTTTCTTCTAGGGTTTTTATGGTATTAGGTCTAACATTTAAGTCTCTAATCCATCTTGAATTAATCTTCGTAAAAGGGGTAAGGAAAGGATCCAGTTTCAGCTTTCTACTTATGGCTAGCCAATTTTCCCAGCACCATTTATTAAATGGGGATTCCTTTCCCCATGTCTTGTTTCTCTCAGGTTTGTCAAAGATCAGATGGCTGTAGATGTGCGGTATTATTTCTGAGGACTCTGTTCTGTTCCATTGGTCTATATCTCTGTTTTGGTACCAGTACCATGCTGTTTTGGTTACTGTAGCCTTGTAGTATAGTTTGAAGTCAGGTAGCGTGACGCCTCCAGCTTTGTCCTTTTGACTTAGGATTGTCTTTGCAATGCGGGCTCTTTTTTGATTCCATATGAACTTTAAAGCCGTTTTTTCCAATTCTGTGAAGAAACTCATTGGTAGCTTGATGGGGATGGCATTGAATCTATAAATAACCTTGGGGAGTATGGCCATTTTCACGATATTGATTCTTCCTATCCATGAGCATGGTATGTTCTTCCATTTGTTTGTGCCCTCTCTTATTTCACTGAGCAGTGGTTTGTAGTTCTCCTTGAAGAGGTCCTTGACATCCCTTGTAAGCTGGATTCCTAAGTATTTTATTCTCTTTGAAGCAATTGTGAATGGAAGTTCATTCCTGATTTGGCTCTCTGCTTGTCTGTTACTGGTGTATAAGAATGCTTGTGAATTTGCACATTAATTTTGTATCCTGAGACTTTGCTGAAGTTGCTTATCAGCTTAAGGAGATTTTGGGCTGAGACGATGGGGTTTTCTAAATATACAATCATGTCATCTGCAAACAGGGACAATTTGACTTCCTCTTTTTCTAACTGGATACCCTTGATTTCTTTCTCTTGCCTGATTGCCCTAGCCAGAACTTCCAACACTATGTTGAATAGGAGTGGTGAGAGAGGGCATCCCTGTCTTGTGCCAGTTTTCAAAGGGAATTTTTCCAGTTTTTGCCCATTCAGTATGATATTAGCTGTGGGTTTGCAATAATTGCTCTTATTATTTTGAGGTACGTTCCATCAATACCGAATTTATTAAGCGTTTTTAGCATGAAGGGCTGTTGAATTTTGTCAAAAGCCTTTTCTGCATCTATTGAGACAATCATGTGGTTCTTGTCTTTGATTCTGTTTATATGCTGGATTACGTTTCTTGATTTGCGAATGTTGAACCAGCCTTGCATCCCAGGGATGAAGCCCACTTGATCATGGTGGATAAGCTTTTGGATGTGCTGCTGAATCCGGTTTGCCAGTATTTTATTGAGAATTTTTGCATCAATGTTCATCAGGGATATTGGTCTAAAATTCTCCTTTTTTGTTGTGTCTCTGCTAGGCTTTGGTATCAGGATGATGTTGGCCTCATAAAATGAGTTAGGGAGGATTCCCTCTTTTTCTATTGATTGGAATAGTTTCAGAAGGAATGGTACCAGCTCCTCCTTGTAACTCTGGTAGAATTCAGCTGTGAATCCATCTGGTCCTGGACTTTTTTTGGTGGGTAGGCTATTAATTGTTGCCTCAATTTCAGAGCCTGCTATTGGTCTACTCAGGGATTCAACTTCTTCCTGGTTTAGCCTTGGGAGAGTGTAAGTGTCCAGGAAATTATCCATTTCTTCTAGATTTTCTAGTTGATTTGCATAGAGGCGTTTATAGTATTCTCTGATGGTAGTTTGTATTTCTGTGGGGTCAGTGGTGATATCCCCTTTATCATTTTTTATTGCATCTATTTGATTCCTCTCTCTTTTCTTCTTTATTAGCCTTGCTAGCGGTCTGTCAATTTTGTTGATCTTTTCAAAAAACCAACTCCTGGATTCATTGATTTTTTGGAGGGTTTTTTGTGTCTCTATCTCCTTCAGTTCAGCTCTGATCTTAGTTATTTCTTGCCTTCTGCCAACTTTTGAATGTGTTTGCTCTTGCCTCTCTAGTTCTTTTAATTGTGATGTTAGAGTGTCAATTTTAGATCTTTCCTGCTTTCTCTTGTGGGCATTTGGTGCTATAAATTTCCCTCTTCACACTGCTTTAAATGTGTCCCAGAGATTCTGGTATGTTGTATCTTTGTTCTCATTGGTTTCAAAGAACATCTTTATTTCCGCTTTCATTTTGTTATGTACCCAGTAGTCATTCAGGAGCAGGTTGTTCAGTTTCCATGTAGTTGAGCGGTTTTGATTGAGTTTCTTAGTCCTGAGTTCTAGTTTGATTGCACTGTGGTCTGAGAGACAGTTTCTTATAATTTCTGTTCTTTTACATTTGCTGAGGAGTGCTTTCCTTCCAATTATGTGGTCAATTTTGGAATAAGTGCGATGTGGTGCTGAGAAGAATGTATATTCTGTTGATTTGGGGTGGAGAGTTCTATGGATGTCTATTAGGTCCGCTTGGTGCAGAGATGAGTTCAATTCCTGGATATCCTTGTTAACTTTCTGTCTCGTTGATCTGTCTAATGTTGACAGCGGAGTGTTGAAGTCTCCCATTATTATTGTATGGGAGTCTAAGTCTCTTTGGAAGTCTCTAAGGACTTGCTTTATGAATCTGGGTGCTCCTGTATTGGGTGCATATATATTTAGGAGAGTTAGCTCTTCCTGTTGAATTGATCCCTTTACCATTATGTAATGGCCTTCTTTGTCTCTTTTGATCTTTGATGGTTTAAAGTCTGTTTTATCAGAGACTAGGATTGCAACCCCTGCTTTTTTTTGTTCTCCATTTGCTTGGTAGATCTTCCTCCATCCCTTTATTTTGAGCCTATGTATGTCTCTGCATGTGAGATGGGTCTCCTGAATATAGCAGACTCATGGGTCTTGACTCTTTATCCAGTTTGCCAGTCTGTGTCTTTTAATTGGAGCATTTAGTCCATTAACATTTAAGGTTAATATTGTTATGTGTGAACTTGATCCTGCCATTATGATATTAACTGGTTATTTTGCTCATTAGTTGATGCAGTTTCTTCCTATCCTCGATGGTCTTTACATTTTGGCATGTTTTTGCGATGGCTGGTACCGGTTGTTCCTTTCCGAGCAAGATGGCCGAATAGGAACAGCTCCAGTCTCCAACTCCCAGCGCGAGCGACACAGAAGACCGGTGATTTCTGTATTTTCAACTGAGGTACTGGGGTCGTCTCACTAGGGAGTGCCGGACAATCGGTGCTTGTCAGCTGCTGCAGCCTGACCAGCGAGAGCTGAAGCAGGGCGAGGCATCACCTCACCTGGAAGCGCAAGGGGGGAGGGGATCCGTTTTCCTAGCCAGGAGAACTGAGACACACAACACCTGGAAAATCGGGTAACTCCCACCCCAATACTGCGCTGTAAGCATACAGGCACACCAGGAGAATATATCCCACACCTGGCCGGGAGGGTCCCACACCCACGAAGCCTCCCTCACTGCTAACACAGCAGTCTGCCGCGATCTATCCGCAAGGCAGCAGCGAGGCTGGGGGTGGGGCGCCCGCCTTTGCTGAAGCTTAAGTACGTAAACAAAGCCGCTGGGAAGCTCGAACTGGGTGGAGCTCACAGCAGCTCAAGGAAGCCTGCCTGTCTCTGTAGTCTCCACCTCTGGGGACAGCGCACAGCTGAAGACCAACAGGGGAAGTAGCGGGAGCCGGTGCAGACGCGAACGACTCTGTCTGACAGCTTTGGGGAGAGCCGTGGATCTCCCAACGCGGAGGTTGAGATCTGAGAACGGACAGACTGCCTGCTCAGGTGTGTCCCTGACCCCTGAGTAGCCTAGCTGGGAGAAATCCCCCACTAGGGGCAGTCTGACACCCCACACCTCACAGGGTGGAGTACACCCCTGAGAGGAAGCTTCCAAAGGAAGAATCAGACAGGTACACTCGCCGTTCAGCAATATTCTATCTTCGGCAACCTCTGCTGCTGATACCCAGGCAAACAGGGTCTGGAGTGGACCTCAAGCAATCTCCAACAGACCAACAGACAGTCCTTCTGACTGTCAGAAGGAAAACTATCAAACAGGAAGTACACCTATACCAAAACCCCATCAGTACGTCACCACCATCAAAGACCAGAGACAGATAAAACCACAAAGATGGGGAAGAAGCAGGGCAGAAAAGCTGGAAACAAAAAATAACAGCACATCTCCCCCTGCAAAGGAGCGCAGCCCATCGCCAGCAACGGATCAAAGCTGGTCAGAGAATGACGTGGACGAGAGGAGAGAAGAAGGCTTCAGTCCATCAAACTTATCAGAGCTAAAGGAGGAATTACGTACCCAGTGCAAAGAAACTAAAAATCTTGAAAAAAGAGTGGAAGAATTGACAGCTAGACTAATTAATGCAGAGAAGATCATAAACGAAATGACAGAGATTAAAACCATGACACGAGAAATACGTGACAAATGCACAAGCTTCAGTAACCGACTCGATCAACTGGAAGCAATGCGATACTTCTTAGTGCATTGAAGCTTACGGTGACAAAAAAAAATATCCTTTGATGAAAACTAGAAAGAAGCTTTCTTAGAAACTTCTTGGTGATGTGTGAATTCATCTCACAGAGTTACACTTATGTTTCCTGGAACAGTCCATTAACACTGTCTTTCAGGACCCTGAGAAGGGCTAATTTGGATCACATTGAGGCCTACGTAGATAAAGGAAATATCATCAGTTCAAAACGTGAAAGAAGCTTTCTGAGAAACTTTTGTGTGATCTGTGAATTCATCTCACGGTTTTACAATTATATTTCCAGGAACAGTCCACTAACACTGTCTTTGAGGACACTGAGAATGGCTAATTTGGATCGCATTGAGGCCTACCCTCCTAAAGGATACATCATCAGTTCAAAACGTGAAAGAAGCTTTCTGAGAAACTTCTTTGTGATCTGTGAATTCATTGGAAAGAGTTACAGCTTAGACCTCAGGAAGCAGTTTGCTAACACTCTTTTCGTGGAATCTGCAAAGTGATATTTGGGAGCCCATTGGGGCCCTTTATGAAAAAGGAAATATCCTCACATAATTACTAGACAGAAGCTTTCTGAGAGATAGCTTTCTGATGTGCGACTTCATCACACAGAGTGTCACCTTCCCCTTCTTGGAACGCTTTGCTGACACAGTTGTCGTGGATTCTGCCACGTGATATTTGGGAGCTGATTGAGGGCTATGGTGAAAAAGCAAATATCTTCAGATAAAAACTGGAAAGAAGCCTTCTGGGAAAATGCACTTTGATGTATGAATGCAACTCACAGAGTTACACGTTTATCTTCAGTGATCAGGTTGCTAACACAGTTTTCGTGAAATCTGCAATGGGATACTCCTTAGCGCAATGAAGCTTACGGTGACAAAGGAAATATCCTCAAATGAAAAGTAGAAAGAAGCCTTCCCAGAAATTTCTTGTTGATGTGTGAATTCATCTCACAGAGTTACACTTATGTTTCCTGCAATAGTCCATTAACACTGTGTTTGAGGAAACTGAGAAGGGCGACTTTGGATCGCATTGAGGCCTATACTGATGAAGGAAATATCATCAGTTCAAAACGTGAGTTTAGCATTCTGAGAAACTTCTTTTTGACCTGTGAATTCATCTCAAGTGTTCCAATTTAGTCGTCATGAAGCAGTTTGCTAACACTCTTTTCGGGGAATCTGCAAAGTGATATTTTGGAGCCCATTGGTGCCCATTGTGAAAAAGGAAATATCCTCAGATAATAACTAGAGAGAAGCTGTTTGAGAGATTACTTTCTGAGGTGTGACTTAATCACACAGAGTTCCACCCTTCCCTTCTTGGAACAGTTTGTTAACAAAGCTGTCGTGGATTGTGCAAAGAGATATTTGGGAGTTCATTGAGGGCTATGATGAAGAAGGAAATATCTTTAGACAAAAACTGCAAAGAAGCCTTCTGGGAAAATGCACTTCGATGTACGAATTCAACTCGCACAGTTACACGTTTCTCTTCAGTGATCAGTTTCGTAACACAGTTTTTTTGAAATCTGCAACTGGATGCTTCTTAGCGCAATGAAGCATAGGGTGACAAAGGAAATATCCTCAGATGAAAACTAGAAAGAAGATTTCTTAGAAACTTCTGGATGACGTATGAATTCATCTCACAGAGTTACACTTATGTTTCCTGGAACAGTCCATTAACACTGTCTTTGAGGAACATGAGAATGGCTACCTTGGATTGCATTGAGGCCTATGCTGATAAACGAAATATCATCAGTTCAAAACGTGAAAGAAGCTTTATGAGAGACTCCTTTGTGATCTGTGAATTCATCTGAAGGAGTTACAGTTTGAACTCAGGAAGCAGTTTGCTAACAATCTTTTCGTGGAATCTGCAAAGTGATATTTGGGAGCCCATTGGGGCCCTTTGTGAAAAAGGAAATATCCTCAGATAATAACTAGAGAGAAGCTTTCTGGGAGATTGCTTTCTGAGATGTGAATTCTTCACACAGATTTCCACCCTTCCCTTCTTGGAACAGTTTACTAACACTGTTGTCGTGTATTCTGTAAAGTGATATTTTGGAGCTTATTGTGGGATATGGTGAAAAAGGAAATATCTTCAGATAAAAACTGGAAAGAAGCCGTGTGGGAAAATGCACTTCGATGTATGAATGCAACTCACAGAGTGACACCTTTCTCTTCAGTGATCAGTTTGCTAACAGAGTTTTCTTGAAATCTGCAATGGGATACTTCTTAGCGCATTGAATCTTACGGTGACAAAGGATGTATCCTCAGATGAAAACCAGAAAGCAGCTGTTAGAAACTTCTTGGTGATGTGTGAATTCACCTCTCAGAGATACACTTATATTTCCTGGAACAGGCCATTAACACTGTCTTTGAGGATCCTGAGAAGGGCTACTTTGGATCGCATCAAGGCATACGCTGATAAAGGAAATATCATCAGTTGAAACACTGAGAGAAGCTTTCTCAGAAACTTCTTTGTGACCTGTGAATTCATGTCACAGAGTTACAACTTAGACTTCAAGAAGCAGTTTACTAACACTATTTTCGTGGAATCTGCAAAGTGATATTTGGGAGCCCAAAGGGGATCGTTGTGAAAAAGGAAATATCCTCAGATAATAACTTGAGAGAAGCTTTCTGAGAGATTGCTTTCTGAAGTGTGACTTCAACACACAGATTTCCACCCTTCCCTTCTTGGAACCGTTTTCTCCCACTGTTGTCGTGGATTGTGGAATGTGATATTTGGGGACTCATTGAGGGCCACGGTGAAAAAGGAAATATTTTCAGATAAAAATTGGAAAGAAGCCTTCTGGGAAAATGGACTTCGATGTTTGAATGCAACTCACAGAGTTACACCTTTCTCTTCAGTGATCAGTTTGCTAACACAGTTTTCTTGAAATCTGCAATGGGATACTTCTTAGCGCATTGAAGCTTACGGTGAAAAAGGAAGTATCCTCAGATGAAAACTAGAAAGCAGCTGGTAGAAACTTCTTGGTGATGTGTGAATTCATCTCACAGAGTTACACTTATGTTTCCTGGAACAGTCCATTAACACTGTCTTTGAGGAACATAAGAAGGGCTAATTTGGATCGCATTGAGGGCTACTCTGATAAAGGAAATATCATCGGTTCAAAACGTGAAAGAAGCTTTATGAGAGACTCCTTTGTGATCTGTGAATTTGTCTCACAGAGTGACAGCTTAGACCTCAGGAATCAGTTTGCTAACACTCTTTTCGTGGTATCTGCAAGGTGATATTTGGGAGCCCATTGGAGCCCAATGTGAAAAAGGAAATATTCTCAGATAATAACTAGAGAGAAGCTTTCTGAGAGATAGCTTTCTGATGTGTGACTTCATCACACAGAGTTCCACCCTTCCCTTCTTGGAACAATGCTAACACCGTTTTCGTGGATTCTGTAAAGTGATATTTGGGAGCTCATTGAGGGCTACGGTGAAAAAGGAAATATCATCAGGTAAAAACTGGAACGACGCCTTCTGAGAAAATGCACTTCAATGTATGAATGCAACTAACAGAGATACACGTTTCTCTTCAGTGATCAGTTTGCTAACACAGTTTTCTTGAAATCTGCAATGGGATACTTCTTAGAGCATTGAAGCTTACGGTGACAAAGGAAATATCCTCAGATGAAAACTAGAAAGAAGTTTTCTTAGAAACGTCTTGGTGATGTGTGAATTCCTCTCACAGAGTTACACTTATGTTTCCTGCAACATTCCATTAACACTGTCTTTGAGGAACCTGACAAGGGCTACTTTGGATCGCATCAAGGCCTACACTGATATAGGAAATATCATCAGTTGAAAAACTGAGAGAAGCTTTCTGAGAAACTTCTTTGTGACCTGTGAATTCATGTCCCAGAGTTACAACTTAGACCTCAAGAAGCAGTTTGCTAAATCTATTTTCGTGGAATCTGCAAAGTGATATTTGGGAGCCCAAAGGAGACCGTTGTGAAAGAGGAAATATCCTCAGATAATAACTAGAGAGAAGCTTTCTGAGAGATTGCTTTCTGATGTGTGACTTCACCACACAGATTTCAACCCTTCCCTTCTTGGAACCGTTTGCTAATACTGTTGTCATGGATTGTGGAAAGTGATATTTGGGGGCTCATTGAGGGCCACTGTGAAAAAGGAAATATTTTACAGATAAAAATTGGAAAGAAGCCTTCTGGGAAAATGGACATGGATGTATGATTGCAACTCACAGAGTTACACCTTTCTCCTCAGTGATCAGTTTGCTGACACAGTTTTCTTGAAATCTGCAATGGGATATTTCTTAGCGCAATGAAGCTTACAGTGACAAAGGAAATATCCTCAGATGAAAACTAGAAAGAAGCTTTTTTAGAAATTTATTGGTGATGTGTGAATTCATCTCACAGAGTTACACTTATGTGTCTTGCAACAGTCCATTAACACTGTCTTTGAGGAACCTGAGAAAGGCTACTTTGGATCGTAATGAGGCCTACGCTGATAAAGGAAATATCATCAGTTCAAAAGGTGAAAGAAGCTTTTGAGAGACTCCTTTGTGATCTGTGAATTCATCTTACAGAGTTACAGCTTAGACCTCAGGAAGCAGTTGGCCAACACTCTTTCGTGGAATCTGCAAGCTGATATTTGGGAGAGCATTGGGTCCCATTGTGGAAAAGGAAATATCCTCAGATAATAACTAGATAGAAGCTTTCTGAGAGATTGCTTCTGAGGTGTGACTTCATCACACAGAGTTCCACCCTTCCCTTCTTGGAACAGTTTGCTAACACCGTTGTCGTGGATTCTGCAAAGTGATATTTGGGAGCTCATTGAGGGCTACTGTGAAAAAGGAAATATCTTCAGATAAAAATTGGAAAGAAGCCTTCTGGGAAAATGCAATTCGATGTGTGAAAGCAACTCACAGAGTTACACCTTTCCCTTCAGTGATCAGTTTCCTAACACAATTTTCTTGAAATCTGCAATGGGATACTTTTAGCGCAATGAAGCTTATGGTGACAAAGGAAATATCCTCAGATGAATACTAGAAAGAAGCTTTCTTAGAAACTTCTTGGTGATGTGTGAATTCATCTCACAGAGTTACACTTATGTTTCCTGAACAGTCCATTGACACTGTCTTGGAGGAACCTGAGAAGGGCTACTTTGGAACGCAGTGAGGCCTATGCTGATACACGATATATCATCAGTTCAAAACGTGAAAGAAACTTTCTGAGAAACTTCTTTGGGATCTGCGAATTCATCTCACAGAGACAATGCTTATACCTCAGGAAGCAGTTTGCTAACACTCTTTCCGTGGAATCTGCATAGTGATATTTGGGAACCCATTTGGGCCCATTGTGAAAAAGGAAATATCCTCAGATAATTAATGGAGAGAAGCTTTCTGAGAGATTGCTTTCTGAGGTGTGACTTCATCACACAGAGTTCCACCCTTCTCTTCTTGGAACAGGTTGCTAACACTGTTGTCATGGATTCTGCCAAGTGATTTGTTGGACCTCATTGAGGGCTATGGTGAAAAAGGAAATATCTTCAGATAAAAACTGTAAAGAAGCCTTCTGCAAAAATGCACTTCGATGTATGAATGAAACTCACAGAGTTACACGTTTCTCTTCAGTGATCAGTTTGATAACACAGTTCTCTTGAAACCTACAATGGGATACTTCTTAGCGCAATGAAGCTAACGGTGACAAAGGAAATGTTCTCAGATGAAAACTAGAAAGAAGTTTTCTTAGAAATTTCTTGGTGATGTGTGAATTCATCTCACAAAGTTACACTTATGTTTCCTGGAACAGTCCATTAACACTGTCTTTGAAGAACCTGAGAAGGGCTACTTTGGATCCCATTGAGGCCTACTCTGATAAAGGAAACGTCTTCAGTTCCAAACGTGAAAGATGTTTTCTGAGAAACTTCTTTATGATCTGTGAATTCATCTCACAGGGATACACATTAGTACTCATGAAGGAGTTTGCTAACACTCTTTTCGTGGAATCTGCAGAGTGATATTTGGGAACCCCTTGGTGCCTATTGTGCAAAAGGAAATATGCTCAGATAATAACTAGAGAGAACCTTTCTGAGACATTGCTTTCTGAGGTGTGACTTCATCACACAGACTTCCACCATTCCATTCTTGGAACAGTTTGCTAACACTGTTGTCGTGGATTCTGCAAAGTGATATTTGGGAGCCCATTGAGGGCTATGCTGAAAAAGGAAATATCTTCAGATAAAAACTGGAAGGAAGCCTTCTGGGAAAATGCAATTTGATGTATGAATGCAACTCACAGAGTTACACGTTTCTCTTCAGGGTTCAGTTTGCTAACACAGTTTTCTTGAAATCTGCAAATGGGATACTTCTTAGTGCATTGAATATTATGGTGATAAAGGAAATAACCTTAGATGAAAACTAGAAGGAAGCTTTCTTAGAATCTTCTTGGTGATGTGTGAATGCATCTCAGAGAGTTACACTTATGTTTCCTGGCACAGTCCATTAACACTGTCTTTGAGGAACCTGAGAAGGGCTGCTTTGAATCACATTGAGGCCTACGCTGAAAAAGGAAATATCATCAGTTCAAAACGTGAAAGAAGCTTTCTGAAAATCTTCTTTGTGATCTGAGAATTCATCTCAAGGGGTTACAGCTTTGACCTCAGGAAACAGTTTGCTAATACTCTTTTCGTGGAATCTGCAAAGTGATATTTGGGAACCCATTGGGGCCCTTTGTGAAAAAGGAAATATCCTCAGATAATAACTAGAGAGAAACTTTCTGGGAGATTGCTTTCTGAGATGTGAATTCATAACACAGATTTCCACCCTTCCCTTCTTGGAACAGTTTGCTAACACTGTAGTTGTGTATTATGTAAAGTGATATTTTGGAGCTCATAGTGGGTATGGTGAAAAAGAAAATATCTTCAGATAAAAACTGGAAAGAAGCAGTGTGTTAAAATGCACTTCGATGTATGAATGCTACTCACAGAGTGACACCTTTCTCTTCAGTGATCAGTGCTAACACAGTTTTCTTGAAACCTGTAATGGGATGTTTCTTAGCGCAACGAAGCTTACGGTGACAAAAGAAATATCCTCAGATGAAAACTAGAAAGAAGCTGTTAGAAACTTCTTGGTGATGTGTGAATTCATCTCACAGAGTTACACTTATGTTTCCTGGAACAGTCCATTAACACAGTCTTTCAGGAACATGAGAAGGACTACTTTGGATCGCATTGAGGCCTACGCTGATAAAGGAAATATCATCGGTTCAAAACGTGAAAGAAGCTTTATGAGAGACTCCTTTGTGATCTGTGAATTCATCTCACAGAGTTACAGCTTAGATCTCAGGAAGCAGTTTGCTAACACTCTTTTCGTGGTATCTGCAAGGTGATATTTGTAAGCGCATTGGGGCCCATTATGAAAAAGGAAATATCCTCAGATAATAAATAGGAAGAAGCTTTCTGAGAGATAGCTTTCTGATGTGTTACTTCATCACACAGAGTTCCACCCTTCCCTTTTTGGAACAGTTTGCTAACACTGTTGTCGTGGATTCTGCCAAGTGATATTTTGGAGCTCAGTGAGGGCTATGGTGAAAAAGGAAATATCATCAGATAAAAACTGGAACGACGCCTTCTGAGAAAATGCACTTCGATGTATGAATGCAACTAACAGAGTTACACGTTTCTCTTTAGGGATCAGTTTGCTAACATATTTTTCTTAAAATCTGCAATGGGATACTTCTTAGCGCAATGAAGCTTACGGTAACAAAGGAAATATCCTCAGATGAAAACTAGACAGAACATTTCTTAGAAACTTCTTGGTGACGTGTGAATTCATCTCACAGACTTACTTTTATGTTTCCAGGAGCAATCCATTAACACTGTCTTTGAGGAAGCTGAGAAGGGCTACTTTGGATCGCATTGAGGCCTACGCTGAAAAAGGAAATATCATCAGTTCAAAATTGAAAGAAGCTTTCTGAGAATCTTCTTTGTGATCTGTGAATTCATCTCAGAGAGTTACAGCTTTGACCTCAGGAAGCAGTTTGCTAGTACTCTTCGTGGAATCTGCAAAGTGATATGTGGGAGCCCACTGGGGTGAACTGGGAAAAGGGAAATATCCTCAGATAATAACTACAGAGAAGCTTTCTGAGAGATTGCTTTCTGATGTGTGACTTCATCACAAAGAGTTCCACCCTTCCCTTTTTGGAACAGTTTGCTAACGCTGTTGTCGTGGATTCTGAAAAGTGATATTTGGGAGCTCATTGAGGGCTATGGTGAAAAAGGAAATATCTTCAGATAAAAACTGGAAAGAAGCCTTCTGGGAAAATGCACTTCGATGTATGAATGCAGCTCACATAGTTACACGTTTCCCTTCTGTGATCAATTTCCTAACACAGTTTTCTTGAAATCTGCAATGGGATATTCTTTAGCTCAGAGAACCTTACGATGACAAAGGTAATACCCTCAGAGGAAAACTACAAAAAAGGTTTCCTAGAAACTTCTTGGTGATGGGTGAATTCATCTCACAGTGTTACACTTTGGTTTCCTGGAACAGTCCATTAACACTGTCTTTGAGGAAAGTGAGAAGGGCGATTTTGGATCGCATTGAGGCCTACGCTGAAGAAGGAAATATCATCAGTTCAAAACGTGACAGAAGATTTCTGAGAAACTTCTTTGTGATCTGTGAATTCATCTCATAGTGTTACAGCTTAGACTTCAGGAAGTAGTTTGCTAACACTCTTTTCATGGAATCTGCAAAGTGATATTTGGGAGCCCATTGGGGCCCATGGTGAAAAAGGAAGTATCCTCAGATAATAACTAGAGAAAAGCTTTCAGAGAGATTGCTTTCTGATGTGTGACTTCATCACACAGAGTTCGACCCTTCCCTTCTTGGAACAGTTTGCTAACACTGTTGTCGTGGATTCTGCAAAGTGAAATTGTGAGATCATTGAGGGCTATGGTGAAAAAGGAAATATCTTCAGATAAAAACTGGAAAGAAACCTTCTGGGAAAATGAACTTCGATGGATGAATGCAACTCACATATTTACACGGTTCTCTTCAGTGATCAGTTTCCGAACACATTTTTCTTGAAATCTGCAATGGGATACTTCTTAGCTCAATGAAGCTTATGATGTCAAAGGAAATATGCTCAGATGAAAACTAGAAAGAAGCTTTCCTAGAAATGTCTTGGTGATGTGTGAGTTCATCTCACAGAGTTACACTTACGTTTCCTGGAACAGTCCCTTAACTCTGTCTTTGAGGAACCTGTGAGTGGCTACTTTGGCTCGCAATGAGGCCTACGCTGATCAAGAAAATATCATCAGTTCAAAACGTGAAAGAAGCTTTCTGAGAATCTACTTTGTGATCTGTGAATTCATCTCAGAGAGTTACAGCTTTGACCTCAGGAAGCAGATTGCTAACACTCTTCGTGGAATCTGCAAAGTGATATTTGGGGGCCCATTGGGGTCCATTGTGAAAAAGGAAATATCCTCAGATAATAACTAGAGAGAAGCTTTCTGAGAGATTGCTTTCTGATGTGTGACTTCATCAATCAGAGTTCCACCCTTCCCTTCTTGGAACAGTTTCCTAACACTGTGGTCATGGATTCTGCAAAGGGATATTTGGGAGCTCATTGAGGGCTATGGTGAAAAAGGAAATAACTTCAGATAAAAACTGGAAAGAAGCCTTCTGGAAAATGCACTTTGAAGTATGAAAGCAGCTCACAGATTTACACATTTCTCTTCAGTGATCAGTTTCCTAACACAGTTTTCTTGAAATCTGCAATGGGATACTTCTTAGCGCAATGAAGCTTACGATGACAAAGGAAATATCCTCAGATGAAAACTAGAAAGAAAGTTTCTTAGAGACTGCTTGGTGATGTGTGAATTCGTCTCACAGAGTTACACTTACGTTTCCTGGAACAGTCCATTAACACTGTTTTGAGGAACCTGAGAAGGGCTACTTTGGATCGCATTGAGGCCTACGCTGATAAAGGAAATATCATCAGTTCAAAACGTGAAAGAAGTTTCTGAGAAACTTCTTTGTGATTTGTGAATTCATCTCACAGGTTATAGTAGACCTCAGGAAGCAGTTTGCTAATAGTCTTTTCGTGGAATCTGCAAAGTGATATTTGGGAGTCCTTCGGGGCCCATGGTGAAAAACCGTATATCCTCAGATAATAACTAGAGAGAAGTGTTCTGAGAGATTGCTTTCTGATGTGTGACTTCATCACACAGAGTTCCACACTTCTCTTCTTAGATCAGTTGTCTAACACTGTTGTCGTGGTTTCTGCAAAGTGATATTTAGGAGCTCATTGAGGCCTTTGGTGAAAAAGGAAATATCTTCAGATAAAAACTGGAAAGAAGACTTCTGGGAAAATGCAGTTCGATGTATGAATGCAACTCACAGAGTTACACCTTTCTCTTCAGTGATCAGTTTGCTAACACAGTTTAGTTGAAATCTGCAATGGGATAGTTCTTAGCGCAATGAAGATTACGGTGACAAAGTATATATCCTCAGACGCAAACTAGAGAGAAGCTTTCTTGGAAACATCTTGGTGATGTGTGATTTCGTCTCACAGAGTTACACTTATGTTTCCTGTAACAGTCCATTAACACTGTCTTTGAGGATCCTGAGCAGGGCTCCTTTGAATCGCATTGCGGTCTACGCTGATAAAGGAAATATCATCAGTTCAAAACGTGAAAGCAGCTTTCTGAGAATCTACTTCGTGATCTGTGAATTCACCCCACAGGGTTACAGCTGACTCCTCAGGAAGCAGTTTGCTAACACTCTTTTCGTGGAGTCTGCAAAGTGATATTTGGGAGCCAATTGGGGCCCATTGTGAAAAAGGAAATATCCTCAGATAATAACTCGAGAGAAGCTTTCTGAGAGATTGCTTTCTGATGTTTGACTTCATTACACAGAGTTCCACACTTCCCTTCTTAGAACAGTTTGCTTATACTGTTGTTGTGGATTCTGCCAAGTGGTATTTTGAGCTCATTGAGGGCTATGGTGAAAAAAGAAATATCTTCAGATAAAAACTGGAAAAAAGCCTTCTGGGAAAATGCACTTCGATGTATGAATGCAACTCACAGAGTTACAGGTTTCTCTTCAGTGATCAGTTTCCTAACACAGTTTTTTTGAAATCTGCAGTGGGATACTTCTTAACGCAATGAAGCTTACGGTGACTAAGAAAATATCCTGAGATGAAAACTAGAAAAAGCTTTCATAGAAACTTCTAGGTGATGTGTGAATTCATTTCAATGCGTTACACTTATGTTTCCTGGAACAGTGCATTAACACTGTCTTTGAGGAACCTGAGAAGGGCTCCTTTGATTCTCATAGAGGCCTACGCTGATAAAGGAAATATCATCAGTTCAAAACGTGAAAGAAGCTTTCTGAGAAACTTCTTTGTGGTCTGTGAATTCAACTCACAGAGTTACAGCTGAGTCCTCGGGAAGTAGTTTGTTAACACTCTTTTCGTGTAGTCTGCATAGTGATCTTTGGGAGCCTACTGGGACCCATTGTGAAAAAGGAAATGTCCTCAGATAATAACTAGAGAGAAACTTTCTGAGAGATTGCTTTCTGATGTGTGACTTCATCACACAGAGTTCCACCCTTCTCTTCTTGGAACAGTTTGCTAACACAGTTGTCGTGGATTCTGCAAAGTGATATTTGGGAGCTCATTGAGGGCTATGATGAAAAAGGAAATACCTTCAAATAAAAACTGGAAAGAAGCCGTCCGGGAAAATGCACTTCGATGAATGAAGGCAACCTACAGAGAGACAGGTTTCTCTTCAGTGGTCAGTTTGCTAACACAGTTTTCTTGAAATCTGCAATGGGGTACTTCTTAGCGCATCGAAGCTTATGGTGTCAAAGGAAATATCCTCAGATGAAAACTACAAAGAATCTTTCCCAGAAATTTCTTGGTGATTTTTGCATTAATCTCACAGAGTTACACTTATGTTTCCTGGAATAGTCCATTAACACTGTCTTTGAGGAACCTGAGACGGGCTACTTTGGATTGCATTGAGGTATATGCTGATAAGGAAATATCATCAGTTCAAAACGTGAAAGAAGCTTTCTGAGACAATTCTTTGTGATCTATGAATTCATCTCACAGAGTTACAGCTTGGACCTCAGGAACAGTTTGCTAACTCTCTTTTCATGGAATCTGCAAACTGATATTTGGGAGTCCACTGGGGACCATTGTGAAAAAGGAAATATCCTCAGATAATAACTAGAGAGAAGCTTTCTGAGAGATTGCTTTCTGATGTGTCACTTCATCACACAGAGTTCCACCCTTCCCTTCTCGAACAGTTTGCTAACACTGTCGTCGTGGATTCTGCAAAGTGAAAATTGGGAGCTCATTGAGGGCTATGGTGAAAAAGGGAATATCTTCAGATAAACACTGGAAAGAAGCGTTCTTTGAAAATGCACTTCGATGTATGAATGTATCTCACAGAGTTACACGTTTCTCTTCAGAGATCAGTTTCGCAACACAGTTTTCTTGAAATCTGCAATGGGGTGCTTCTTAGCGCAAGGAAGCTTATGGTGACAAAGGAAATATCCTCAGATGAAAACAAGAAAGCAGGTTTCAAAGAAATTTATTGGTGATTTGTGCATTCATCTCACAGAGTTACAGCATAGTCCTCATGAAGCACTTTGCTAACACCCTTTTCGTGGAATCTGCAAAGTGATATTTGGGAGCCAATTGGGACCCATTGTGAAAAAGTCAATATGCTCAGATAACTAGAGAGAAGCTTTCTGAGTGATTTCTTTCTGAGGTGCGACTTCATCACACAGAGTTCCACCCTTTCCTTCTTGGAACAGTTTGCTAACACTGTTGTCGTGGATTCTGCAGAGTGATATTTGGGAGCTCATTGAGGACTATGGTGAAAAAGGAAATATCTTCAGATAAAAACTAGAAAGAAGCCTACTGGAAAAATGCACTTCGATGCATGAATGCAACTCACAGAGTTACACGTTTCTCTTCAGTGATCAGTTTGCTAACACAGTTTTCTTGAAATCTGCACTGGGATACTTCTTAGCGCAATGAAGCTTATGGTGACAAAGGAAATATCACCAGATGACAAGTAGAAAGAAGCTTTCCCATAAACTACTTTTTGATGGGTGAATTCATCTTACACAGTTACACTTTGTCCTGATGAAGCAGTGTGCTAACACACTTTTCGTGCAATCTGCAAAGTGATATTTCGGAGCCCTTTGGGGCCCATTGTGAAAAAGGAAATATCCTCAGATAATAACTAGAGACAAGTTTTCGGAGAGATTG
Organism: Rhinopithecus roxellana; assembly: GCF_007565055.1. NCBI lineage: Eukaryota > Metazoa > Chordata > Mammalia > Primates > Cercopithecidae > Rhinopithecus > Rhinopithecus roxellana. The sequence continues at coordinate 3,233,267 of NC_044564.1, read as the reverse complement.
CTTTCTGATGTGTGACTTCATCACACAGACTTCCACCTTCCCTTCTTGGAACAGTTTGCTAACACTGTTGTCGTGGATTCTGCAAAGTGATATTTGGGAGCTCATTGAGGACCATGGTGAAAAAGGAAATCTCTTCAGATAAAAACTGGAAAGAAGCCTTCTGGGAAAATGCACTTTGATGTATGTATGCAACTCACAGAGTTACACGTTTGTCTTCAGTGATCAGTTTCCTAACAGTTTTCTTGAAATCTGCAATGGGATATTTCTTAGCGCAATGAAGCTTGCGGTGACAAAGGACATATCCTCAGATGAAAACTAGAAAGAAGCTTTCAAAAAACTTCTCGGTGTTGTGTGAATTCGTCTCACAGAGATACACATTTGTTTCCTGGAACAGTCCATTAACACTGTCTTTGAGTAACCTGAGAAGTGCTACTTTGGATCGCATTGAGTCCTACGCTGAGAAAGGAAATATCATCAGTTCAAAAAGTGAGAGAAGCTTTCTGAGAAACTTCTTTGTGATCTGTGAATTCATCTCACAAAGTTACAATTTAATCCAAATGAAGCAGTTTGCTAACCCTCTCTTCGTGGAATCTGCAAAGTGATATTTGGGAGCCCATTGGGGCCCATTGTGGAAAAAGGAAATATCCTCCGACAATAACTAGAGAGAAGCTTTCTGAGACATTGCTTTCTGAGGTGTGACTTCACCAGACATATTTCCACCCTTCTCTTCTTGGAACAGTTTGCTAACACTGTTGTCGTGGATTCTGCAAAGTGATATTTGGGAGCGCATTGGGGGCTGTGGTGAAAAAGGAAATGTCTTCAGATAAAAACTGGAAAGAAGCCTTATTTGAAAATGCACTTCGGATGTATGATAGCAACTCACAGAGTTACACGTTTCTCTAAAGTGATCAGTTTCCTACCAGTTTTCTTGAAATCTGCAATGGGATATTTCTTAACGCAATGAAGCTTACTGTGACAAAGGAAATATCCTAAGATGAAAGCTAGAAAGAAGCCTTCTTAGAAACCTCTTGGTGATGTGTGAATTCGTCTCACAGAGTTACACTTATGTTTCCGGGAACAGTCATTTAACACTGTCTTTGAAGAACTCGACAAGGGCTACTTTGGATTGCATTGAGTTGGATTGCATATACGCTGATAAAATATAATCAGGTCAAAAAGTGAGAGAAGCTTTCTCAGAAACTTCTTTGGGATCTGCGAATTCATCTCAGAGAGTTACAACTTATTCCTCATGAAGCAGTTTGCTAACACTCTCCTTGTGGAATATGGAAAGTGAAATTTGGGAGCCCATTGGGGCCCATTGTAAAAAAGGAAATATCCTCAGTTAATAACTAGAGAGAAGCTTTCTGAGAGATTGCTTTCTAATCTGTGACTTCATCACACAGAGATCCACCCTTCCTTTCTTGGAACAGTTTGCTAACACAGTTGTCGTGGATTCTGCAAAGTGATATTTCGGAGCTCATTGAGGACTACGGTGAAAAAGGAAATATCTTCACATAGATAGAGGAAAAAATCCTTCTGGGAAAATGCACTTCGGTGTATGAATGCAACTCACAGAGTTACAACTTTCTCTTCAGTGATCAGTTTGCTAACACATTTCTTGAAATCTGCAATGGGATACTTCTTACCGCAAGGAAGCTGATGGTGACAAAGGAAATATCCTCAGATGAAAACTAGAAAGAAGCTTTCTCAGAAACTTCTTCGTGATGTGTGAATTGATGTCACCGAGTAACACTTATGTTTCCTGGAACAGTCCATTAACACTGTTTTTGAGGAACCTGAGAAGGGATACTTTGGATCGCATTGAGGCCTACGCTGGTAAAGGAAATATCATCAGTTCAAAACGTGAAGGAAGCTTTCGGAGAAACTTCTCTGTGCTCTGTTAATTCATCTCAAAGAGTTACAACTTAGACTTCAGAGAGCAGGTTGCTAGCACTCTTCGTGGAATCTGGAAAGTGATATTTGGGAGAGTACTGGGGTCCATTGTGAAAAAGGAAATATCCTCAGATAATAACTAGGGAGAAGCGTTCTGAGAGATTGCTTTCTGATGTGTGACTTCATCACACAGAGTTCCATCCTTCCCTTTTTGGAACAGTTTGCTAACACCGTTGTCGTGGATTCTGCAAAGTGATATTTGGTGGCTCATTGAGGGCTATGGTGAAAAAGGAAATATCTTCAGATAAAAACTGCAAAGAAGCCTTCTGGGAAAATGCACATCGATGTATGAATGCACTTAACCGAATTACACGTTTCTCTTCAGTGATCAGTTTCCTGACGGTTTTTTTGAAATCTGCAATGGGATACTTCTTAGCGTAAAGAAGCTTACGGTGACAAAGGAAATATCTTCCGATGAAAACTAGAAAGAAGCTTCCTTAGAAACTTCTTTGGATTTGTGAATTCATCTCACAAAGCTCCACTTATGTTTTCTGGAACAGTCTATTAACACTGTCTTTGAGGAACCTGAGAAGGGATCCTTTGGAACGCATTGAGTCCTACGCTGATGAAAGAAATATTATTAGTTCAAAACGTGAAAGAAGTTTTCTGAGAAACTTCTTTGTGATCTGTGAATTAATCTCAAAATGTTACAAATTAGTCCTCATGATGCAGGTTGCTAACATTCTTTTCGTGGAATCTGCAAAGGGATATTAGGGAGCCCATTGGGCCCATTGTGTAAAAGGAAATATCCTCAGATAAAAACTAGAGAGAAGCTTTCGGAGAGATTGCTTTCTGAGGTGTGACTTCCTTACACAGAGTTCCACTCTTCCCTTCTTGGAACAGTTTGCTACTACTGTTGTCCTGGATTCCGCCAAGTGATATTTGGGAGCTCCTTGAGGGCTATGGTGAAAAAGGAAATATCTTCAGATAAAAGCTGGAAAGAAGTTATCTGGGAAAATGCACTTCGATTATGAATGCAGCTCACAGAGTAAAACGTTTCCCTTCAGTGATCACTTTGCTAACACAGTTTTCTTGAAATCTGCAATGGGATACTTCTTAGTGCAATGAATCTCATGGTGACAAATTAAACATCCTCAGATGAAAACTAAAAAGAAGCTTTCTTAGAAACTTCTTGGTGATGTGTGAATTCATCTCACAGAGTGACACTTATGTTTCCTGCAACAGTCAATTAACACTATCTTTGAGGAAAACGAGAAGGGTTAGTTTGGATCTCATTGAGGCCTACGCTGATAAAGGAAATATCATCAGTTCAAAACGTGGAAGAAGCTTTCTGAGAAACTGCTTTGTTATCTGTGAATTCATCTCAGAGATACAGCTTAGATATCAGGAACCAGTTTGCTAACACTCTTTTCGTGGAATCTGAAAAGTGACATTTGGGAGCCTATTGGGGCCAATTGTGAAAAAGAAAATATCCTCCGATAATAACTAGAGAGAAGCTTTCTGAGAGATTACTTTCTGATGTGTGACTTCATCACACAGAGTTCCTCCCTTCCCTTCTCGGAACAGTTTGCTAAAACTGTTGTCATGTATTTTGTAAAGTGATATTTGGGAGCTCATGGAGGGTAATGGTGAAAAAGGAAATATTTTCAGATGAAAACTGGAAAGTAGCCTTCTGTGAAAATGTACTTCGATGTATGAATGCAACTAACAGAGTTACACCTTTCTCTTCAGTGATCAGTTTCCTAACACAGTTTTCTTGAAATCTGCAATGGGATACTTCTTAGCGCATTGAAGATTACACTGACAAAGGAAATACCCTCAGATGAAAACTAGAAAGAAGCTTTCTAAGAAAATTCCTTGTGAAGTGGGAATTCATCTCACAGAGTTACACTTATGTTTAATGTAACAGTCCGTTATCACTGCCTTTTAGGAACTTGAGAAGGGCTACTTGTGATCGCATTGAGGCCTTTGCTGATAAAGGAAATATCATCAGTTCAAAACGTGAAAGAAGCTTTCTGAGAAACTGCTTTGTGATCTGTGAATTCAACTCACATAGTTACAGCTTAGACCTCAGGAAACAGTGTGCTAACACTCTTTTCGTGGAATCTGCAAAGTGATATTTGGGAGACCTTTGGGGCCCATTGTGAAAAAGGAAATATCCTCAGATAATAACTAGAGAGAAGCTTTCTGAGAGATTGCTTGCTGATGTGTGACTTCATCACACAGAGTTCCACCCTTCCCTTCTTGGAACATTTTCCTAACACTGTTGTCGTGGATTCTGCAAAGTGATATTTGGGAGCTCATTGAGGGCTTTGGTGAAAAAGGAAATATCTTCAGAGAAAAACTGGAAAGAAGCCTTCTGGGAAAATGCACATCAATGTCTGAATGCAACTCACAGAGTTACACGTCTCTCTTCTGTCATCTGTTTCCTAACACAGTTTTCTTCAAATCTGCAATGGGATACTTATTATCTCAATGAAGCTTATGGTGACAAAGGAAATACCCGTAGATGAAAACTACAAAGAAGCTTTCCTAGAAACTTCTTGGTGATGTGTGAATTCATCCCACAGAGTTGCCCTTATGTTTCCTGTAACATTCCATTAACACTACCTTTGAGGAACCTGAGAAGGGCTACTTTGGATCACATTGATGCCTACACTGATAAAGGAAATATCACCAGTTAAAAACGTGAGAGAAGCTTTCTGAGAATCTTCTTTGTGATCTGTGAATTCATCTCTAGAGTTACAGCTGAGTCCTCAGGAAGCGGTTTGCTAACACTCTTTTTGTGGAATATGTAAAGTGATATTTGGGAGCACTTTGGGGTCCATTGTGAAAAAGGAAATATCCTCAGATACCAACTAGAGAGAAGCTTTTTGAGAGATTGCTTTCTGATGTGTGACTTCACCACACAGAGTTCCACCCATTCCTTCTTGGAACAGTTTGCTAACACTGTTATCGTGGATTTTTTAAAGTGATATTTGGGAGCTCATTGAGGACTAGGGGTGAAAAAGGGAATATCTTCAGATAAAAACTGGAAAGAATCTTTCTGGGAAAATGCATTACGATGTATGGATGCAACTCCAGAGTTACACCTTTCTCTTCATGATCAGTTTCCTTACACAGTTTTCTTGAAATCTGCAATGGCATACTTCTTAGCTCAATGAAGCTTGCAGTGACAAAGGAAATATCCTCAGATGAAAACTAGAAAGAAGCTTTCCTAGAAACTTCTTGGTGATGTGTGTCTTCATCTCACTGAGTTACACTTATGTTTCCAGGAACAGTCCATTAACACTGTCTTTGAGGAAACCGAGAGGGATTACTTTGGATCGCATTGAGGCCTACGCTGATAAAGGATATATCATAGGTTCAAAACGTGGCAGAAGCTTTCTGAGAAACTACTTTGTGATCTGTGAATTCATCTCACAGAGTTACAACTTAGTCCTCATGCAGTATTTGCTAACACTCTTTGGTGGAATCTGCAAAGTGATATTTGGGAGCCCACTGGGGCCCATTTTGAAAAAGGAAATATCCTCAGATAATAACTAGAGGGAAGCTTTCTGAGAGATTGCTTTCTGAAGTGTCACTTCATCACACAGATTTCCACACTTCCCTTCTTGGAACAGTTTGCTAACACAGTTGTCGTGGATTCCGCAAAGTGATATTTGGGAGCTCATTGAGGTCTACTGTGAAAAAGGAAATACCTTCAGATGAAAACTGGACAGAAGCCTTCTGGGAAAATGCACTTGGATGTATGATTGCCACTCACAGAGTTACACGTTTCTCTTCAGTGATCAGTTTGCTAACACAGTTTTCTTGAAATCTGCAATGGGATAGTTCTTAGCGCAATGAAGCTTATGGTGACAAAGGAAATATCCTTAGATGAAAACCAAAAGGAAGCTTTCTTAGAATCTTCTTGGTGCTGAGTGAATTCATCCCACAGAGTTACACTTATGTTTCCTGGAGCAGTCCATTAACAATGCCTGAGGAACCTGAGAAGGGCTACTTTCCATCGCATTGAGGCCTACGCTGATAAAGGAAATATCATCAGTTCAAAATGTGAAAGAAGCTTTCTGAAGAAATTCTTTGTGATCTGAGAAGTCATCTCACAGATTTACAACTTAGTCGTCATGAAGCAGTTTGATAACATGCTCCTCGTGGAAACTGCAAAGTGATATTTGGGAGCCCATTGGGGCCCACGGTGAAAAAGAAAATATCATCAGATAATAACTAGAGACAAGGTTTCTGAGAGATTGCTTTCTGATGTGTGACTTCATCACACAGCGTTCCACCCTTCCCTTCTTGGAACAGTTTGCTAACACATTTGTCGTGGATTCTGTCAAGTGATATTTGGGAGCTCATTGAGGTCTATGGTGAAAAAGGAAATATCTTCAGATAAAACCTGGAAACAAGCCTTCTAGGAAAATGCACTTCGATGTATGAATTCAAATCTCAGAGTTACACGTTTCTCTTCAGTGATCAGTTTCCTACAACAGTTTTCCTGCAATCTGCATTGGGATACTTCTTAGCGCAAAGAAGCTTATGGTGACAAAGGAAATATCCTGAGATGAAAACTAGAAAAAAGATTTCCTAGAATCTTCTTTGTGATGTCTGAATTCATCTCACAGAGTTACAATTATGTTTCCTGGAATAGTCCATTAACACTGTCTTTGGGGAACACGAGAAGGGCTACTTTAGGTCGCATTGAGGCCTACGCTGATAAAGGAAATATCATCAGTCCAAAACGTGAAAGAGACTTTCTGAGAAACTTCTTTGTGATCTGTGAATTCATCTCACAGTGTTACAAATTAGTCTTCATGAAGCAGTTCGCTAATACTCTTTTCGTGGAATCTGCTAAGTGATATTTGGGAGCCCTTTGGGGCCCATGGTGAAAAAGGAAATATCCTCAGATAATAGCGAGAGAGAAGCTTTCTGAGAGATTGCTTTCTGATGTGTGACTTCATCACACAGAGTTCCACCCTTCCTTTCTTGGAACAGTTTGCTAACACTGTTGTCATGGGTTCTACCAAGTGATATTTGGGAGTTCTTTGAGGGCTATGTTGAAAAAGGAAATACCTTCAGAAACAACTGGAAAGAAGTCTTCTGGGAAAATACACTTCGATGTATGAATGCAACTCACAGAGTTACACCTTTCTCTTCAGTGATCAGTTTGCTAACACAGTTTTCTTGAAATCTGCAATGGGATACTTCTTAGCGCAATGAAGCTTACTTTGACAAAGGAAATATCCTCTGATGAAAACTAGAAAGAAACTTTCTTAGAAACTTCTTGGTGACGTGTGAATTCATCTTACAGTGTTACACTTATGTATCCTGGAACAGTCCATTAACACTGTCTTTGAGGAACATGAGAAGGGATACCTTGGATCGCATTGAGGACTGCGTTGATAAAGGAAATATCATCAGTTAAAAATGTGAAAGAAGCTTTCTGAGAAACTTCGTTGAGATCTGTGAATTCATCTCAGAGAGTTACAGCTTAGACCTCAGGAAGCAGTTTGCTAACACTCTTTTCGTGGAATCTGCAAATTGATATTTGGGGAGTCCATTGGGGCCCATTGTGAAAAAGGAAATATCCTCAGATAATAACTAGAGAGAAGCTTTCTGAGAGATTGCTTTCTGATGTGTGACTTCATCACACAGCGTTCCGCCCTTCCCTTCTTGGAACAGTTTGCTAACACTGTTGTCGTGAATTCTGCAATGTGATATTTGGGAGCTCATTGAGGACTATCGTGAAAAAGGAAATATATTAAGATAAAAACTGGCAAAAAGACTTCTGGGAAAATGCACTGCGATGTATGAATGCAACTCACAGCGTTACACGTTTCCCTTCAGTGATGAGTTTCCTAACACAGTTTTCTTGAAAACTGTCATAGGATACTTCTTAGCTCAATGAAGCTTTCGGTGATAAAGGAAATATCCTCAGATGAAAACTAGAAAGAAGCCTTCATAGGAACTTCTTGGTGATGTGTGACTTCATCTCACCGAATTACATTTTTGTTTCCTGGAGCAGTCCATTAACACTGTCTTTGAGGATCCTGAGAAGGGCTACTTTGGACTGCATTGAGGCCTACGCTGATAAAGGAAATATCATCAGTTCAAAACGTGAAAGAAGCTTTCTGAGTATCTTCTTTGTGATTTGTGAATTCATCTCACAGAGTTAAAACTGCGTCCTCAGGAAGCAGTTTGCTAACATTCTTTTCGTGGAATCTGCAAAGTGATATTTCGGAGCCCATTGGCGCCCGTTGTGAAAAAGGAAATATCCTCAGATAATAACTGCAGAGAAGCTTTCTGAGAGATTGCTTTCTGATGTGTGACTGGATCACACAGAATTCCACCCTTCCCTTCTTGGAACACTTTGCTACCACTTGTGGTTTCTGCAACGTGATGTTCGTGAGCTCATTCAGGGCTATGGTGAAACAGGCAATATCTTCAGATAAAAACTGGAAAGAAGCCTTCTGGGAAAATGCACTTCAATGTATGAATGCAACTCACAGAGTGACACCTTTCTCTTCATTCATCAGTTTCCTAACACATTTTTCTTGAAATCTGCAGTGGGATACTTCTTAGTTCAATGAAGCTTACAGTGACAAAGAAATATCCTCAGATGAAAACCACAAAGAAGCTTTCCTAGAACCTTCTTGGTGATGTGTGAATTCATCTCACAGAGTTACCCTTATGTTTCCTGGAACCGTCCATTAACACAGTCTTTGAGGAACCTGAGTAGGGCTACTTTGGATCACATTGAGGCCTGCGCTGAGAAAGGAAATATCATCAATTCAAAAAGTGAGAGAAGCTTTCTGAGAAACTTGTTTGTGATCTGTGAATTCATCTAACAGTGTTACAGCTGAGTCCTCAGTAAGCAGTTTGCTAACACACTTTTCATGGAATCTGCAAAGTGATATTTGGGAGCCCACTGGGGCCCATGGTGAAAAAGGAAATATCCTCAGATAATAACTAGACAAAAGCTTTCTGAGAGATTGCTTTCTGATATGTGACTTCATCACACAGAGGTCCACCCTTCACTTTTTGGAACAGTTTGCTAACCCAGTTGTCGTGGATTCCACCATGTGATATTTGGGAGATCATTGAGGGCTATGGTGAAAAAGGAAATATCTTCAAATAAAAACTGGAAAGATGCCTTCTGGGAAAATGCACTTCGATGTATGAATGCAACTCAGAGCAGTTACACGTTTCTCTTGAGTGATCAGTTTCCTAACACAGTTTTCTTGAAATCTGCAATGGGATACTTCTTAGCGCAATGAAGCTTACGGTGATAAATGAAATATCCTCAGATGAAAACTAGAAAGAAGGTTTCTTAGAAACTTCTTGGTGATGTGTGAATTCAGTTCACAGAGTTACACTTATGTGTCCTGGAGCAGTCCAATAACACTGTCTTTGAGGAACCTGAGAAGGGCTACTTTAGATTGAACTGAAGCCTATGCTGACAATGGAAATATAAGCAATTCAAAAAGTGAGAGAAGATTTCTGAGAAACTTCTTTGTGATCTGTGAATTCATCTCACAGAGCAACAACTTAGTCCTCATGACGCAGTTTGTTAACACTCTTTTTGTGGAATCTGCAAAGTGATATTTGGGAGCTCCTTGAGGGCAATGGTTAAGAAAGAAATATCTTCAGATGAAGGCTGGAAAGAAGCCTTCTGGGAAAATGCACTTCGATGTATGAATGCAACTGACAGAGTTACACGTTTCTCTTCAGTGATCAGGTTCCTAACAGTTTTCTTGAAATCTGCTATGGGATACATCTTAGTGCCATGAAGCTTACGGTGACAAAGGAAATATCCTCAGAGGAAAACTAGAAAGACGCTTTCCCAGAAACTTCTTGGTGATGTATGAATTCATCTCACAGAGTTACACTTATGTTTCCTGGAACAGTGAATAAACACTGTCTTTGAGGAAGCTGATAAGGACTAATATATATCGCATTGAGGCCTACTCTGATAAAGGAAATATCATCAGTTCAAAAGGTGAAATAAGCTTTATGAGAAACTTATTTGTGATCTGTGAATTCATCTCACAGAGTTACTGCTTAGACCTCAGGAAGCACTTTGCTGACACTATTTTCTTGGAATCTGCAAAGTGATATTTGGGAGCCCATTGGGGCCCATTGTGAAAAAGGATATATCCTCAGGTAATAACTACAGAGACGCTTTCTGAGAGATTGCTTTCTGATGTGTGACTTCATCACACGGAGTTCCACCCTTCCCTTCTTGGAACTGTTTGCTAACACTGTTGTCGTGGATTCTGCAAAGTGATATTTGGGAGCTCATTGAGGGCTATGGTGAAAAAGGAAATATCTTCAGATAAAACTGGAAAGAAGCTTCTGGGAAAATGCACTTCGATGTATGAATGCACTCACAGAGTTAACGTTCTCTTCAGTGATCAGTTTGCTAACACAGTTTTCTTGAAATCTGCAATGGGATACTTCTTAGCGCAATGAAGCTTACGGTGACAAAGGAAATATCCTCAGATGAAAACTAGAAAGAAGCTTTCTTAGAAACTTCTTGGAGATGTGTGAATTCATCTCACAGAGTTACACTTATGTTTCCTGGAACAGTCCATTAACACTGTCTTTGAGGAACCGAGAAGGGCTACTTTGGATCGCATTGAGGCCTACGCTGATAAAGGAAATATCATCAGTTCAAAACGTGAAAGAAGCTTTCTGAAGAAATTCTTTGTGATCTGTGAATTAGTCTCATAGGGTAACAGCTTAGACCTCAGGAAGCAGTTTCCTAACACTCCTTTCGTGGATTCTGCAAAGTGACATTTGGGAGCCCTTTGGTGCCCATTGTGAAAAAGGAAATATCCTCAGATAATAACCAGAGAGAAGCTTTTTGAAAGATTACTTTCTGATGTGTGACTTCACCACACAGAGATCCACCCTACCCTTCTTGGAACAGTTTGCTAACACTGTTGTCATGGATTCAGCAAAGTGATATTTGGGAGCTCATTGAGGGCTATGGTGAAATAGGAAATATCTTCAGATAAAAACTGGAAAGAAGACTTCGGGGAAAATGCACTTCGATGTATGAATGCAAGTCACAGAGTTACACGTTTCTCTTCAGTGATCAGTTTCCTAACACAGTTTTCTTGAAATATGCAATGGGATATTTCTTTGCGTAGTGAAGCTTACAGTGACAAAGGAAATATCTTCAGATAAAAACACGAAAGAAGCTTTCTTAAAAACGTCTTGGTGATGGGTGAATTCATCTCACAGAGTTACACTTATGTTTCCTGGAACAGTCCGTTAACACTGTCTTTGAGGAACCTGAGAAGGGCTACTTTGGATTGCATTGAGGCCTACGCTGATAAAGGAAATATAATCAGTTGAAAAAGTGAGGGAAGCTATCTAAGAAACTTCCTTGTGATCTGTGGATTCATCTCACAGAGTTACAACTTATTCCTCATGAAGCAGTTTGCTAACACTCTCTTCGCGGAATCTGCAAGGTGATATTTGTGACCGCATTGGGGCCCATTGTGAAAAAGGAAATATCCTCAGATAATAACTAGAGAGAAGCTTTCTCAGAGATTGCTTTCTGAGGTGAGACTTCATCACACAGAGTTCCACCCTTCCCTTCTTGGAACAGTTTGATGACACAGTTGTCGTGGATTCTGCAAAGTGATATTTAGGAGCTCATTGAGGGCTATGTTGAAAAAGGAAATAACTTCAGATAAAAGCTGTAAAGAAGTCTTCTGGGACAATGCACTTCGATGTATGAATGCAACTCACAGAGTTACACTTTTCTCATCAGTGATCCGTTTGCTAACACAGTTTTCCTGAAATCTGCAATGGGATACTTCTTAGCGTAATTTAGCTTACGGTGACAAAGGAAATATCCTCACATGAAAACGAGAAAGAAGCTTTCTTAGAAAACTCTTGGTGATGTGTGAATTCGTCTCACAGAGTTACACGTATATTTCCTGGAACCGTCCTTTAACACTGTCTTTGAGGAACCCGACAAGGGTTACTTTGGATGGCATTGAGGCCTACACTGATAAAGGAAATATAATCAGTTCAAAAAGTGAAAGAAGCTTTCTCAGAAACTTCTTTGTGATCTGTGAATTCATCTCACGGAGTTACAACTTAGTCCTCATGAAGCAGTTTGCTAACACTCCTTTCATGGAAACTGCAAAGGGATATTTGCGAGCCCATTGGGGCCCATTGTGAAAAAGGAAACATCCTCAGATAATAACTAGAGAGAAGCTTTCTGAGAGATTGCTTTCTGAGGTGCGACTTCATCACATAGAGTTCCACTCTTCCCTTCTTGGAACAGTTTGCTAACACAGTTGTCGTGGATTCTGCAATGTGATATTTGGGAGTTCCTAGAGGGCTATGGAAGAAAAGGAAATATCTTCAGATGAAAACTGGAAAGAAGCCTTCTGGGAAAATGCACTTCGATGTATGAATGCAACTAAGAGAGTTACACCTTTCTCTTCAGTGATCAGGTTGCTAATACAGGTTTCTTGAAATCTGCAATGGGATATTTCTTAGCGCAATGAAGCTTACGGTGACAAAGGAGATATCCTCAGATGAAAACTGGAAAGAAGCTTTCTTAGAAACATCTTGGTGATTGGTGAATTCATCTCACAGAGTTACACTTATGTTTCCTGGAACAGTCCGTTAGGACTGTCTTTGAGGTACCTGAGAAGGGCTACTTTGGATTGCATTGAGGCCTACACTGCTAAGGGAAATATAATCAGTTGAAAAAGTGAGAGGAGCTATCTGAGAAACTTCCTTGTGATCTGTGGATTCATCTCACATAGTTACAACTTAGTCCTCACGACGCAGTTTGCTAACACTCCTTTCGTGGAAACTGCAAATTGATATTTGGGATTCCGTTGGGGCCCATTGTGAAAAAGGAAATATCCCCAGATAATAACTAGAGAGAGGCTTTCTGAGAGATTGCTTTCTGAGGTGTGACTTCATCACACAGAGTTCCACCCTTCCCTTTTTGAACAGTTTGCTGACACAGTTGTCGTGGATTTTGCAAAGTGATATTTAGGAGCTCATTGAGGGCTATGGTGAAAAAGAAAATATCTTCAGATTAAAGCTGGAAAGAAGCCCTCTTGGAAAATGCACTTCGATGTATGAATGCAACTCACAGAGTTACACTTTTCTCTTCAGTGATCCGTTTGCTAACACAGTTTTTTTGAAATCTACAATGGGATACTTCTTAGCGCAATGAAGCTTTCGGTGACAAAGGAAATATCCTCAGATGAAAACTAGAAAGAAGCTTTCTTAGAAACCTCTTGGTGATGTGTGAATTCGTCTCACAGAATTACACTTATGTTTCCATGAACAGTCCTTTTACACTGTCTTTGAAGAACCCGACAAGGGCTACTAAGGATCACATTGAGGCCTACACTTATAAAGGAAATATAGTCAGTTCAAAACTTGAGAGAAGCTTCCTCAGAAACTTCTTTGTGATCTGTGAATTCGTCTCACAGAGTTACAGCTTAGACTTCAGGAAGCAGTTTGCCAACCCTCTTTTTGGGGAATCTGCAAAGTGATATTTCGGAGCCCATTGGGTCCCATTGTGAAAAAGGAAACATCCTCAGATAATAACTAGAGAGACGCTTTCTGAGAGATTGCTTTCTGAGGTGTGACTTCATCACACAGAGTTCCAACCTTCCCTTCTTGGAACAGTTTGCTAAAACTGTTGTCATAGATTCTGCAAAGTGTTATTTGGGAACTATTTGAAGGCTATGGTGAAAAAGGAAATATCTTCAGATAAAAACTGGAAAGAAGCCTTCTGGGAAAATGCACCTCGATGTAGGAATGCAACTCACAGAGTTACACGTTTTTCTTCAGTGATTAGTTTGCTAACATAGTTCTGTTGAAATCTGCAATGGGATACTTTATAGCGCAGTGAAGCTTACGATGACAAAGGAAATATCCTCAGATGAAAACTAGAAAGTAACTTTGTTAGAATCTTCTTGGTGATGGGTGAATTCATCTCACAGAGTTACAATTATGTTTCCTGGAACAGTCCATTAACACTCTCTTTGAGGAACAGGAGAAGGGTTACTTTGGATCGCATTGAGGCTGATGCTGAAAAAGGAAATATCATCAGTTCAAAACGTGAAAAAAGCTTTTTGAGAGACTCCTTTCTGATCTGTGAATTCATCTCACAGAGTCACAGCTTACACCTCACGAAGCAGTTTGCTAACACTCTTTTCGTGGAATCTGCAAGGAGATATTTGGGAGCCCATTGGGGCCCATTGTGAAAAAGGAAATATCCTCAGATAATACTAGAGAGAAGCTTTCTGAGAGATTGCTTTCTGAGGTGTGACTTCAACACACAGAGTTCTACCCTTCCCTTCTTGGAACAGTTTGCTAACACCGTTGTCGTGGATACTGCAAAGTGATATTTGGGAGCTCATTGAGGGCTACGGTGAAAAAGGAAATATCTTCAGATACAAACTGGAAAGAAGCCTTCTGGGAAAATGCACTTCGATGTATGTATGCATCTCACAGAGTTCCACCTTTCTCTTCAGTGATCAGTTTGCTAACACAGTTTTCTTGCAATCTGCAATGGGATACTTCTTAGAGCAGTGAAGCTTATGGTGACAAAGGAAATATCCTCAGAAGAAAACTAGAAAGAAGCTTTCCCATAAACTTCTTGGTGTTGTGTGAATTCTACTCACAGAGTTACACTTATGTTTCCTGGAACAGTCCATTAACACTGTCTTTGATGAACCTGAGAAGGGCTATTTTGGATCGCATTGATGCCTACGCTAATAAAGGAAATATCATCAGTTCAGAACGTAAAGAAGCTTTCTGAGAGACTCCTTTGTGATCTGTGAATGCACCTCACAGAGTTACAGCTTAGACCTAAGGAAGCAGTTTGCTAACACTCTTTTCGTGTAATCTGCAAAGTGATGTTTGGGATCCCATAGGGGCCCATTGTGAAAAAGGAAACAACCTCAGATAATAACTAAAGAGAAGCTTTCTGAGAGATTGCCATCTGAGGTGTGAGTTCATCATAGAGAGTTCCACACTTCCCTTCTTGGAGCAGTTTGCTAACACTGTTGTCTTGGATTCTGCAAAGTGATATTTGGGAGCTCATTGAGGGCTATGGTGAAAATGGAAATATCTTAAGATAAAAACTAGGAAGAAGCCTTTTGGGAAAATGCACTTCGATGTATGAATGCAACACAGAGTTACACGTTTCTCTTCAGTCATCAGTTTGCTAACAGAGTTTTCTTGAAATCTGCAATGGGGTACTTCTTAGCGCAATGAAGCTTACGGTGACAAGGGAAATATCCTCAGATGAAAACTAGAGAGAAGCTTTCTTAGAAATATCTTGATGATGTGTAAATTCAACTCCCAGAGTTACACTTATGTTTACTGAAGTGTCCATTAACACTGTCTTTGAGGAACCTGAGAAGGGCTACTTTGGATCGCATTGAGGCCTACGCTGATAAAGGAAATATCATCAGTTCAAAACGTGAAAGAAGCTTTCTGAGAAACTTCTTTGTAATCTGTGAATTCATCTCACAGAGTTACAGCTTAGACCTCAGGAAGCAGTTTGCTAACACTCTTTTCGTGGAATCTGCAAAGTGATATTTGGGAGCCCATTGGGGCCAATTGCGAAAAAGGAATTATGCTCAGATAATAACTAGAGAGAAGCTTTCTGACAGATTGCGCTCTGAGGTGTGACTTCATCACATAGAGTCCCACCCTTCCCTTCTTGGAACCGTTTGCCAACACAGTTGTCGTGGATTCTGCAAAGTGATATTTGGGAGCTCATTGAGGGCTATGGTGAAAAAGGAAATATCTTCATATAAACACTGTAAAGAAGCCTTCTGGGAAAATGCACTTCGATGTATGAGTGCAACTCACAGACTTACACGTTTCTCTTCACTGATCAGTTTGCTAACACAGTCTTCTTGAAATCTGGAATGGCATACTTCTTTGCGCAATGATGCTTACAGTGACAAAGGAAATATAATCAGATGAATACTAGAAAGTAACTTCCTTAGAAACTTTCTGGTGATGTGTGTATTCTTCTCACAGAATTACACTCATGTTTCCTGGAACAGTCCATTAACCCTGTCTTTGAGGAACCTGAGAAGGGCTACTTTGGAGAGCATTGAGGCCTATGCTGATAAAGGAAATATCATCAGTTCAAAAAGTTAGAGAAGCTTTCTGAGAAACTACTTTGTGATCTGTGAATTAATCTCACAGAGTTACAACTTTGTCCTCATGAAGCAGTTTGCTAACACTCTTTTCGTGGAATCTGAAAAGTGATATTTCGGAGCCCTTTGTGGCCCACTGTGAAAAAGGAAATATCCTCAGATAATAACTAGAGAGCAGCTTTCTGAGAGATTGATTTCTGATGTGTGAGTTCATCCAAGAGAGTTCCACCCTTCCCTTCTTAGAACAGCTTGCTAACACAGTTGTCGCGGATTCTGTCAAGTGATATTTGGGAGCCCACTGAGCGCTAGAGTGAAAAAGGAAATATCTTCCGACAAAAACTGGAAAGAAGCCTTCTGAGAGAATGCACTTCGATGTATGAATGCAACTCAGAGAGTTACACCTTTCTCTTCAGTGATCGGTTTGCTAAAACATTTTTCTTGAAATCTGCAATGGGATATTTCTTAGCACAATGAAGCCTACGGTGACAAAGAAATATCCTCTGATGAAAACTAGAAAGACGCTTTTTTATAAACTGCTTGGTGATGTGTGAATTCATCTCACAGTGTTACACTTATTTTTCCTGGAAGAGTCCATTAACACTGTATTTGAGGAACCTGAGAAGGGCTACTTTGGATTGCATTAAGACCTGCCTTGATAAGGGAATATCATCAGATCAAAAAGTGAGAGAAGCTTTCCGAGAAACTTCTTTGTGGTCTGTGAATTCATCTCAGAGAGTTACAACTTAGTCCTCATGAAGCAGTTTGCTAACACTCTTTTCGTGGATTCCGGAAAGTGATATTTGGGAGCCCATTGGGGCCCATTGTGAAAAAGGAAATATCCTCAGATAATAACTAGAGAGAAGCTTTCTGAGAGACTGCTTTCGGAGGTGTGAATTCATCACACAGAGTTCCACCCTTCCCTTCTTAGAACAGATTGCTAACACAGTTGTCGCGTATTCTGTCAAGAGATATTTGGGAGCTCATTGAGGGCTATAGTGAAAAAGGAAATATCTTCCGACAAAAACTGGAAAGAAACCTTTTGAGAAAACGCACTTCGATGTATGAATGCAACTCAGAGAGTTACACCTTTCTCTTCAGTGATCAGTTTGCTAACACAGATTTCTTGAAATCTGCAATGGGATATTTCAAAGCGCAATGAAGCTTACTTTGACAAAGGAACTATCCTCAGATGAAAACCAGAAAGAAGATTTCTTAGAAACTTCTTGGTGATATTTGAATACATCTCACACAGTTACACATATGTTTCCTGGAACAGTCCATTAACTCTGTCTTTGTGGAACCTGAGAAGGGCTACTTTGGATCGCATTGGGGTCTACGCTGATAAACAAAATATCATCAGTTCAAAACTTGAAAGAAGCTTTCTGAGAAACTTGTGATCTGTGAATTCATCTCACAGAATTATAACTTAGCCCTCATGAAGCAGTTTGCTAACACTCTTTTCGTGGAATCTGCAAAGTGATATTTGGGAGCCCATTAGGGCCCATTGTGAAAAAGGAAACATCCTCAGATAAAAACTAGAGAGAAGCTTTCTCAGAGATTGCTTTCGGAGGTGTGACTTCAACACACAGAGTTCCAACCTTCCCTTCTTGGAACAGTTTGCTAACACAGTTGTCGTGGATTCTGCAAAGTGATATTTGGCAGCTCATTGAGGGCTATGGTGAAAAAGGAAATATCTTGAAAATAAATCTGGAAAGGAGACTTCTGAGAAAATGCACTTCGATATATGAATGCAATTCACAGAGTTACACCTTTCTCTTCAGTGATCAGGTTGCTAACACAGTTTTCTTAAAATCTGCAATGCGATATTTCTTAGCGCAAGGAAGCTAACATTGACAAAGGAAATACCCTCAGATGAAAACTAGAAGGAATCTTTCTTAGAAACTTCTTGGTGATGTGTGTCTTCATCTCACAAAGTTGCACTTATGTTTCCTGAAACTGTCCATTAACACTGTCTTTGCGGAACCCGAGAAGGGCTACCATGGATTGCATTGAGACCTAAGCTGATAAAGGAAATATAATCGGTTCAAAAAGTGAGAGAAGCTTTCTGAGAAACTTCTTTGTGAGGTGTGAATTCATCTCACAGTGTTACAACTTAGCCCACATGATGGAGTTTGCTAACACTCTTTTCGTGGAATCTGCAAAGTGATATTTGGGAGCCCTTTGGGTACCATTGTGAAAAAGGAAATATCCTCAGATAATAACTAGAGAGAAGCTTTCTGAGAGATTGCTTGCTGATATGTGACTTCATCACACAGATTTCCACCCTTCCCTTTTTTTCTTTTTTAACAGTTTACTAACACAGTTGTCGTGGATTCTACAAAGTGATATTTGTGTGCTCATAGAAGTCTATGGTGAAAAAGGAAATATGTTCAGATAAAAACTGGAAAGAAGCTTTCTGGGAAAATGCACTTCGATGTATGAATGCAACTCACAGAGTTAAACGTTTCTCTTCAGTGATCCGTTTCCTAACACTTTTCTTGAAATCTGCAATGGGATACTTCTTAAAGCGATGAAGCTTACGGTGACAAGGGAAATATCCTCAGATGAAAACTAGAAAGAAGCTTTCTTAGAAACTTCTTCCTGATGTGAGAATTCATCTCACAGAGTTACACTTATGTTTCCTGGAACAGTCCTTAACACTGTCTTAGAGGAAGGTGAGAAGGGCTACCTTGGATAGTATTGAGGCCTACGCAGAAAAAGGAAATATCACCAATTCAAAAACTGAGAGAAGCTCTGAGAAACTCGTTTGTGATCTGTTATTTCATCTCACAGAGTTACAACTTAGTCCTCATGAAGCACTTTGCTAACACTCTTTATGTGGAATCTGCAAAGTGATATTTGGGAGCCCACAGGGGCCCATTGTGAAAAACGAAATATCCTCAGGTAATAACTTGAGAGAAGCTTTCTGAGAGATTGCTTTCTGAGTTGTGACTTCATCACACAGAAATCCACCCTTCCCTTCTTGGAACAGTTTGCTAAGACAGTTGTCGTGGATTCTCAAATTTGACATTTGGGAGCTCATTGAGGGCTATGGTGAAAAAGGAAATATCTTCAGATAAAAACTGGAAAGAAGCCGTATGGGAAAATACACCTTGATGTATGAATGCAACTGACAGAGTTACAAGTTTCTCTTCAGTAATCAGTTTGCTAACACAGTTTTTTGAAATCTGCAATGGTGTATTTTTAGCGCAATGAAGCTGACGGTGAAAAAGGAAATATCCTCAGATGAAAACTAGAAAGAAGCTTTCTTAGAAACTTCTTGGTGATGTGTGAATTCATTTCTCAGAGTCACACTTATGTTTCCTGGGGCAGTCCATTAACACTGTCCTTGAGGATCCTGGGAAGGGCTACTTTGGATCGCTCTCAGGCCTGTACTGAATAGGGAAATATCATCAGTTCAAAACGTGAAAGAAGCTTTCTGAGACACTTCTTTGTGATCTGTGAACTCATCTCGCAGAGTTACAGCTTAGACCTCAGGAATCAGTTTGCTAACACTCTTTTTGTGGAATCTGGAAAGTGATATTTGAGAGAGCATTGGGGCCCATTGTGAAAAAGGAAATATCCTCAGATAATAACTTGAAAGAAGCTTTCTGAGAGATAGCTTTCTGATGTGTGACTTCATCACACAGAATTCCACACTTCCCTTCTTGGAACAGTTTGCTAACACTCTTTTCGTGGAATCTGCAAACTGATATTTGGGAGCCCATTGGGGCCAATTGTGAAAAAGATAATATCCTCACATAATAACTAAGGAGAAGCTTTGTGAGAGATTGCTTTCTGATGTGTGACTTCATCACACGGAGTTCCAACCTTCCCTTCTTAGAACCGGTTGCTAACACTGTTGTCGTGGATTCTGCAAAGTGATATCTGGGAGCTCATTGAGGGCTATGGTGAAAAAGGAAATATCTTCAGATAAAAACTGGAAAGAAGCCTTCTGGGAAAATGCACTTCCATGCATTAATGCATCTCAGAGAGATAGACTTTGCTGTACAGTGATCAATTCGCTAACACAGTCTTCTTGGAATCTGCGATGGGATACTTCTTAGCACAATGAAGCTTACGGTGACAAAGGAAATATCCTCAGATGAAAACTAGAAAGACGCTTTGTTAGAAACTTCTTGATAATGTGTGAATTCATCTCACGGAGTTACACTTATGTTTCCTGAACAGTCCATTAACACTGTCTTTGAGGAACCTGAGAAGGGCTACTTTGGAACGCATTGAGGCCTATGCTGATACAGGATATATCATCACTTCAGAACGTGAAAGAAACTTTCTGAGAAACATCTTTGTGGACAGTGAATTCATCTCACAGTGTTACATCTTAGACCTCAGGAAGCAGTTTGCTAACACTCTTTTCGTGGAATCTGCAAAGTGATATTTGGGGGCCCATTGGGGAATATTGTGAAAAAGGAAATATCCTCAGATAAAAACGAGAGAGAAGCTATCTGAGAGATTGCTTTCCCAGGTGTGACTTCATCACACAGAGTTCCACCTTTCCCTTCTTGGAACAGTTTGCTAACACTATTGTCATGGATTCTGCAAAGTGATATTTGGGAACTCATTGAGGGCTATGGTGAAAAAGGAAATATCTTCAGATAAAAACTGGAAAGAAGTCCTTCTGGGAAAATGCACTTCGATGTATGAATGCATCTCACAGAGTTACACGTTTCTCTTCAGTGTTCAGTTTGCTAACAGAGTTTTCTTGAAATCTGCAATGGGAAACTTCTTAGGACAATGAAGCTTACGGTGACAAGGAAAATATCCTCAGATGAAAATTAGAAAGAAGCTTTCTTAGAAACTTCTTGATGATGTGTGAATTCATCTCACAGAGTTACACTTATATTTCCTGAACAGTCCATTAACACTGTCTTTGAGGAACCTGAGAAAGGCTAATTTGGAACGCATTGAGGCCTAGGCTGATAAAGGATATATCATCAGTTCAAAACGTGAAAGAAGCATTCTGAGAAACTTCTTTGTGAGCTGTGAATTTATCTCACAGAGTTACAACTTAGACCTCAGGAAGCAGTTTGCTAACACTCTTTTCATGGAATGTACAAAGTTATATTTTGGAGCCCATTGGGGCCCATTGTGAAAAAGGAAATATCCTCAGATAATAACTAGTGAGAAGCTTTCTGAGAGATTGCTTTCTAATGTGTGACTTCATCACACAGAGTTCCACCCTTGCCTTCTTGGAACAGTTTGCTAACACAGTTGTCGTGGATTCTGCAAAGTGATATATGGGAGCTCATTGAGAGCTACGGTGAAAAAGGAAATATCTTCAGATAAAAACTGGAAAGAAGCCTTCTGGGAAAATGTACTTCGATGCATTAATGCATCTCACAGAGTTACACGTTTCTGTACAGTGATCAGTTTGCTAACACAGTTTTCTTGAAATCTGCGATGGGATACTTCTTAGCACAATGAAGCTTAAGGTGACAAAGGAAACATCCTCAGATGAAGACTAGAAAGTCGCTTTCTTAGATACTTCTTGATAATATGTGAATTCATTTCACAGAGTTACACTTATGTTTCCTGAACAGTCCATTAACACTGTCTTTGAGGAACCTGAGAAGGGCTACTTTGGAACGCATTGAGGCCTATGCTGATACAGGATATATCATCAGTTCAAAACGTGAAAGAAACTTTCTGAGAAACATCTTTGTGAACTGTGAATTCATCTCACTGAGTTACATCTTAGACCTCAGGAAGCAGTTTGCTAACACTCTTTTCGTGGATGCTGCAAAGTGATATTTGGGAGCCCATTGGGGAATATTGTGAAAAAGGAAATATCCTCAGATAATAACGAGAGAGAAGCTTTCTGAGAGATTGCTTTCTGAGGTGTGACTTCATCACACAGAGTTCCACCTTTCCCTTCTTGGAACAGTTTGCTAACACTGTTGTCATGGTTTCTGCAAAGTGATATTTGGGAACTCATTGAGGGCTATGGTGAAAAAGGAAATATCTTCAGATAAAAACTGGAAAGAAGCCTTCTGGGAAAATGCACTTCGATGTATGAATGCATCTCACAGAGTTACACGTTTCTCTTCAGTGATCAGTTTGCTAACAGAGTTTTCTTGAAATCTGCAATGGGAAACGTCTTAGGGCAATGAAGCTTACGGTGACAAGGAAAATATCCTCGGATGAAAACTAGAAAGAAGCTTTCTTAGAAACTTCTTGATGATGTGTGAATTCATCTCACAGAGTTACACTTATATTTCCTGAACAGTCCATTAACACTGTCTTTGAGGAACCTGAGAAAGGCTAATTTGGAACACATTGAGGCCTAGGCTGATAAAGGATATATCATCAGTTCAAAACGTGAAAGAAGCATTCTGAGAAACTTCTTTGTGATCTGTGAATTCATCTCACAGAGTTACAACTTAGACCTCAGGAAGCAGTTTGCTAACACTCTTTTCGTGGAATGTACAAAGTTATATTTTGGAGCCCATTGGGGCCCATTGTGATAAAGGAATTATCCTCAGATAATAACTAGTGAGAAGCTTTCTGAGAGATTGCTTTCTGATGTGTGGCTTAATCCCACAGAGTTCCCCCCTTTCCTTCTTGGAACAGTCTGCTAACACTGTGGTCGTGGATTCTGCAAAGTGATTATTGGTAGCCCTTTGGGGCCCATTGTGACAAAGGAAATATCCTCAGATAATAACTAGTGAGAAGCTTTCTGAGAGATTGCTTTCTAATGTGTGACTTCATCACACAGAGTTCCACCCTTGCCTTCTTGGAACAGTTTGCTAACACTGTTGTCGTGGATAATGCAAAGTCATATATGGGAGCTCATTGAGGGCTACGGTGAAAAAGGAAATATCTTCAGATACAAACTGGAAAGAAGCCTTCTGGGAAAATGCACTTCGATGCATTAATGCATCTCACAGAGTTACACGTTTCTGTACAGTGATCAGTTTGCCAACACACTTTTCTTGACATCTGCAATGGGATATTTCTTAGAGCCATGAAACTTATGAGGCAAAGGAAATATCCTCAGATGAAAACTACAAAGAAGCTTTCCCAGAAACTTCTTGGTGATTTGTGAATTCATCTCACAGAATTACACTTATGTTTCCAGGAACAGTCCATTAACACTGTCTTTGAGGACAATGAGAATGGCAACGTTGGATCGCATTGAAGCCTACGCTGATAAAGCAAATATCATCAGTTCAAAACGTAAAAGAAGCTTTCTGAGAAACTTCTTTGTGATCTGTGAATTCATCTCACAGAGTTACAACTTAGTCCTCATGAAGCAGTTTGCAAACACTCTTTTCGGGGAATCTGCAAACTGATATTTTGGAGCCCATTGGGGCCCATTGTGAAAAAGGAAATATCCTCGAATAATAACTAGAGAGAAGCTTTCTGAGAGATTGCTTTCTATTGAGTGACTTCATCACACAGAGTTCCATTCTTCCCTTCTTAGAACAGTGTGTTAACACAGTTGTCGTGGATTCTTCAAAGTTATATTTGGGAGATCTTTGAGGGCTATGGTGAACAAGGAAATATCTTCAGATAAAAAGTGGAAAGAAGCCTTCTGGGAAAATGCACTTTGATGTATGAATGCAACTCACAGAGTTACACGTTTCTCTTCAGCGATCAGTTTGCTAACAGAGTTTTCTTGAAATCTGCAATGGGATACTTCTTAGCGCAATGAAGCTTACGGTGACAAAGGAAATATCCTCAGATGAAAAGTATAAGAAGTTTTGTTAGAAAATTCTTGATGATGTGTGAATTCATCTCACAGAGTTACATTTATGTTTCCTGGAATGTCCATTAACACTGTCTTTGAGGAACCTGAGAAGGGCTACTTTGGGTCGCATTGAGGCCTACACTGATAAAGGAAATATCATCAGTTCAAAATGTGAAAGAACCTTTCTGAGAAACTTCTTTGTGATGTGTGTATTCATCTCACAGAGTTAAAACTTAGTCCTCATGAAGCAGTTTGCTAACCCAATTTTCGTGGAATCTGCAAAGTGATATTTGGAGCCCATTGGGGCCCATTGTGAAAAAGGAAATATCCTCAGATAATAACTAGAGAGAAGATTTCTGAGAGATTGCTTTCTGATGTGTGACTTCATCACACAGAGTTCCACCCTTCCCTTCTTGGAACAATTTGCTAACACAGTTATCCTGGATTCTGCAAAGTGACATTTGGGAGCTCATTGAGGGCTATGTTGAAAAAGGAAGTATCTTCAGTTAAAAACTGGAAAGAAGTCTTCAGGGAAAATGCACTTCGATGTACCAATGCAACTCACAGAGTTACACGTTTCTCTTCAATGGTCAGTTTGCTAACACAGTTGTCCTGAAATCTGCAATGGGATACTTCTTAGCGCAATGAAGCTTACGGTGAAAAAGGAAATATCCTCAGATGAAAACTAGAAAGAAGCTTTCTTAGAAACTTCTTGATGATGTGTGAATTCATCTCATAGAGTTAAACCTATGTTTCCTGGAACAGTCCATTAACACTATCTTTGAGGAACCTGAGAAGGGCCACTTTGGATCGCATTGAGGCCTACGCTGATAACGCAAATATCATCAGTTCAAAACGTGAAAGAATCTTTCTGAGAAACTTCTTTGAGATCTGTGAATTCATCTCAGTGTTACAACTTAGTCCTCGGGAAGCAGTTTGCTAACAATCTTTTCGTGGAATCTGCAAAGTGATATTTGTGAGCCCATTAGGGCCCATTGTGAAAGACGAAATAGCCTCAGATAATAACTAGAGAGAAGTTTTCTGAGAGATTCCTTTCTGATGTGTGACTTCATCACACAGAGTTCCACCCTTCTCTTCTTGGAACACTTTGCTAACACAGTTGTCCTGGATTCTGCAAAGTGATATTTGGGAGCCTTTTGAGGGCTATGGTGAAAAAGGAAATATCTTCAGATAAAACCTGGAAAGAAGCCTTCTGCGAAAATGCACTTCGATGTATGAATGCAATTCACAGACTTACACGTTACTTTTCAGTGATCAGTTTGCTAACACAGTTTTCTTGCAATCTGCAATGAGATATTTCTTTGCACAATGAAGCTTACGGTGACAAAGGAAATATCCTCAGATGAAAACTAGAAAGAAGCATTCTGAGAAACGTCTTGGTTATGTGTGAATTCATCTCAAAGACTTACAGTTATGTTTCCAGGAACAGTCCATTAACACTGTCTCTGAGGAACATGAGAAGGCCTACTTTGGATCGCATTGAGGCCTATGCTGATAAAGGAAATATCATCAGTGCAAAACCTGAAAGAAGCTTTCTGAGAAACTTCTTTGTGATTTGTGAATTCATCTCACAGAGTTACAAATTAATCCTCATGAAGCAGTTTGCTAACACTCCTTTTTTGGATACTGGAAAGTGATATATGGGAGCCATTTGGGGCTCACTGTGAAAAAGGAAATGTCCTCAGATAATAACTAGAGAGAAGCTTTCTGAGAGAATGCTTTCTGAGGTGTGACTTCATCACACAGAGTCCCATCGTTCCCTTGTTGGTACAGTTAGCTAACACAGTTGTCGTGGATTCTGCAAAGTGATATTTGGGAGCTCATTCAGGGTTATGGTGAAAAAGGAAATATCTTCAGATAAAAACTGGAAAGAAGCCTTCTGGGAAAATGCACTTCATTGTATGAATGCAATTCATAGAGTTACACCTTTCTCTTTAGTGATCTGTTTGCTAACACAGTTTTCTTGAAATCTGCAATGGGATACTTCTTAGTGCAATGAAGCTTACGGTGACAAAGGAAACATCCTCAGATGAAAACTAGAAGGAAGCTTTCTTAGAAACTTCTTGGTGATGTGTGAAATGATCTCACAGAGTTACACTAATGTTTCTGGGAACAGTCCTTTAACACTGTCTTAGAGGAATCTGAGAAGGGTTACTTTGCATCGCATTGAGGCCTACGCTGATAAAGGAAATATCATCAGTTCAAAACGTGAAAGAAGCTTTCTGAGAAACTTCTTTGTGATCTGTGAATTCATCTCACAGAGTTACAACTTAGTCCTCATGAAGCAGTTTGCTAACACTCTATTCGTGGAATCTGCAAAGTGATATTTGGGAGCCCATTGGGGCCCAGTGTGGAAAAGGAAATATCCTCATAGAATAACTAGAGAGAAGCTTTCTGAGAGATTGCTTTCTGATGTGTGACTTCGTCACACAGAGTTCCACACTTCCCTTCTTGGAACAGTTTGCTAACACTGTTGTCGTGGATTCTGAAAAGTGATATTTGGGAGCTCATTGAGGGCTATGGTGAAAAAGGAAATATCTTCAAATGAAATCTGGAAAGAAGCCTTCTGGAAAATGCATTTCGAAGAATGAATGCAACTCACAGACTGACACCTTTCTCTTCAGTGATCAGTTTGCTAACACAGTTTTCTTGAAATCTGCAATTGGATACTTTTAGCGCAATGAAGCTTACGGTGACAAAGGAAATATCCTCAGATGAAAACTAGAAGGAAGCTTTATTAGAAACTTCTTGGTGATGCGTGAGTTCATCTCACAGAGTTACAGTTATGTTTCCGGGAATAGTCCATGAACACTATCTTTGAGGAACCTGAGAAGGGCTAATTTGGATCGCATTGAGGCCTAGGCTGATAAAGGAAATATCATCAGCTCAAAACGTGAAAGAAGCTTTCTGAGAAACTTCTTTGTGATCTGTGAATTCATCTCACAGTTACAACTTTTATCTCAGGAAGTAGTTTGGTAACATTCTTTTCGTTGACTCTGCCAAGTGATATTAGGGAGTCTTTGGTTCCCATTGTGAAAAAGGAAATATCCTCAGATAATTACTGGATAGAAGCTTTCTGAGAGATTGCTTTCTGATGTGTGACTTCATCATACAAAATTCCACCCTCCTTTCTTTGAACAGTTTGCTAACACAGTTTTCGTGGATTTTGCACAGTTAAGTGTGGGAGCTCATTGAGGGCTATGGTAAAAAAGGAAATATCCTTCACTTAAAAACTGGAAAGAAGCCTTCTGGGAAAATGCACTTCGATGTATGAATGCAACTCACAGAGTGGCACCTTTCTCTTCAGTGATCAGTTTTCTTACACCGTTTTCTTGAAATCTGCAATGGGATACTTCTTAGCTCAACGAAGCTTACAGTGACAAAGGAAATATCCTCAGACGAAAAGTAGAAAGAACTTTCTGAGAAACTTCTTGGTGATGTGTGAATTCATCTCACAGAGTCACACTTATGTTTCCGGGAACAGTCCATTAACACTGTCTTTGAGGAACCTGAGAAGGGTTTCTTTGATCGCATTGAGGCCTACGCTGATAAAGGAAATATAATCAGTTCAAAACGTGATAGAAGCTTTCTGAGAAACTTCTTTGTGTTCTGTGAATTCAACTCACAGAGTTACAACTTAGACCTCATGAAGCAGTTTGCTAACACGCTTCTTGTGGAATCTGCAAAGTGATATTTGGGAGCCCATTGGGGCCCATTGTGAAAAACGATATATCCTGAGATAATAACTAGAGAAAAGCTTTCTGAGAGATTGCTTTCTAATGTGTGACTTCATCACACAGAGTTCCACATTTCCCTTCTTGGAGCACTTTACTAACACTGTTGTCGTGGATTCTGCAAAGTGATATTTAGGAGCTCATTGAGGGCTATGGTGAAAAAGGAAATATCTTCAGATAAAAAGTGGAAAGAAGCCTTCTGGGATAATGCATTTCGATGTATGAATGCAACTCACAGAGTTACACGTTTCTCTTCATTGATCACTTTGCTAACACAGCTTTCTTGAAAACTGCAATGGGATAGTTCTTAGCGCAATGAAGCTTATGGTGACAAAGGAAATACCCTCAGATGAAAACTACAAAGAAGCTTTCCCAGAAACTTCTTAGTGATGTGTGAATTCATCTCACAGAGTTAAACCTATGTTTCCTGGAACAGTCCATTAACACTATCTTTGAGGAACCTGAGAAGGGCCACTTTGGATCGCATTGAGGCCTACGCTGATAACGCAAATATCAGTTCAAAACGTGAAAGAATCTTTCTGAGAAACTTCTTTGAGATCTGTGAATTCATCTCAGTGTTACAACTTAGTCCTCGGGAAGCAGTTTGCTAACAATCTTTTCGTGGAATCTGCAAAGTGATATTTGTGAGCCCATTAGGGCCCATTGTGAAAGACGAAATAGCCTCAGATAATAACCAGAGATAAGTTTTCTGAGAGATTCCTTTCTGATGTGTGACTTCATCACACAGAGTTCCACCCTTCCCGTCGTGGAACACTTTGCTAACACAGTTGTCCTGGATTCTGCAAAGTGATATTTGGGAGCCTTTTGAGGGCTATGGTGAAAAAGGAAATATCTTCAGATAAAAACTGGAAAGAAGCCTTCTGCGAAAATGCACTTCGATGTATGAATGCAATTCACAGACTTACACGTTACCTTTCAGTGATCAGTTTGCTAACACAGTTTTCTTGCAATCTGCAATGGGATATTTTTAGCGCAATGAAGCTTATGGTGACAAAGGAAATATCCTCAGATGAAAACTAGAAAGAAGCTTTTCCAGAAACTTCCTGGTGATGTGTGAATTCATCTCACAGAGTTACACTTATGTTTCCTAGAACAGTCCATTAATACTGTCTTTGAGGAACCTGAGAAGGGCTTCTTTCAATCGCATTGACACCTATGCTGATGAAGCAAATATCATCAGTTCAAATCGTGAGAGAAGCTTTCTGAGAAACTTCTGTGTGATCTGTGAATTCGTCTCACAGTGTTACAACTTAGTCCTCATGAAACAGTTTGCTCACACTCTTTTCCTGGTACCGTTAAAGTGATATTTGGGATCCCAGTGGAGCCCATTGTGAACAAGGAAATGTCCTCAGATAATAACTAGAGAGAAGCTTTCTGAGGGATTGCTTTCTGATGTGTGACTTCATCAAACAGAGTTCCATCCTTCCCTTCTAGGAACAGATTGCTAACACAGTTATCGTGGATTCTGAAAAGTGATATTTGGGAGCTCATTGAGGGCAATGGTGAAAAAGGATATATCTTCAGCTAAAAACTGGAATGAAGCATTCTGGGAAAATGCACTTCGATGTATGAATGCAGCGCACAGAGATACTCCTTTCTCTTCAGTGATCAGTTTCCCAAGACAGATATCTTTTTATCTGCAATGGGATACTTCTTAGCGCAAGGAAGCTTACGGTGACGAAGGAAATATCCTCAGATGAAAAGTAGAAAGAAGCTTTCCTGGAAATTTCTTGGTGATGTGTGAATTGAGGTCACAGAGTTTCATTTATGTTTCCTGGAACAGTCCATTAACACTATCTTTGAGGAAACTGAGAAGGGCTACTTTGGATCGCATTGAGGCCTACGCTGACAAAGGAAATATCATCAGTTCAAAACGTGAAAGAAGCTTTCTGAGAATCTTCTTTGTGATCTGTGAATTCATCTCACAGAGTTACACCTTAGACCTCAGGAAGCAGTTTGCTAAGACTCTTTTCGTGGAATCTGCAAAGTGATATTTGGGAGCCCATTGGGGCCCATTGTGAAAGAGGAAATATCCTCAGATAATAAGTAGACAGAAGCTTTCTGAGAGATTGCTTTCTGATGTGTGACTTCATCACATAGAGTTCCACACTTCCCTTCTTGGAACACTTTGCTAACACTGTTGTCGTGGATTCTGCAGAGTGATATTTGGGAGGTCATTGAGGGCTATGGTGAAAAAGGAAATATCTTCAGATAAAAACTGGAAAGAAGCCTTCTGGGAAAATGCACTTCCATGTATGAATGTATCTCACAGAGTTACACGTTTCTCTTCAGTGATCCGTTTCCTAACAGTTTTCTTGAAATCTGCAATGGGATACTTCTTAAAGCGATGAAGCTTACGGTGACAAAGGAAATATCCTCAGATGAAAGCTAGAAAGAGGCTTTCTTAGAAACTTCTTGATGATGTGTGATTTCATCTCACAGAGTTACACTTTTGTTTCCTGAAACAGTCCATTAACACTGTCTTTGAGGAACCTGAGAAGGGCATCTTTGGATCGCATTGACGCCTACTTTGTTAAAGGAAATATCATTAGTTCAAAACGTGAAAGAAGGTTTCTGAGAAACTTCTTTGTGATCTGTGAATTCATCTCACAGTTATACAGCTGAGTCCTCAGTAAGCAGTTAGCTAACACTCTTTTCGTGGAATCTGCAAAGTGATATTTGGGAGCCCATTGGGGCCCATGGTAAAAAAGGAAATATCCTCAGATAATAACTAGAGAGAAGCTTTCTGAGAGATTGCTTTCTGATGTGTGACTTCATCACACAGAGAGCCACCCTTCCCTTCTTGGAGCCATTTGCTAACACTGCTGCCGTGAATCCTGCCGAGTGATATTTGGGAGCTCATTGAGGGCTATGGTGAAAAAGCAAATATCTTCAGATAAAAACTGGAATGAAGCCTTCTGGGAAAATGCACTTCGATGCATGAATGCAACTCAAAGAGTTTTACGTTTCTCTTCAGTGATCAGTTTGCTAAGACAGTTTTCTTGAAATCTGCAATGGGATACTTCTTAGTGTAAGGAAGCTTACGGTGACAAAGTAAATATCCTCAGATGTAAAGCAGAAAAAACTTTCCTGGAAACTTCTTAGTGAAGTGTGAATTCATCTCACAGAGTTACGCTCATGTTTCCTGCTTCAGTCCATTAACACTGTCTTTGAGGAACATGAGAAGGGCTACTTTGGATCACATTGAAGCCTACGCTGATAAAGGAAATATCAACAGTTGAAAACGTGAAAGAAGCTTTCTGAGAAACTTCTTTGTGATCTGTGAATTCATCTCACAGAGTTACAGCTTAGACCTGAGGAAGCAGTTTGCTAACACTCTTTTCGTGGAATCTGCAAAGTGATATTTGGGAGCCCATTAGTGCCCATGCTGAAAAAGGAAATATCCTCAGATAATAACTAGAGAGAAACTTTCTGAGAGAATGCTCTCTGATGTGTGAGTTCATCACCCAGAGTTCCACCCTTCCCTTCTTGGAACAGTTTGCTAACACAGTGTTGTGGATTCTACAAAGTGTTATTTGGGAAATCATTGAGGGCGATGGTGAAAAAAGAAATATCTTCAGATAAAAACTGGAAAAGAGCCTTCTGGGAAAATGCACTTCGATGCAGGAATGCAACTCAAAGTGTTACACCTTTCTCTTCAGTGATAAGTATCCTAACAGTTTTCTTGAAATCTGCAATGGAATACTTCTTAGCGCAATGAAGATTACGGTGACAAAGGAAATATTCTCAGATGAAAACTAGAAAGAATCATTCCTAGAAACTTCTTGGTGATGTGTGAATTCATCTCACATAGTTACACTTATGTTTCCTGGAACAGTCCATTAACACTGTCTTTGAGGAACCTGAGAAGGGCTCCTTTGGATCGCATTGAGGCCTATTGTGATTAAGGAAATATCATCAGTTCAAAACGTAAAGGAAGCTTTTTGAGAAATTTCTTTGTGATCTGTGAATTCATCTCACAGAGTTACAACTTAGTCCTCATGAAGCAGTTTGCTAACAGTCTTTTCGTGTAATCTGCAAAGTGATATTTGGGAGCCCATTGGGGCCCCTTGTGAAAAAGGAAATATCCCCAGATAATAACTAGAGAGAAGCTTTCTGAGCGATTGCTTTCTGATGTGTGACTTCATGACACAGAGTTCCACCCTTCCCTTCTTGGAACAGTTTGCTAACACAGTTGTCGTGGATTCTGCAAAGTGATATTTGGGAGCTCATTGAGGGCTATGGTGAAAAAAGAAATATCTTCAGTTAAAAACTGGAAAGAAGCCTTCTGGAAAAATGCTCTTGGTTGTATAAATGCAACTCAGAGAGTTACACAGTTCTATTCAGTGATCAGTTTCCTAACAGTTTTCTTGAAATCTGCAGTGGAATACATCTTAGCGCAGTGAACATTACGGTGACAAAGGAAATATCCTCAGATGAAAAATAGAAAGAAGCTCTCTTAGAAACTTCTTGTGGATGTGTGAATTCATCTCAGAGAGTTACACTTATGTTTCCTGGAACAGTCCATTAACACTGTCTTTGAGGAACCAGAGAAGGGCTCCTTTGGATCGCATAGAGGACTACGATGATAAAGGAAATATCATCAGTTCAAAACCTGAAAGAAGCTTTCTGAGAAACTTCTTTGTGATCCTGAATTCATCTCACAGAGTAACAACTTTGTCGTCATGAAGCAGTTTGCTAACACTCTTTTCGTGGAATCTGCAAATTGATATTGGGAGCCCATTGGGGCCCCTTGTGAAAAAGGAAATATCTTCAGATAATATTTAGAGAGAAGCTTTCTGAGCGATTGCTTTCTGATGTGTGACTTCACCACACAGAGTTCCACCGGTCCCTACTTGGAAGTGTGTGCGAACACAGTTGTCGTGGATTCTGCAAAGTGATATATGGGAGCGCATTGAGGGCACCTTGGAAAAAGGCAATATCTGCAGATTAAAACTCTAAAGAAGCCTTCTGGGAAAATGCACTTCGATGTATGAATGCAACTCACAGACTTACACCTTTCTCGTCAGTGATCAGTTTACTAACAGTTTTCTTGAAATCTGCCATGGAATACTTCTTTGCGCAATGAAACTTATAGTGACAATGGAAATATCCTCAGATGAAAACTAGAAAGAAGCTTTCTTAGAAACTTCTTGGTGATGAGTGAATTCATCTCACAGAGTTACACTTATGTTTCCAGGAACAATCCACTAACACTGTCTTTGAGGAACCTGAGAAGGGCTACTTTCCATCTCATCGAGGCCTACGCTGATAAAGGAAATATCATCAGTTCAAAACGTGAAAGAAGCTTTGTGAGACAATTCTTTGTGATCTGTGAATTCATCTCACAGAGTTACAGCTTAGACCTCTGGAAACAGTTTGCTAACCCTCTCTTCGTGGAATCTGCAAAGTGATATTTGGGAGCCCATTGCGGCCCATTGTGAAAAAGGAAATATCTTCAGATAATAACTGGAGAGAAGCTTTCTGAGAGATTGCTTTCTGAGGTGTGACTTAATCACACAGAGTTCCACCCTTCCCTTCCTGAACAGATTGCTAACACACTTGTCGTGGGTCTGCAAAGAGATATTTGGGAGCTCATTGAAGGCTACGGTGAAAGTGGAAATATCTTCAGATAGAAACTGGAGAGAAGCCTTCTGGGAAACTGCATTTCGATGTATGAATGCAACTCACAGAGTGACATCTTTCTCTTCAGTGATCAGACTGCTAACACAGTTTTTTTGAAATCTGCAATGGGATACTTCTTAGCGCAATGAAGCTTACAGTGACGAAAGAAATATCCTCAGATGAAAAATAGAAGGAAGCTTTTTTAGAAACTACTTGGTGATGTTTGAATTCATCTCACAGAGGTACACTTATGTTTCCTGGAACAGTCCACTAACACTGTCTTTGAGGAACCTGTGAAGGGCTACTTTCCATCTCGTGGAGGCCAACGCTGATAAAGGAAATATCATCAGTTAAAACATGAAAGAAGCTTTCTGAGAAACTTCTTTGTGATCTGTGAATTCATCTCACAGAGTTACAGCTTAGACCTCAGGAAGCAGTTTGCTAACACTATTTTCGTGGAACATGCAAAGTGATATTTGTGAGCCCATTGGGGCCCATTGTGTAAAAGGAAATATCCTCAGATAATAACTACAGAGAAGCTTTCTGAGAGATTGCTTTCTGATGTGTGACTTCATCACACGGAGTTCCACCCTTCCATTCTTGGAACAGTTTCCTAATACTGTTGTCATGGGTTCTGCAATGTCATATTCTGGAGCTCATTGAGGGCTATGGTGAAAAAGGAAATATTTTGAGATGAAAACTGGAAAGAATCCTTCTGGGAAAATGCACATCGATGTATGAATGCACTCACAGAGTTACATGTTTCTCTTCAGTTATCACTTTCCTAACACAGTTTTCTTGAAAGCTGCAATGGGATACTTCTTAGCACAATGAAACTTATGGTGACAAAGGAAATATCCTCAGATGAAAACTAGAGAGAAGCTTTCTTAGAAACTTCTTGGTGATGTGTGAATTCATCTCACCGAGTTACACCTATATTTCTTGGAACAGTCCATTAACACTGTCTTTGGGGAACCTGAGAAGGCTAATTTAGATCGCATTGACTCCTGCGCGGATAACGGAAATATCATCAGTTCAAAAGGTGAAAGAAGCTTTCTGAGAATCTTCTTTGTGATCTGTGAATTCATCTCACAGTATTACAGCTTAGACCTCAGGAAGGAGTGTGCTAACCCTCTTTTCGTGGAATCTGGAAAGTGATATTTGGGAGCCCATTGGGGCCCATTGTGAAAAAGGAAATATCCTCCGATAATAACTAGAGAGAAGCTTTCTGAGAGATTGCTTTCTGATGTGTGACTTCATCACACAGAGTTCTACCCTTCCCTTCTTGGAACAGTTTGCTAACACAGTTGTCGTGGATTCTGAAAGGTGATATTTGGGAGCTTATTGAGGGCTACAGTGGAAAAGGAAATATCTTCAGAAAAAAACCTGAAAGAAGCCTTCTAGGAAAATGCACTTCGAGGTATGAATGCAACTCACAGAGGTAAAACTTTCTCTTCAGTGACCAGTTTCCTCACACATTTTTCTTGAAATCTGCAATGAAATACTTGTTAGCTCAATGAAGCTCACAGTGAAAAAGGGAATATCCTTAGATGAAAACTAGAAAGAAGGTTTCTTAGAACCTTCTTGGTGATGTGTGAATTCATCTGACAGAGTTACACTCATGTTTCCTAGAAGAGTCCATTAACACTGTCTTTGAGGAAACTGAGAAGGGCTACTTAGGATCGCATTGAGGCCTACGCTGAAAAAGCAAATATCATCAGTTGAAAACGTTAGAGAAGATTTCTGAGAATCTAGTTTGTGAGCTGTGAATTCACGTGTCAGATTTACAACTTAGTCCTCATGAAACAGTTTGCTAACACTCCTTTCTTGGCATCTGCAAAGTGATATTTGGGAGCCCATTGGTGCCCATTGTGAAAAAGGAAATATCCTCAGATAATAACGAGAGAGAAGCTTTCTGAGAGATTGCTTTCTGATGTGTGACTTCATCACACAATGTTCAACCCTTCCCTTCTTGGAACACTTTGCTAACACTGTTATTGTGGATTCTGCCAAGTGATATTTTGGAGCTCATTAAGGGCTATGGTGAAAAAGGAAATATCTTCAGATAAAAACTGGAAAGAAGCCTTCTGGGAAAAAGTACTTTGATGTATGAATGCAACTCACAGAGTTACACGTTTCTCTTCAGTGATCAGTTTGTTAACATATTTTTCTTAAAATCTGCAATCTACTTCTACTACTTCTAAATCTACTTCTTAGCGCAATGACGCTTAAGGTGACAAAGGAAATATCCTCAGATGAAAACTAGAAAGCACCTTTCTTAGAAACTTCTTGGTGACGTGTGAATTCATCTCACAGAGTTACACTTATGTTTCCTGGAACAGTCCATTAACACTGTCTTTGAGGAAGGTGAGAAGGGCTACTTTGGATCCCATTGAGGCCTTCGCTGATAAAGGAAATATCATCAGTTCAAAACGTGAAAGAAGGTTTCTCAGAAACTTCTTTCTGATCTGTGAATTCATCTCACAGCGTTACAGCTTAGACCTCCGGAAACAGTTTGTTAACACTCTTTTCTTGGAATCTGCAAAGTGATATTTGGGAGCCAATTATGGCCCATTGTGAAAAAGGAAATATCCTCAGATAATAACTAGAGAGAATCTTTCTGAGAGATTGCTTTCTGATGTGTGACTTCATCACACCGATGTCCACACTTCCCTTCTTGGAAGAGTATGCTATCACTGTTGTCGTGGACTCTGCCAACTGATATTTGGGAGCTCATTGATGGCTATGGGGAAAACAGAAACATCTTCAGGTAAAAACTGGAAGGAAGCCTTCTGGGAAAATTCACTTCGATGTATGAATGCAACTCACAGAGTTACATGTTTCTCTTCAGTGATCAGGTTCGTAACAGAGTTTTCTTGAAATCTGCAAGGGGATACGTCTTGGTGTAATGAAGCTTGCGGTGACAAAGGAAATATCCTCCCATGAAAACTACAAAGAAGCTTTCTTAGAAACTTCTTGGTCATGTGTGAATTCATCTCACAGAGTTACACTTATGTTTCCTGGAAGAGTCCATTAACACTGCCTTTGAGGAACCTGAGAAGGGCTACATTGGATGGCATTAAGGCCTACGCTGATAAAGGAAGTATCATCAGTTCAAAACGTGAAAGAAACTTTCTGAGAAACTTCTTTGTGATCTGTGAATTCATCTCACAGAGTTACAGCTTAGACCTCAGGAAGCAGTTTGCAATCACTCTTTTTGTGGAATCTGCAAATTCATATTTGGGAGCCCATTGAGGGCCATGGTGAAAAAGGAAATATCTTCAGATAAAAACTGGAAAGAAGCCTTCAGGGAAAATGCACTTCGATGTATGAATGCAACTCACAGAGTTACACGTTTCTCTTCAGTGATCAGTTTCCTAACACAGTTTTCTTGATATCTGCAATGGGATACTTCTTAGCGCAATGAAGCTTTCGGTGACAGAGGAAATATCCTCAGATGAAAAGTAGAAAGAAGCTTTCTTATAAATTGATTGGTGATGTGTGAATTCATCTCACAGAGTTACACTTATGTTTCCTGGAACAGTCCATTAACACTGTCTTTGAGGAACTTGAGAAGGGCTACCCTGGAACGCATTGAGGCCTACACTGATAGAGGAAATATCGTCTGTTCAAAACGTGAAAGAAGCTTTCTGATAAACTTCTCTGTGATCTGTGAATTCATCTCACAGATTTACAAATTAGTCCTCATGAAGCAGGTTGCTAACACTCTTTTTGTGGAACCTGCAAAGTGATATTTTGGAGTTCAATATGGCCCATTGTGGAAATGGAAATATCCTCAGATAATAACTAGAGAGAAGCTTTCTGAGAGATTGCTTTCTGATGTGTGACTTCATCACACAGAGTTCCACCCTACGCTTCTTGGAACAGTTTGCTAAAACTGTTGTCTTGGATTCTGCCAAGTGATATTTGGGAGCTCATTGAGGGCTATGGTGAAAAGGAAATATCTTCAGACAAAAACTGGAAAGAAGCCTTCAGGGAAAATGCACTTCGATGTATGAATGCAACTCACAGAGTGACACGTTTCACTTCAGTGACCAGTTTCCTAACACAGTTTTCTTGAAATCTGCAATGAGATACTTCTTAGGGCAATGAAGCTTACAGTGGCAAAGGAAATATCCTCAGATGAAAACTAGAAAGAAGCTTTCTTAGAAACTTCTTGGTGATGTGAGACTTCATCTCACAGAGTTACACTTATGTTTCATGGAACAGTCCATTAACACTGCCTTTGAAGAACGTGAGAAGGGCAACTTTGGATCGCCTTGAGGCCTATGCTGATAAAGGAAATATCATCAGTTCAAAACGTGAAAGAAGCTTTCTGAGAAACTTCTTTGAGATCTGTGAATTCATCTCAGAGAGTTAAAACTTAGTACTCATGAAGCAGTTTGCTAACACTCTTTTCGTGGAATCTGCAAAGTGCTATTTGGGAGCCCTTTGGGACCCATGGTGAAAAAAGAAATATACTCAGGAATAACTAGAGGGTAGCTTTCTGAGAGATTGCTTTCTGAGGAGTGACTTCATCACACAGAGTTCCACCATTCCCTTCTTGGAAAAGTTTGCTAACACAGTTGTCGTGGATTCTGCAAAGTTATATATCGGAGATCATTGAGGGCAATGGTGAAAAAGGAAATATCTTCAGATAAAAACTGGAAAGAAGCCTTCTGGGAAAATGCACTTGGATGTATGAATGCAACTCAAAGCGTTACACCTTTCTCTTCAGTAATCAGTTTGCTAACACAGTTTTCTTGAAATCTGCAATGGGGTACTCCTTAGCGCAATGAAGCTTAGGGTGAAAAAGGGAATATCCTCACATGAAAACAGGAAAGAAGCTTTCTTAGAAACGTCTTCGTAATGTGTGAATTCATCTGACAGAGTTACACTTTTCTTTCATGGAACAGTCCATTAACCCTGTCGTTGAGGAACATGAGAAGTGCTACTTTGAATAGCATTGAGGCCTACGCTGATAAAGTAAATATCATCAGTTCCAAAAGTGAGAGAAGCTTTCTGAGAAACTTCTTTGTGATCGGTGAATTCATCTCACAGTGTTACAACTTAGTCTTCATGAAGCAATTTGCTAAAACTGTTTACGTGGAATCTGCAAAGTGATATTTCAGAGCCCTTTGTGGCCCACTTTGAAAAAGGAAATAGCCTCAGATAATAACTAGAGAGAAGCTTTCTGAGAGATTGCTTTCTGATGTGTGAGTTCATCACAGAGAGTTCCACCCTTCCCTTCTTAGAACAGATTGCTAACACAGTTGTCGCGTATTCTGTCAAGAGATATTTGGGAGCTCATTGAGGGCTATAGTGAAAAAGGAAATATCTTCCGACAAAAACTGTAAAGAAGCCTTCTGGGAAAATGCACTTCGATGTATGAATGCAACTCACAGAGTTACACGTTTCTCTTCAGTGATCAGTTTGCTAACACAGTCTTCTAAAAATCTGGAATGGGATCCTTCTTAGCGCAATGATGCTTACAGTGACAAACGAAATATAAACAGATGAATACTAGAAAGTAACGTTCTTAGAAACTTCCTACTGATGTGTGAATTCATCTCACAGAGTTACACTCATGTTTCCTGGAACAGTCCATTAACCCTGTCTTTGAGGAACCTGAGAAGGGCTACTTTGGATAGCATTGAGGCCTACAATGATAAAGGAAATATAATCAGTTCAAAAAGAGAGAGAAGCTTTCTGAGAAACTTCCTTGTGAGGTGTGAATTCATCTCACAGAGTTACAACTTAGTCCTCATGAAGCAGTTTGCTTACACTCTTTTCGTGGAATCTGCAAAGTGATATTTGGGACCCCTTTGGGGCCCATTGTGAAAAAGAAAAATCCTCAGGTAATAACTAGAGAGAAGCTTTCTGAGAGATTGCGTTCTGAGGTATGACTTCATCACACAGAGTTCCACACTTCCCTTCTTGGAACCGTTTGCCAACACAGTTGTCGTGGATTCTGCAAAGTGATATTTGGGAGCTCATTGAGGGCTATGGTGCAAAAGGAAATATCTTCAGATAAAAAATGGAAAGAAGCCTTCTGGGAAAATGCACTTCGATGCATGAATGCATCTGACAGAGTTGCACGTTGCTGTTCAGTGATCAGTTTGATAACACAGTTTTCTTGAAATCTGCAATGGGATACTTCTTAACGCAATAAAGCTTACGGTGACAAAGGAAATATCCACAGATGAAAACTAGAAAGAAGCTTTCTTACAAACTTCTTGGTGATGTGTGAATTCATATCACACAGTTGCACTTATGTTTCCTGGAACACTCCATTAACACTGTCTTTGAGGAACCTGAGAAGGGCTAATTGGGATCGCATTGAGGCATATGCTGATAAAGGAAATATTATTAGTACAAAACGTGAAAGAAGCTTTCTGAGAAACTTCTTTGTGATCTCTAAATTCATCTCACAGATTTACAGCTTAGACCTCAAGAAGCAGTTTCCTAACACTCTTTTCGTGGAATTTGCACAGTGATATTTGGGAGCACATTGGGGCCCATTGTGAAAAAGGAATTGTCCTAGGATAATAACTAGTGAGAAGCTTTCTGAGAGATTGCTTTCTGATGTGTGACTTAATCACACAGAGTTCCACCCTTTCCTTCTTGGAACAGTCTGCTAACACTGTGGTCGTGGATTCTGCAAAGTGATATTTGGGAACTCATTGAGGGCTATGGTAAAAAAGGAAATATCTTCAGATAAAAACTGGAAAGAAGCCTTCTGGGAAAATGCACTTCGATGCATTAATGCATCTCACAGAGTTACACGTTTCTGTACAGTGATCAGTTTGCTAACACAGTTTTCTTGAAATCTGCGATGGGATACTTCTTAGCACAATGAAGCTTACGGTGACAAAGGAAATATCCTCCCATGAAAACTAGAAAGACGCTTTCTTAGAAACTTCTTCATGATGTGTGAATTCATCTTACAGAGTTACACTTATGTTTCCTGAACAGCCCATTAACACTGTCTTTAAGGAACCTGACAAGGTCTACTTTGGAACTCATTGAGGCCTATGCTGATACAGGATATATCATCAGTTCAAAACGTGAAAGAAACTCTCTGAGAAACTTCTTTGTGAACTGTGAATTCATCTCACAGAGTTACAGCTTAGACCTCAGGAAGCAGTTTGCTAACACTCTTTTCATGGAATCTGCAAAGTGATATTTTGGAGCCCATTGGGGAACATTGTGAAAAAGGAAATATCCTCAGATAATAACGAGAGAGAGGCTTTCTGAGAGATTGCTTTCTGAGGTGTGACTTCATCACACAGAGTTCCACCCTTCCCTTCTTGGAACAGTTTCCTAATACTGTTGTCGTGGATTCTGCAAAGTGATATTCAGAGCTCATGGAGGGCCATGGTGAAGAAGGAAATATCTTCAGATAAAAACTGGAAAGAAGCCTTCTTTGAAAATTCATTTTGATGTATGAATGCAACTCACAGAGTGACACGTTTCTCTTCAGTGATCAGTTTCGTAACACAGTTTTCTTGAAATCTGCAATGGGATACTTAGCGCAATGAAGCTGACGGTGACAAAGGAAATATCCTCAGATGAAAACTAGAAACAATCTTTCCTTGAAACTTCTTGGTGATGTGTGAATTCATCTCACAGAGTTACACTTATGTTTCCTGGAGCAGTCCATTAACACTGTCTTTGAGGAATCTTAGATGGGCCACTTTGGATAACATGGAGACCTACGCTGATAAAGGAAATATCATCAGTTCAAGACGTGAAAGAAGCTTTCTGAGAAACGTCTTTGTGATCTGTGAGTTCATTTCACCGAGTTGCAGCTTAGACCTCAGGAGGCATTTTGCTAACAATCTTTTGGTGGAATCTGCAATGTGATATTTGGGAGCCCATTGGGGCCCATGGTGAAAAAGGAAATATCCTCAGATAATAACTAGAGAGACGGTTTTTGAGAGATTGCTTTCCTCTATGTGACTTCATCACACAGAATTTCAGCCTTCCCTTCTTCGAACAGTTTGCTAACACTGTTGTCGTGGATTCTGCAAAGTGATATTTGGGAGCTCATTGAGGGGTTTTGTGAAAAAGGAAATATCTTCAGATAAAAACTGGAAAGAATCCTTCTGGGAAATTGCACGTCGATGTATGAATGCAACTCACAGAGTTAAACGTTTCTGTTCAGTGATCAGTTTGCCAGCAGAGTTTTCTTGAAATCTGCAGTGGGATACTTCCTAGCGCAATGAAGCTTACGGTGACAAAGGAAATATCCTCATATGAAAAGTAGAAAAAAGCTTTCGTAGAAACTTCTTGGTGATGTGTGAATTCATCTCACAGAGTTACACTTATGTTTCCTGGAACACTCCATTAACACTGTTTTTGAGGAACCTGAGAAGGGCTACTTTGGATCGCATTGAGGCCTACGCTGATAAAGGAAATATCATCAGTTCAAAACGTGAAAGAAGCTTTCTGAGAAACTTCTTTGTGATCTGT
This sequence comes from Rhinopithecus roxellana, assembly GCF_007565055.1. Taxonomy (NCBI): domain Eukaryota; kingdom Metazoa; phylum Chordata; class Mammalia; order Primates; family Cercopithecidae; genus Rhinopithecus; species Rhinopithecus roxellana. The sequence goes on along the minus strand of NC_044564.1, from coordinate 3,191,589 downwards.
AAATTCATGTCAATGGGTTACAGCTTACACCTCAGGAAGCAGTTTCCTAACACTCTTTTCGTGGAATCTGCAGTGTGATATTTGTGAGCTCTTTGGGCCCCATTGTGAAAAAGGAATTATCCTCAGATAAGAACTAGAGAAAAGCTTTCTGAGAGATTGCTTTCTGATGTGTGACTTCATCACACAGATTTCCACCCTTCCAATCATGGAAAAGTTGGCTAACACTGTTGTCGTGGATTCTGCAAAGTGATATTTGGGAATTCATTGAGTCCTCTGGTGAAAAAGGAAAGACCTTCAGATAAAAACTGGAAAGAGCCTTTTAAAAAAATGCACTTCGATGTATGAATGCAACTCACAGAGTTACACTTTTATTGATCAGTTTCCTATGAATTTGTTTGAAATCTGCAATGGGACACTACTTTGCGCAAGGAAGCTTATGGTGACAAAGGAAATCTCCTCAGATGAAATCTAGAAAGAATCTTTCCTGGAAACTTCTTGGAGATGAGTGAATTCATCTCACAGGGTTACACTTATGTTTGAAGGAACAGTCCATTAAAACTGTCTTTGAGGAACCTGAGAAAGGCTACTGTGGATGGCATTGAGGCCGACGTTTATAAAGGAAATATCATCAGTTCAAAACGTGAAAGGACCTTTCTGAGAAACTTCTTTGTGATCTGTGAATTCATCTCACAGAGTTACAGCTTAGGCCTCAGGAAGCAGTTTGCTAACACTCTTTTCGTGGAATCTGCACAGTGACATTTTGGAGCCGTTTGGGGTGCATTGTGAAAAAGGAAAGATCCTCAGATAATAACTAGAGAGAAACTTTCTGAGAGATTGCTATCTGATGTGTGTCTTCATCACACAGAGTTTCACCCTTCCCTTCTTGGAACAGTTTGCTAACACTATCGTCGTAGATTCTGCCAAGTGATAATTGGGAGCTCATTGAGGGCTATGTTCAAAATGGAAATATCTATAGGTAAAAACAGGAAAGAAGCCTTCTGTGAAAATGCACTTTGATGTATGAATGCAACTCAGAAAGTTACACTTTCCTCTTCCGTGATAAGTTTGTTAAGACAGTTTTCTTGAAATCTGCAATGGGATACTTCTTAGCGCAATGAAGCTTACGGTGACAAAGGAAATATCCTCAGATAAAAAGTAGAAAGAAGCTTTCCTAGAAACTTCTTGGTGGTGTGTGAATTTGTCTCACAGAATTACACTTATGTTTCCTGGAACAGTCCATTAACACTGTCTTTGAAGAACCTAAGAAGGGCTACTTTGGATCACATTGAGGTCTACGCTGACAAAGGAAATATCATCAGTTCAAAAAGTGAGTGAAGCTTTGTGAGAATATTCTTTGTGACCTGTGAATTCATCTCACAGTGTTACAGCTTACAACTCAGGCAGCAGTTTGCTATCACTCTCTTCGTGGAATCTGCAGAGTGATATTTGGGAGCCCATTGGGGCCCATTGTGAAAAAGGAAATATCCTCAGATAATAACTAGAGAGAAGCTTTCTGAGAGATGGCTTTCTGATGTGTGACTTCATCACACAGATTTCCACCCTTCCCTTCTTGAAACAGTTTGCTAACCCAGTTGTTCGGGATTCTGAAATGTGGTATTTGGGAGCTCATTGAGGGCTATGGAGAAAAAGGAGGTAACTTCAGATAAATACTGGAAAGAAGCCTTCTGGGAAAATGCACTTCGATGTATGAATGCAACTCACAGAGGTACACCTTACTCTTCAGTGATCAGCTTCCTAACAGTTTTCTTGAAATCTGCAATGGCATATTTCTTAGTGCAATGAAGCCTACGGTGACAAAGAAACATCCTCAGATGAAAACGAGAAAGAAGCTTTCTTTGAAACTTCTTGGTGATGTGTGAATTCATCTCACAGAGTTACACTTATGTTTCCTAGAACAGTCCAATAACACTGTCTTTGAGGAATCTGAGAAGGGCTACGTTGGATCGCTTTGAGGCCTATGCTGATAAAGGAAATATCATCAGTTCGAAAAGTGAGAGAAGCTTTCTGAGAAACTTCTTTGTGATCTGTGAATTCATCTCACGGTGTTTCAACTTAGTCATCATGAAGCAGTTTGCTAACACTCTTTTCGTGGAATCTGCAAAGTGATATTTGGGAGCCCATTGGGTCCCATTGTGAATAAGGAAATATCCTCAGATAATAAGTAGAGAGAAGCTTTCTGAGAGATTGCTCTCTGAGGTGTGACTTCATCACACAGAGATCCACCCTTCCCTTCTTGGAACAGTTTGCTAACAGTGTTGTCGTGGATTCTGCAAAGGGATATTTGGGAGCACATTCACGGCTATGGAGAAAAAGGAAATATCTTCAGATAAAAACTGGAAAGAAGCCTTCTGAGAAAATGCACTTCCATATATGAATGCAACTCACAGAGTTACACCTTGCTTTTCAGTGATCAGTTTGCTAACACAGTTTTCTTGAAATCTGCAATGGGATACTTCTTAGCACAATGAAGCTTACGTTAACAAAGGAAATATCCTCAGATGAAAACTAGAAAGAAGCTTTCTTAGAAACTTCTTGATGATGTGTGAATTCATCTCACAGAGTTACAGTTATGTTTCCTGGAACAGTCCATTAACACTGTCCTTGAGGAACCTGAGAAGGGATCCTTTAGATTGCATTGAGGCCTACGCTGTTAAAGGAAATATAAGCAGTTCAAAAAGTGAGGGAAGCTTTCTGAGAAACTTCTTTGTGATCTGTTAGTTCATCTCACAGTGTTACAACTTAGTCCTCATGAAGCAGTTGGCTAAAACTATTTACGTGGAATCGGCGAAGTGATATTTGGGAGCCCATTGGGGCCCATTGTGAAAAAGGAAATATCCTCAGATAATAACTAGAGAGAAGCTTTCCGAGAGATTGCTTTTTGACGTGTGACTTCATCACTCAGAGTTCCACCCTTCCCTTCTTGGAACAGTTTGCTAACACAGTTGTCGTGGATTCTGCAAAGTGATATTTGGGAGCTCATTGAGGACTGTGGTGAAAAAGGAAATATCTTCAGATAAAAATTGGAAAGAAGCCTTCTGGGACAATGCACTTCGATGTAGGAATGTAACTCACAGAGTGGCACCTTTCCCTTCAGTGATCAGTTTGCTAAGACTGTTTTCTTGGAATCTGCAATGGGATCCTTCTTAGCGCAATGAAGCTTACGATGACAAAGGAAATATCCTCAGATTAAAACTAGAAGGAAGCTTTCTTAGAAAATTCTTGGTAACGTGTGAATTCATCTCACAGAGTTACACTTATGTTTCCTGGAACCGTCCAGTAACACTCTTTTTGAGGAAACTGAGAAGGCGTATTTTGGATAGCATTGAGGTCTACACTGATAAAGGAAGTATCATCAGTTGAAAACGTCAAAGAAGCTTTCTGATTAACTTCCTGTGATCTGTGAATTCATCTCACAGAGTTACAGCTTAGACCTCAGGAAACAGTTTGCTAACACTCTTCTTTTGGAAACTGCAAAGTGATATTTGGGAGCCCATTGGGGCCCATTGTTAAAAAGGAAATATCCTCAGATGATAACTAAAGAGAAGCTTTCTGAGAGATTGATTTCTCATGTGTGACTTCATCACACAGAGTTCCACACTTCCCTACTTGGAACAGTTTGCTAACACAGTTGTCGTGGATTTTGCAAAGTGAAATTTGGGAGCTCAGTGAGGCTATGGTGAAAAAGGAAATATCTTCAGATAAAAACTGGAAGAAAGCCTTCTGGAAAAATGCACTTCTATGTACGAATGGAACTCACAGAGTTACACCCTTCTCATCAGTGATAAATTTGCTAACATAATTTTCTTGAAATCTGCAATGGGATACTTTCTAGTGCAATGAAGCTTACGGTGACAAAGTAAATATCCTCAAATGAGAACTAGAAAGAAGCTTACGTAGAAATTTCTTGGGGATGTTTGAATTCATCTCACAGAGTTACACTTATGTTTCCTGGAACAGTCCATTGACACTGTCTTTGAGGAATCTGAGAAGGGCTAGTTGGGATCGCATTGAGGCCTATGCTGATAAAGGAAATATCATCAGTTCAAAACGTGATAGAAGCTTTCTGAGAAACTTCTTTGTGATCTATGAATTCATCTCACAGAGTTACAACTTAGTCCTCATGAAGCAGTTTCCTACCACTCTTTTCGTGGAATCTCCAAAGTGATATTTGAGAGCCCATTCGGGCCCAGTGTTAAAAAGGAAATATCCTCACAGAGTAACTAGAGTCAAGCTTTCTTAGAGATTACTTTATGAGGTGTGACTTCATCACACAGAGTTCCACCCTTGCCTTTTTGGAACAGTTTGCTAACACTGTTGTCGTGGATTCTGCAAAGTGATATTTGGGAGCTCATTGAGGGCTATGGTGAAAAAGGAAATATCTTCAGATAAAAACTGGAAAGAAGCCTTCTGGGAAAATGCACTTTGATATATGAATGCAACTCACAGAGGTACACCTTTCTCTTCAGTAGTCAGTTTGCTAACGCAGTGTTCTTGAAATCTGCAAAGGGATACTTCTTAGCCCAATGAAGCTTATGGTGAGAATGGAAATACCGTCAGATGAAAACTAGAAGGAAGCTTTCTTAGAAACTTCTTGGTGATGAGTGAATTCATCTCACAGAGTTACACTTATGTTTCCGGGAATAGTCCATTAACACTGTCTTTGAGGAACCCGAGAAGGGCTAGTTTGGATCGCATTGAGGCCTACACTGATAAAGGAAATATCATCAGTTTAAAACGTGAAAGAAGCTTTCTGAGAAACTTTTTTGTGATCTGTGAATTCATCTCACAGAGTTACAGCTTAGACTTCAGGAAGCAGTTTGCTAATACTCTTTTCGTGGCATCTGCAAAGTGATATTTGGGAGCCCATTGGGGCCCATTGTGAAAAAGGAAATATCCTCAGATAATAACTTGAGAGAAGCTTTCTGAGAGATTGCTTTTTGAGGTGTGACTTCATCATTCAGAGTTCCACCCTTCCCTTCTTGGAACAGTTTGCTAACACATTTGTCGTGGATTGTGCCAAGTGATATTTGGGAGGTCATTGAGGGCTATGGGGAAAAAGGAAATATCTCCAGATAAAAACTGGAAAGAAGCCTTCTGGGAAAATGCACTTCGATGTATGAATGCAACTCACAGAGGTACACGTTTCTCCTCAGTGATCAGTTTGCTGACACAGTTTGCTTGAAATCCTTAATGGAATACTTCTTAGCGCAATTCAGCTTACGGTGACAAAGGAAATATCCTCAGATGAAAACTAGAAAGTAGCTTTCTTCGAATCTTCTTGGTGATGTGTGAATTCATCTCACAGAGTTACACTTATGTTTCCTGGAACAGTCCATTAACACTGTGTTTCAGGAACATGAGAAGGGCAACTTTTGATCGCATTGGGGCCTACGATGATAAAGGAAATATCATCAGTTCAAAACGTGAAAGAAGCTTTCTGAGAAATTTCTTTGTGATCTGTGAATTCATCTGACAGAGTTACAACTTAGTCCTCGTGAAGCAGATTGCTAACACTCTGTTCATTGAATCTGCAAAGTGATATTTCGGAGCCCATTGGGGCCCATTGTGAAAAAGGAAACATCCTCATATAATAACTAGAGAGAAGCTATCTGAGAGATTGCTTTCTGATGTGTGACATCATCACACAGAGTTAAACCCTTCCCTACCTCGTCAGTTTGCTAACAGTGTTGTCATGGATTCTGAAAAGTGATATTTGGGAGCTCATTGAGGGCTACGGTTAAAAAGGAAATATCTTTAGATAAAAACTGCATAGAAGCCTTCTGGGATATTGCACTTCGGTGTTTGAATGCAACTAACAGAGTTACACCTTTCTCGTCAGTGCTCTGTTTGCTAACACAGTTTTCTTGAAATTTGTAATGGGATACTTCTTAGCGCAATGAAGCTTAAGGTGACAAAGGAAATATCCTCATATGAAAAGTAGAAAAACTCTTTCGTAGAAACTTCTTGGTGATGTGTGAATTCATCTCACAGAGTTACACTTATGTTTCCGGGAACAGTCCATTAACACTATCTTTGAGGAGAATGAGAAGGGTTAGTTTGGATCTCATAGAGGCCTACCCCGATAAAGGAAATATCATCAGTTCAAAACGTGAAAGATGCTTTCTGAGAAACTTCTTTGTGATCTGTAAATTCATCTCACAGAGTTACAACTTAGTCCTCATGAAGCAGTTTCCTACCACTCTTTTTGTGGAATATGCAAAGTGATATTTGGGAGGCCATTGGGGCCCAGTGTGAAAAAGAAAATATCCTGAGATAATAACTAGAGGGAAGCTTTCTGAGAGGTTGTTTTCTGAGGTGTGACTTCATCACACACAATTCCACACTTCCCTTCTTGGAACAGTTTGCTAACACAGTTGTCATGGATTCTGCAAAGTGATCTTTGGGAGCTCATTGAGGGCTATGGTGAAAAAGGAAATATCTTCAGATAAAAACTGGAAGGAAGCCTTCTGGGAAAATGCACTTAGATGTATGAATGCAACTCACAGAGTTACACCTTTCTCTTCAGTGATCAGTTTGCTAACACAGTGTTCTTGATATCTGCATTGGGATACTTCTTAGCCCAATGTAGCTTACGGTGAGAAAGGAAATACCCTCAGATGAAAACTAGAAAGTAGATGTCGTGGAAACTTCTTGGTGATGGGTGAATTCCTCTCACAGAGTTACACTTATGTTTACTGGAACAGTCCATTAACACTGTCTTTGAGGAACCCGAGAAGGGCTACTTGGGAATGCATTGAGGCCTACTCTGCTAAAGGAAATATAATCCGTTCAAAAAGTGAGAGAAGTTTTTTTAGAAACTTCTGTGTGATCTGTGAATTCATCTCACAGAGTTACAACTTAGTCCTCATGAAGCAGTTTGCTAACACTCTTTTCGTGGAATCTGCAAAGTGATATTTGGGAGCCCATTTGGGCCCAGGGTGAAAAAGGAAATATCAACAGATAATAACTAGAGAGACACTTTCTGTGAGATTGCTTTCTGAGTTGTGACTTTATCACACAGAATTCCACCCTTCATTTCTTGGAACAGTTTGCTAACACAGTGGTCGTGGATTCTGCAAAATATTTGGGAGCTCATTGTGGGCTATGGTGAAAAAGAAAATATCTTCAGATAAAAACTGGAAAGAAGCTTTCTGAGACAATTTACTTCGATATATGAATGCGACTCACAGAGTGACACCTTTCTCTTCAGTGATCAGTTTGCTAACACAGTTTCCTTGAAATCTGCAATGGGATACATCATAGCGCAATGAAGCTTACGGTGATAAAGGAAATATCCTCAGATGCAAAGTAGAAAGAAGCTCTCCTAGAAACTTCTTGGTGATGTGTGAATTCATCACACAGAATTACCCTTCTGTTTCCGCTAACAGTCCATTAACACTGTTTTGAGGAAACCGAGAAGGGTTACTTCAGATCGCATTGAGGCCTACACTGATAAAGGAAATATCATCAGTTCAAAACGTGATAGAAGCTTTCTGAGAAACTTCTTTATGATCTGTGAATTCATCTCACAGAGTTATAACTTAGTCCTTATGAAGGAGTTTCTAACACTCTTTTCGTGGAATCTGCAAAGTGATATTTGAGAACCCATTGGGGCCCAGTGTGAAAAAGGAAATATCCTGAGATAATAACTTGAGAGAAGCTTTATGAGAGATTGCTTTCTGATGTGTGACTTCATCACACACAGTTCCACCCTTCCCTTCCTGGAACAGGTTGCTAACACTGTTGTCGTGGATACTGCAAAGTGCTATTTGGGAGCTCTTTGAGGGCGATGGTGAAAAAGAAATATCTTCAGATAAAAACTGGAAAGAAGCCTTCTGGGGAAATGCACTTCGATGTATGAATGCACCTCACACTGTTACACCTTTCTCTTCAGGGATCAGTTTGCTAACACAGTTTTCTTGAAATCCGCAATGGGATACTTCTTAGCTCAATGAAGCTTATGGGGACTAAGGAAATATCCTCAGATGAAAACTAGAAAGAAGCTTACTAGAAACTTCTTTGTGATGTGTGAATTCATCTCACAGAGTTACAACTTAATCCTCATGAAGCAGTTTGCTAACACTCTTCTCGTGGAATCTGCAAAGTGATATTTGGGAGACGAGGGGGCCCATTGTTAAAAAAGAAATATCCTCAGATAAGAGCTAGAGAGAAGCTTTCCGAGAGATTGCTTTCTGATGCGTGACTTTATCACGCATAGTTCCACCCGTCCCTTCTTGGAACAGTTTGCTAACACAGTTGTCGTGGATTCTGCAAAGTGATATTTGGCAGCACATTGAGGGCTATGTTGAAAAAGGAAATATCTTCAGATAAAAACGGGAAAGAAGCCTTCTGGGAATACGCACTTCGATGTATGAATGCAACTCACAGAGTTATGCGTTTCTCTTCAGTGATCCGTTTGCTAACACAGTTTTCTTGAAATCCACAATGGGATACTTCTTAGCACAATGAAGCTTACGGTGACAAAGGAAATATCCTCAGATGAAAACTAGAAAGAAGTTGCTTAGAAAGTTCTTGGTGATATGTGAATTCATCTCACAGAGTTACACTTATGTTTCCTGGAACAGTCCATTAACACTGTCTTTGAGGAACCTGAGAAGGCTACTTTGGATCGCATTGAGGCCTACGCTGATAAAGGAATTATCATCAGTTCAAAACGTGAAAGAAGTTTTCTGAGAAACTTCTTTGTGATCTGTGAATTCATCACACAGTGTTACAGATTAGACTTCAGGAAGCTGTTTGCTAACCCTCTTTTGTGGAATCTGCAAAGTGATATTAGGGAGCCCATTGGGGCCCTTTGAGAAAAAGGAAATATCCTCACATAATATATAGAGAGAAGCTTTCTGAGAGATTGCTTTCTGGTGTGTGACTTCATCACACTCAGTTCCACCCTTCCCTTCTTGGAACAGTTTGCTAACACAGTTGTCGTGGATTCTGTCAAGTGATATTTGGGAGCTCATTGAGGTCCACGGTGAAAAAGGAAATATCTTCAGATGAAACCTGGAAACACGCCTTCTAGGAAAATGCTCTTCTATGTATGAATGCAACTCACAGAGTTACACGTTTCTCTTCAGTGATCAGTTTCCTAACACAGTTTTCTTGCAATCTGCAATGGAATACTTCGCGCAATGAAGCTCATGGTGACCAAGGAAATATCCTGAATTGAAAACTGGAAAGAAGCTTTTCCAGAAACTTCTTGGTGATGTGTGAATTCATCTCACACAGTTACAGTTATGTTTCCTGGAGTAGTCCATTAACACTGTCTTTGAGGAACCCGAGAAGGGCTACTTTGGATCGCATTGAGGCCCATGCTGATAAAGGAAATATCATCAGTTGAAAACGTGAAAGAAGCTTTCTGAGAAACTTCTCTGTGATCTGTGAATTCAACTCACACAGTTACAATTAATCCTCATGAAGGAGTTTGCTAAAACTCTTTTAGTGGAACCTGCAATGTGATATTTGGGAGCCCACTGGGACCCATGGTGAATAAGGAAATATCCACAGATAATAACTAGAGAGAAGCTTTCTGAGAGATTACTTTGTGGGGTGTGACTTCATCACACAGAGTTCCACCCTTCCCTTCTTGGAACAGTTGACTAACACTGTTGTCGTGGATTCTGCGAAGTTATATTTGGGAGCTCATTGAGGGCTATGGTGAGAAAGGAAATAACTTCAGATAAAAACTGGAAGGAAACCTTCTGGGAAAATGCACTTCGATGTATGAATGCAACTCACAGAGTTACACCTTTCCCTTCAGTGATCAGTTTCCTAACAGTTTTCTCGAAATCCGCAATGGGATACTTCTTAGTGCAAGGAAGTTTATGGTGACAAAGGAAATATCCTCAGATGAAAACTAGAAACAGCTTTCTTAGAAACTTCTTGCTGATGTGTGAAATCATCTCACAGAGTTACACTTATGTTTCCTGGAACAGTCCTTCACCACTGCCTTGAGAAACCTGAGAAGGGCTACTTTCCATCGCATTGAGGCCTACGCTAATAAAGGAAATATCATCAGTTCAAAACGTGAAAGAAGCTTTCTGAGGAATTTCTCTGTGATCTGTGAATTCAACTCAGAGAGTTAAAACTTAGTACTCATGAAGCAGTTTGCTAACACTCTTCTCGTGGAATCTGCAAAGTGCTATTTGGGAGCCCATTGGGGCCCATGGTGAAAAAAGAAATATCCTCAGAAATAATTAGAGAGAAGTTCTGAGAGATTGCTTTCTGAGGAGTGACTTCATCACACAGAGTTCCACCCTTCCCTTCTTGGAAAAGTGTGCTAACACAGTTGTCGTGGATTCTGCAAAGTGATATTTGGGAGCTCATTGAGGGCTATGGTGAAAAAGGAAATATCTTCAGATTAAAACTGGAAAGAAGCCTTCTGGGAAAATGCACTTCGATGTATGAATGCAACTCACAGAGTTACACCTTTCTCTTCAGTGATCAGTTTGCTAACACAGTTTTCTTGAAATCTGCAATGGGATACTTCTTAGCGCAATGAAGCTTATGGTGAAAAAGGAAATATCCTCAGATGAAAACTAGAAAGAAGCTGTCTTAGAAAATTCTTGGTGATGTGTGAATTCATCTCACAGAGTTACACTTATGTTTCCTGGAACAGTCCATTAAAACTGTCTTTGAGGAACATGAGAACTGCTACTTTGGATCGCATTGAGGCCTACGCTGATAAGGAAATAACATCAGTTCAAAACGTGAAAGAATCTTTCTGGGAAAATTCTTTGTGATCTGGGAATTCATCCCAAAGTGTTACAACTTAGTCCTCATGAAGCAGTTTCTTAACACTCTTTTCGTGGAATCTGCAACGTGATATTTGGGAGCTCATTGGGGTCCGTTGTGAAAAAGGAAATATCCTCAGAAATAACTAGAGAGAAGCTTTCTGAGAGGTTGCTTTCTGAGGTGTGACTTCATCACACAGGGTTCCACCTTCCCTTCTTGAAAAAATTGCTAACACAGTTGTCGTGCATTCTGCAAAGTGATGTTTGGGAGCTCATTGAGGGCTATGGTGAAAAAGGAAATATCTTCAGATAAAAACTGGAAAGAAACCTTTGGGAAAATGCACTTCGATGTATGAATGCAACTCACAGTGTTACACCTTTCTCTTCCATTGAACAGTTTGCTAACACAGTTTTCTTGAAATCTGCAATGTGCTACTTCTTCGTGCAATGAAGCTTACGGTGACAAAGGAAATATCCTCAGATGAAAACTAGAACGAAGCTTTCTTAGAAACTTCTTGGTGATGTGTGAATTCATCTCACAGAGTTACACTTATGTTTCCTGGAACAGTCCATTAACACTGTCTTTGAGGAACCTGAGAAGGGCTACTGTGGATCGCATTGTGGCCTATGCTGATAATGGAAATATCATCAGTTCAATACGTGAGAGAAGCTTTCTGAGAAACTTCTTTCTGATCTCTGAATTCATCTCAGATATTTACAACTTAGTCCTCATGAAGCAGTTTGCTAACACTCTTTTCGTGGAATCTTCAAAGTGATATTTGGGAGCTCTTTGGGGCCCATTGTGAAAAAGGAAATATCCTCAGATAATAACTAGAGAGAAGCTTTCTGAGAGATTGCTTTCTGATGTGTGACTTCATCACACAGAATTCCACCCTTTCCTTGTTGCAACAGATTGCTAACACAGTTGTCGTGGATTCCGCAAAGTGATATTTGGGAGCTCATTGAGGTCTACTGTGAAAAAGGAAATATCTTCAGATAAAAACTGGAAAGAAGCCTTCTGGGAAAATGCACTATGATGTATGAATGCACCTCACAGAGTTACACATTCTCTTCAGTGACCATTTTGCTAACACAGTTTTCTTGAAATCTGCAATGGGATATTTCTTAGCGTATTGAATCTTACGGTGACAAAGGAAATATCCTCACATGAAAACAGGAAAGAAGCTTTCTTAGAAACGTCTTGGTGATGTGTGAATTCATCTCACAGAGATACACTTATGCTTCCTAGAACAGTCCATTAACTCTGTCTTTGATGAACCTGAGAAGGCCTACTTTGGATTGCATTGAGGACTGTGCTGATAAAGGAAATATCATCAGTTCAAAAAGTGAGAGAAGCTTTCTGAGAAACTTCTTTGTGATCTGTGAATTCATCTCACAGAGTTACAACTTAGTCCTCATGAAGCAGTTTGCTAACACGCTTCTCGTGGAATCTGCAAAGTGATATTTCGGAGCTCTTTGGGGCCCACTCTGAAAAAGGAAATATCCTCAGATAATAACTAGGAGAAGCTTTCTGAGAGAATGCATTCTGAGGTGTGACTTCATCACAAAGAGTTCCACCCTTCCCTTCTTGGAACACTTTGCCAACACAGTTGTCGTGGATTCTGCCAAGTGATATTTGGGAGCTCATTGAGGGGTATGGTGAAAAAAGAAATATCTTCAGATAAAAACTGGAAACAAGCCTTCTGGGAAAATGCACTTCGATGTATCAATGCAACTCACAGAGTTGCACGTTTCTCTTCAGTGATCAGTTTTCTTACACAGTCTTCTTGAAATCTGGAATGGGATACTTCTTAGCGCAATGATGCTTACGGTGACAAAGGAAATATAATCAGATGAATACTAGAAAGTAGCTTTCTTAGAAACTTCCTGGTGATGTGTGAATTCATCTCACAGAGTTACACTCATGTTTCCTGGAACAGTCCATTAACCCTATCTTTGAGGAACCTGAGAAGGTCTACTTTGGATCACATTAAGACCTACGCTGGTAAAGGAAATATGGTCAGTTGAAAAAGTGAAAGAAGCTTTCTGAGAAACTTCTTTGTGATCTGTGAATTCATCTCACAGAGTTACAGCTTAGACCTCAGGAAGCAGTTTGCTAACACTCTTTTTGTGGAATCTGCAAAGTGATATTTGGTGCCCTTTGGGGCCTGTTGTGAAAAAGGAAATATCCTGAGGTAATAACAAGAGAGAAGCTTTCTGAGAGATTGCTTTCTGATGTATGACATCATCACACAGAGTTCCACCCTTCCCTTCTTGGAACAGTTTGCTAACACTCTTGTCGTGGATTCTGCAAAGTGATATTTGGGAGCTCATTGAGGGCTATGGTGAGAAAGGAAATAACTTCAAATGAAAACTGGAAAGAAGCCTTCTGGGAATATGCACTTCTATGTATGAGGCAACTCACAGAGTTACACGTTTCTCTTCAGTGAACAGTTTGCTAACACAGTTTTCTTGAAATCTACAACGGGATGATTTTTAGCGCAATGAAGCTTACGGTGACAAAGGAAATATCCTCAGATGAAAACTAGAAAGAAGGTTTCCCAGAAACTTCTTGGTGATGTGTGAATTCCTCTCACCGAGGTACACTTATGTTTCCTGCAACAGTCCATTCACACTGTCTTTGAGGAAATTGAGAAGGGCTAATTTGGATCGCATTGAGGCCTACGCTGATAAAGCAAATATCCTCAGTTCAAAACGTGAGATTAGCTTTCTGTGAAACTTCTTTGTGATCTGTGAATACATCTCACAGAGTAACAACTTTGTCGTCATGAAGCAATTTGCTAACACTCTTTTCGTGGAATCTGCAAAGTGATATTTGGGAGCCCATTGGGGCCCATTGTGGAAAAGGAAATATCCTCCGTTAATAACTAGAGAGAAGGTGTCTGAGAGACTGCTTTCTGAGGTTTGACTTCATAATACAGAGTTCCACCCTTCCCGTCTTGGAACAGTTTGCTAAGACAGTTGTGGTGGATTCTGCAAAGTGATATTTGGGAGCTCATTGAGGGCTATGGTGAGAGAGGAAATATTTTCAGATAAAAACTGGAAAGAAGCCTTCTGGGAAAATGCACTTGGATGTATGAATGCAACTCACAGAGTTACACGGTACTCTTCAGTGATCAGATTGCTAACACAGTTTTCTTGAAATGTGCAATGGGATACTCGCTACCGCAAAGAAGCTTATGGTGACAAAAGAAATATCCTCAGATGAAAGCTTGAAAGAAGCTTTCTTAGAAACTTCTTGAAGCTGTGTGATTTCATCTCACAGAGTTACAGTTTTGTTTCCTGAAACAGTCCATTAACACTGTCTTTGAGGAACCTGAGAAGGGCAACTTTGAATCGCATTGACACGTACTCTGATAAAGGAAGTATCATCAGTTCAAAACGTGAAAGAAGGTTTCTGAGAAACTTCTTTGTGATCTGTGAATTCATCTCACAGCGTTACAGCTTAGACCTCAGGAAGCAGTTTGCTAACCCTCTTTACGTGGAATCTGCAAAGTGAAATTTGGGAGCCCTTTGGGGCCCATTGTGAAAAAGGAAATGTCCTCAGATAATAACTACAGAGAAGCTTTCTGAGAGATTGCTTTAAGATGTGTGACTTCATCACACAGAGATCCACCCTTCCCTTCTTGGAGCCATTTGCTAACACTGTTGCCGTGAATTCTGCCAAGTGATATTTGGGAGCCCTTTGAGGGCCATGGTGAAAAAGGAAATATTTTCAGATAAAAACTGGAAAGAAGCCGTCTGGGAAAATGCACTTCGATGTATGAATGCAACTCATAGAGTTACAACTTTCTCTTCAGTGATAAGTCTGCTAACAGTTTTCCTGAAATCTGCAATGCAATACTTCTTAGCGCAATGAAGCTTACTGTGACAAAGGAAATATCCTCAGATGAAAACTAGAAAGAAGCTTGCTTAAAAGTTCATGGTCATGTGTGAATTCATCTCTCAGAGTTACACTTATGTTTCCTAGAAAAGTCCATTAACACTGTCTTTGAGGAACCTGAGAAGGGCTACTTTGGATCGCATTGAGGCCGACGCTGATAAAGGAAATATCATCAGTTCAAAACGTGAAAGAAGCTTTCTGAGAAACTCCTTTTTGATCTGTGAATTCATCTCACAGATTTACAGTTTATACCTCAAGTAGCAGTTTCGAACACTCTTTTCGTGGAATCTGCAAGGTGATATTTGGGAGCGCATTGCAGCCCATTGTGAAAAAGTAAATATCCTCAGATAAACCCTAGAGAGAAGCTTTCTGAGAGATTGCTTTCTGATGTGTAACTTCATCACACAGAGTTCCACACTTCCCTTCTTGGAACAGTTTGCTAACACTGTTGTCGTGGATTCTGCAAAGTGATATTCGGGATTTCATTGAGGGCTATGGTGAAAAAGGAAATATCTTCAAATGAAAACTGGAAAGAAGATTTTTGGAAAATGCACTTCGACGAATGAACACACCCCACAGAGGGACACCTTTCTCTTCAGTGATCATTTTGCTAACACAGTTTTCTTGAAATATGAATTGGGATACTTCTTAGCCCAATGAAGCTTACGGTGACAAAGGAAATATCCTCACAGGAAAACTAGAAGGAAGCTTTCGTAGAAACTTGTTGGTGATGTGTGAATTCATCTCACAGAGTTACACTTATGTTTCCTGGAACACTCCATTAACACTGTGTTTGAGGAACCTGAGAAGAGCTAAATTGGATCGCATTGAGGCCTACCCTCATAAAGGATATATCATCAGTTCAAAACGTGAAAGCTTTCTGAGATACTTCTTTGTGATCTGTGAATTCATCTCCAAGTGTTACAACTTAGACATCAGGAAGCAGTTTGCTAACACTCTTTTCGTGGAATCTGAAAAGTGATATTTGGGAGCCATTTGGGGTCCATTGTGAAAAAGGAAATATCCTCAGATCATTACTAGAGAGCTGTCTGAGACATTGCTTTCTGAGGTGTTAAATCGTCACACAGATTTCCACCTCTCCCTTCTTGGAACAGTTTGCTAACACTGTTGTCGTGGATTCTGCAAAGTGATATTTGCGAGCTCTATGCGGCTATGGTGAAAAAGGAAATATCTTCAGATAAAAAATGGAAAGAATATTTCTGGAAAATGCACGTCGAAGAATGAATGCAACCCAAAGAGTGACGTCTTTCTCTTCAGTGATCAGTTTGTTAATACAGTTTTCTTGAAATCCGCAATGGGATACTTCTTAGCGTAATGAAGCTTATGGTGACAAAGGAAATATCCTCACAGGAAAACTAGAAGGAATCTTTCATAGAAACTTCTTGGTGATGTGTGAATTCATCTCACAGTGTAACACTTACGTTTCCTGGAACAGTCCGTTAACACTGTCATTGAGGAACCTGAGAAGGGCTATTTTCCAATTTATTGAGGCCTACGCTGAGAAAGGAAATATCATCAGATCAAAACGTGAAAGAAGCTTTCTGAGAAACTTCTTTGTGATCTGTGAATTCATCTCACAGAGTTGCAACTTAGTCCTCAGGAAGCAGATTGCTAACACTCTTTGGGTGGAACCTACAAAGTGATATTTGGGAGCCCATTGGGGCCCTTTGTGAAAAAGGAAATATCCTCAGATAATAAGTAGAGAGAATCTTTCTGAGAGATTGCTTTCTGGTGTGTGATTTCATCACACAGAGTTCCACACTTCCCTTCTTGGAACAGTTTGCTAACACTGTTGTCGTGGATTCTGCAAAGTGATATTTCGGAACTCATGGAGGGCTATGGTGAAAAAGGAAATATCTTCAGATAAGAAGTGGAAAGAGCCTTCTGGGAAAATGCACGTCGATGTATGAATGCAACTCATAGAGTTACCCGCTTCTCTTCAGTGATCAGTTTGCTAACACAGTTTTCTTGAAATCTGCAATGGGATACTACTAAGTGCAATGAAGCTTACGGTGACAAAGGAAATATCCTCAGATGAAAACTAGATGGAAGATTTCTTATACACTTCTTGGTGATATGTGAATTCATCTCACAGAGTTACACTTATGTTTCCTGGTACAGTCCATTGACACTATATTTGAGGAACCTGAAAAGGGCTACTTTGGATCGCATTGAGGCCTACGCTGATAAAGGAAATATCATCAGTTCAAAACCTGAAAGAAGATTTCTGAGAAACGTCTTTGTGATCTGTGAATTCACGTCAAAGGGTGACAGCTTAGACCTCAGGAAGCAGTTTGCTAACACTCTGTTCGTGGAAACTGCAATGTGATATTTGGGAGCCCATTGGGCCCCATTGTGAAAAAGGAAATATCCTCAATTAATAACTAGAGAGAAGCTTTCTGAGAGATTGCTTTCTGAGGTGTGACTTCAACACACAGAGTTCCACCATTCCCTTCTTGGAACAGTTTGCTGACACTGTTGTCGTGAATTCTGTCAAGTGATAATTGGGAGCTCATTGAGGGCTATGGTGAAAAACGACATATCTTCAGATAAAAACTGGAAAGAAGCCTTCTTGGAAAATGCACCTCAATGTGTGAATGCAACTCACAGAGTTTCACGTTTCTCTTCAGTGATCAATTTGCTAACACAGTTTTCTTGAAAGCTGCAATGGGATACTTCCTAGTGCAATGAAGCTTGTGGTGGCAAAGAAATATCCTCAGTTGAAAACTAGAAAGAAGCTTTCTTTGAAACTTCTTCACGATGTGTGAATTCATCTCACAGAGTTACACTTATGTTTTCTGGAACAGTCCATTAACACTGTCTTTGAGGAACCTGAGAAGGGCTACTTTGATCGCATTGAGGCCTACGCTGAGAAAGGAAATATCATCAGTTCAAAACGTGAAAGAAGCTTTCTGAGAAACTTGTTTGTGAACTATGAATTCATCTCACAGAGTTACAGCTTAGACCTCAGGCAGCAGTTTGCTAACACTCTTTTCGTGGAATCTGCAAAGTGATATTTGGAAGCCAATTGGGGCCCATTGTGAAAAAGGAAATATCCTGAGATAATAACTAGAGAGAAGTTTTCTGAGAGACTGCTTTCTGATGTGTGACTTCATCAAACAGAGTTCCACCCTTCCCTTCTTGGAACAGTTTGCTAACACAGTTGTCGTGAATTCTGCAAACTGATATCGGTAGCTCTTTGAGGGATACGGTGAAAAAGGAAATATTTTCAGATAAATACTGGAAAGAAGCCTTCTGGAAAAATGCACTTCGATGCATGAATGCAACTCACAGAGTGACACCTTTCTCTTCCATTGAGCAGTTTCCTAACGGTTTTCTTGAAATCTGCAATGGGATACTTCTTAGTGCAATGAAGCTTACGGTGACAAAGGAAATATCCCCAGATGAAAACTAGAAAGAAGCTTTCCTAGAAACTTCTTGGTGATGTGTGAATTCATCTAACAGAGTTTCACTTATGTTTCCTGGAACAGTCCATTAACACTGTCTTTGAGGAACCTGAGAAGGGCTACTGTGGATCGCATTGAGGCCTGCGCAGAAAAGGAAATATTATCAGTTCAAAACGTGAAAGAAGCTTTCTGAGAAACTTCTTTGTGATCTGTGAATTCATCTCACAGAGTTACAGCTTAGACATCAGGAAGCAGTTTGCTAACACTCTTTTCGTGGAATCTGCAAAGGGACATTTTTGATCCCTTTGGGGCCCATTGTGAAAAAGGATATATCCTCAGATAATAACTAGAGAGAAGCTTTCTGAGAGATTGCTTTCTGAGGTGTGACTTCAACACACAGAGTTCCACGTTTCCCTTCTTGGAATAGTTTGCTAACACAATTGTCGTGGACTCTGCAATGTGATATTTCGTAGCTCTTTGAGGGCTATGGTGAAAAAGGAAATATCTTAAGATAAAAACTGGAAAGCAGTCTTCTGGAAAAATGCAGTTCGATGTATGAATGTCACTCACTGAGTTACACGTTTCGCTTTAGTGATCAGATGCCTAACAGAGTTTTCTTGAAATCTGCAGTGGGATACTTCTTAGCGCAATGAAGCTCACGGTCACAAAGGAAATATCCTCAGATGAAAACTAGAAGGAATATTTCGTATAAACTTCTTGGTGATGTATGAATTCGTCTCACAGAGTTACACTTATGTTTCCTGGAACAGTCCATTAACACTGTCTTTGAGGAACCTGAGAAGGGCAACTTTGGATCGCATTGAGGTCTACGCTTATAAAGGAAATATCATTAGTACAAAACGTGAAAGAAGCTTTCTGAGAAACTTCTTTGTGATCTGTGAATTCATCTCACAGAGTTACAGCATAGACCTCAGGCAGCAGTTTGTTAACACTCTGTACGTGGAAACTGCAACGTGGTATTTGGGGGCCCATTGGGGCCCATTGTGAAAAAGGAAATACCCTCAGATAATAACTAGAGAGAAGCTTTCTCAGAGATTGATTCCTGATGTGTGACTTCATCGCACAGAGTTCCACCACTCCCTTCTTGGAGCAGTTTTCTAACACAGTAGTCGTGGATTCTGCAAAGTGATATTTGGGAGCTTTTTGAGGGCTATCGTGTAAAAGTAAATATCTTCAAATAAAAACTGGAAAGAAGCCTTCTGAGAAAGTGCACTTCGATGTATGGATGCAACTCAAAGAGTTACACCTTTCTCTTCAGTGATCACTTTGCTAACACAGTTTTCTTGAAATCTGCAGTGGGATATTTCTTAGCGCAATGAAGCTTACGGTGACAAAGCAAATATCCTCAGATGAAAACTAGAAAAAAGCTTTCTTAGAAACCTCTTGGTGATGTGTGAATTCATCTCACAGAGTTAGACTTATTCTTCCTGGAGCAGTCCATTAACACTGTCTTTGAGAAACCTGAGAAGGGCTACTTTGTGTCTCATGGAAGCCTACGCTGATAAAGGATATATAATCAGTTCAAAAGGTAAGAGAATCTTTCTGAGAAACTTCCTTGTGATCTGTGAATTCATTTCAAAGAGTTGCAACTTAGTCCTCATGAAGCAGTTTGCCAACACTCTTTTCGTGAATCTGCAAAGTGATATTTGGGAGCCCTTTGAGGCCCATTGTGAAAAAGGAAATATCCTCAAATAATAACTAGCGAGAAGTTATCTGAGAGATTGCTTTCTGCGGTGTGACTTCATCATACAGAATTCCACCCTTCCCTTCTTGAACATTTTTCTAATGCAGTTGTCCTGGATTCTGCAAAGTGATATTTGGGAGCTCATTTAGGGCTATGGTGAAAATGGAAATATCTTCAGATAAAAACTGGAAAGAAGCCTTCTGGGATAATGCACTTCGATGAATGAATGTAACTCACAGAGTTACACCTTTCTCTTCAGGGATCAGTTTGCTAACACAGTTCTCTTGAAATCTGAAATGTGATACTTCTTAGTGCAATGAAGCTTACGGTGACAAAGGAAACATGCTCAGATGAAAACTACAAGGAAGCTTTCTTAGAAACGTCTTCATGATGTGTGAATTCATCCCACAGTGTTACACTTATGTTTCCTGGAACAGTCCATTAACACTGTCTTTGAGGAACCTGAGAAGGGTTACTTTGGATCACATTGAAGCCTAGGCCGAGAAAGGAAATATAATCAGTTCAAAAAGTGAGAGAAGCTTTCTGAGAAACTTCTTTGTGATCTGTGAATTCATCTCACAGAGTTACAACTTAGTCCTAATGAAGCAGTTTGCTAACACTCTTTTCGTGGAAGGTACGAAATGATATTGGGGAGCCCATAGGGGCCCATTGTGAAAAAGGAAATATCCTAAGATAATAACTAGAGAGAAGCCTTCTGAGAGATTGCTTTCTGGGGTGTGGTTTCATCACACAGAGTTCCATTCCTCCCTTCTTGGAACAGTTTGCTAACACAGTTATCGTGGATTCTGCAAGGTGATATTTGGGAGCTCTTTGAGGGCTATGTTGAAAAAGGAAATATCTTCAGATAAAACCTGGAAAGAAGACTTCTGAGAGAATGCACTTCGATGTATGAATGCAACTCACAGAGTGACACCTTTCTCTTCAGTGATCAGTTTGCTAACACAGTTTTCTTGAAATCTGCAATGGGATACTTCTTAGCGCAATGAAGCTTACAGTGACAAAGGAAATATCCTCATAGGAAAACTGGAGGGAAGCTTTTTCAGAAACTTCTTGGTGATGTGTGAATTCAACTCACAGAGTTACACTTATATTTCCAGGAACAGTCCACTAACACTGTCTTTGAGGAACCTGAGAAGGGCTACTTTGGATCGCATTGAGATCTACGCTGATAAAGGAAAATCATCAGTTCAAAACGTGAAAGAAGCTTTCTGAGAAACTTCTTTGTGATCTGTGAATTCATCTCACAGAGTTACAGCTTAGACCTCAGGAAGCAGTTTGCTAACACTATTTTCGTGGAATCTGCAAAGTGATATTTGGGAGCCCATTTCTGCCCATTGTGAAAAAGGAAATATCCTCAGATAATAACTAGAGAGAAGCTTTCTGAGAGATTGCTTTCTGAGGTGTGAATTCATCACGCAGAGTTCCACAATTCCCTTCTTGAACAGATTGCTAACACACTTGTCGTGCATTCTGCAAAGTGATATTTGGGAGCTCATTGAGGGCTATGGTGAAAAAGGAAATATCTTCAGATAAAAACTGGAAAATAGCCTTCTGGGAAAATGCACTTCGATGTATGAATGCATCTCACAGAGTGAAACCTTTCTCTTCAGTGATCAGTTTGCTATCACAGTTTTCTTGAAATCTGCAATGGGATACTTCTTAGCACATTGAAGCTTACGGTGACAAAGGACATATCCTCAGATGAAAACTAGAAAGAAGCTTGTTAGAAACTTCTTGGTGATGTGTGAATTCATCTCACAGAGTTACACTTATGTATCCTGGAACAGTCCATTATCACTGTCTTTGAGGAACCCGAGAAAGGTTACTTTGGATCATATTGAGTTCTACGCTGAAAAGGGAAATATCATCAGTTCAAAACGTGAAAGAAGCTTTCTGAGAAACTTCCTTGTGATCTGTGAATTCATTTCACAGAGTTACAGCTTAGACCTCAGGAAGCAGTTTGGTAACACTCTTTTCCTGGAATCTGCAAAGTGATATTTGGGAGCCCCTTGGGGCCCATTGTGAAAAGGAAATATCCTCAGATAGTAACTAGAGAGAAGCTTTCTGAGAGATTGCTTTCGATGTGTGACTTCATCACACAGAGTTCGACCATTCCCTTCTTGGAACAGTTTGCTAAATCTGTAGTCGTTTATTTTTCCAAGTGAAAATTGGGAGCTCATTGAGGGCTATCGTGAAAAAGGAAATATCTTCAGATAAAAACTGAAAAGAATCCTTCTGGGAAAATGCACTTCGATGTATGAATGCAACTCACAGAATTACACGTCTCTCTTCAGTGATTAGTTTCCTATCACAGTTTTCTTGAAATCTGCAATGGGATAATTCTTAGCTCCTTGAAGCTTAGGTGACAAAGGAAATCTCGTCAGATGAAAACTAGAAAGAAGCTTTCCTTGAAACTTCTTGGTGATGTGTGAATTCATCTGAGAGTTACACTTACTTTTCCTGGGACAGTCCATGAACACTGTTTTTGAGTAACCTGAGAAGGGCTCCTTTGGATCGCATTGAGGCCTACGCTGAAAAAGGGAATATCATCAGTTCTAAACGTGCAAGAAGCGTTCTGAGAATCTTCTTTGTGATCCGTGAATTCATCTCACAGAGTTAAAGCTGAGTCCTCAGGAAGTAGTTTGCTAACACTCTTTTCGTGGATTCTGCAAAGTGATATTTGGGAGCCCAAAGGGGCCCATTGTGAAAAAGGAAATATCCTCAGATAATAACTAGAGAGATGCTTTCTGAGAGATTGCTTTCTGATGTGTGACTTTATAACACAGAGTTCCACCCTTGCATTCTTGGAACAGTTTCCTACCACTGTTGTCATGGATTCTGCCAAGTGATATTTGTGAGCTCATTGACGGCCAGGGTGAAAAAGGAAATATCTTCAGATAAAAACTGGAAAGAAGCCTTCTGGTAAAATATACTTTGATGTATGAATGCAACTCACAGAGTTACAGGTTTCTGTTCAGTGATCAGTTTCCTAACACAGTTTTCTTCAAATCTGCAGTGGGAAACTTCTTAGTGCAATAAAGCTTACAGTGACACAGGAAATATCCTCAGATGAAAACTAGAAAGAATCTTTCCTATAAACTTCTTGGTCATGTGTGAATTCATGTCACAGAGTTACACTTATGTTTCCTGGAACAGTCCATTAACACTGTCTTTGAGGGACCTGAGAAGGGCTACTTTGGATCGCATTGAGGCCTACGCTGATAAAGGAAATATCGTCAGTTCAAAACATGAAAGAAGCTTTCTGAGAAACTTCTTTGTGATCTGCGAATTCATCTCACTGATTCACATCTTAGACCTCAGGAAGCAGTTTGATAACACTCTTTTCCTGGAATCTGCAAAGTGATATTTGCGAGCTCATTGAGGGCTATGATGAAAAAGGAAATATCTTCAGATAAAACGTGGAAAGAAGCCTTCTGGGAAAATGCACTTCGATGTATGAATGCAACTCACAGAGTTACATGCTTCTCTTCAGTGATCACTTTCCTAACAGTTTTCTTGAAATCTGCTATGGGATCCTTCTTAGTGCAATGAAGCTTACGGTAAGAAATGAAATACCCTCAGATGAAAACTAGAAAGAAGCTTACCTAGAAACTTCTTGGAGAAGTGTGAAGTCATCTCACAGAGTTACACTTATGTTTCCTGGAACAGTCCATTATCACTGTCTTTGAGGAAACTGAGAAGGGCTACTTTGAATCACATTGAGGCCTACGCTAATAAAGGAAATATCACCAGTTCAAAACGTGAAAGAAGCTTTCTGAGAAACTCCTTTGTGATCTGTGAATTCATCTCACAGAGTTACAGCTGTGTCCTCAGGAAGCAGTTTGCTAACACTCTTTTCGTGGAATCTGCAACGTGATATTTGAGAGCCCATTGGGGCCCATTGTGAAGAAGGAAATATCCTCAGATAATAACTAGACAGAAGATGTCTGAGAGATTTCTTTCTGATGTGTGACTTCAGCACATCGAGTTCCACCAATGCCTTCTAGGAACAGATTCTAACACTGTTGTCGTGGACTCTGACAAGTGATATTTGGGAGATCATTGAGGGCTAGGGTGAGAAAGGAAATATCTTCAGATAAAAACTGGAAAGAAGCCTTTGGGAAAATGCACTTCGATGTGTGAATGCAACTCACAGAGTTACACGTTTCTCTCCATTGATCAGTTTGGTAACACAGTTTTCTTGAAATCTGCAATGGGATACTTCTTAGCTCAATGAAGCTTATGGTGACGAAGGAAATATCCTCAGATGAAAACTAGAAAGAAACTTTCCTAGAATGTTCTTGGTGATGTGTGAATTCATCTCACATAGTTACACTTATGTTTCCTGGAACAGTTCATTAACACTGTGTTTGAGGAACCAGAGAAGGTCTTCTTTGGATCGCATTGAGGCCTACCCTGATAAAGGAAATATCATCAGTTCAAAATGTGAAAGAAGCTTTCTGAGAAACTTCTTTGTGATCTGTGAATTCATCTCACAGAGTTACACTTACGTTTCCTGGAACTGTCCATTAACACTGTCTTTGAGGAACCTAAGAAGGGCTACTTAGGATCGCATTGAGGCCTACGCTGATAAAGGAAATATCATCAGTTCAAAACGTAAAAGCTGCTTTCTGAGAAACTTCTTTGTGATCTGTGAATTCATATCACAGAGTTACAGTTTAGACCTCAGGAAGCAGTTTGCTAACACTCTATTCGTGGAATATGCAAAGTGATATTTGTGAGCCCAGTGGGGCCATTGTGAAAAAGGAAATATACTCAGATAACACTAGAGAGAAGCTTTCTGAGAGATTACATTCTGATGTGTTACTTCATCACACAGAGTTCCACCTTTCCTTTCTTGGAACAGTTTGCTAACACTGTTGTCGTGGATTCATCAAAGTGATATTTGGGATCTCATTGAGGGGTATGGTGAAAAAGGAAATACCTTCCGATAAAAACTGGAAAGAAGCTTTCTGGAAAAATGCGCTTCGATGAATGAATTCAACTCACAGATTGAGAGCTTTCTCTTCAGTGATCATTTTGCTAACACAGTTTTCTTGAAATCTGCAGGGGAATACATCTTAGCCCAAAGAAGCTTACGGTGACAAAGGAAATATCCTGAGATGAAAATTAGAAAGAAGCTTTCTTAGAAACTTCTTGGTGATGTGTGAATTCATCTCACAGTGTTACACTTACGTTTCCTGGAACAGTCTATTAACACTGTCTTTGAGGAACCTGAGCAGGGCTACTTTGGATCCCATTGAGGCCTACGCTGGTAAAGCAAATATCATCAGTTCAAATCGTGAGATTACCTTTCTGAGAAACTTCTTTGTGATCTGTGAATTCATCTCCCAGAGTTACACTTATGTTTCCTGGAACAGTCCATTAACACTGATTTTGAGGAACCTGAAAAGGGCTATTTTGAATCGCATTGAGTTCTACGCTGATACAGGAAATATAATCAGTTCAGAAAGTGAGAGAAGCTTTCTGAGGACCTTCCTTGTGATCTGTGCATTCATCTCACCCAGTTACAACTTAGTCCTCATGAAGCAGATTGCTACCGCTCTTTTCGTGGAATCTGCAAAGTGATATTTGGGAGCCCATTGTGGCCCATTGTGAAAAAGGAAATATCCTCAGATAATAATTAGAGAGAAGCTTTCTGAGATACAGCTTTCGGAGGTGTAATTTCATCACACAGAGTTCCACCCTTCCATTTTTGGAACAGTTTGCTAACACAGTTGTCGTGGATTCAGCAAATTGATATTTCAGAGCTTATTGAGGGCTTTGGTGAAAAAGGAAATATCTTCAGATAAAAACTGGAAAGAAGCTTTCTGAGAAAATACACTTCGATGTATGAGTGCAATTCACAGAGTTACACCTTTCTCTTCAGTGATCAGCTTGCTAACACAGTTTTCTTGAAATCTGCAATGGGATATTTCTTAGTGCAATAAACTTACATTAACAAAGGAAATATCCTCAGAAGAAAACGAGAAAGAAGCTTTCTTAGAAACTTCTTTGTAATGTGTGAGTTCATCTCACAGAGTTACACTTATGTTTCCTGGAAGAGTCCATTAACACTGTCTTTGAGGAACCTGAGAAGTGCTACTTTGGATCGCATTGAGGCCTACACTGATAAAGGAAATATCATCAGTTTAAAAATGCGAGAAGGTGTCTGAGTAACTTCTTTGTGATCTGTGAATTCATCTCACAGAGTTACAGCGTGGTCCTCATGATGTAGTTTGCCCACACTCTTTTCTCTGAATCTGCAAGGTGATATTTGGGAGCCCACTGGGGCCCATGGTGAAAAAGGAAATATCCTCAGATAATACCTAGAGAGAAACTTTCTGAGAGATTACTTTGTGAGGTGTGACTTCATCACACAGAGTTCCAACATTCCCTTCGTGGAACCGTTTGCTAACACAGTTGTCGTGGATTCTACAAAGTGATACTTGGGAGCTCATTGAGGGCTATGGTGGAAAAGGAAATATCTTCAGATAAAAACTGTAAAGAAGGCTTCGGGGAAAATGCACTTCGATGTATGAATGCAACTAACAGAGTTACATCTTTCTCTTCAGTGATCAGTTTGCTAACACAGTTTTCTTGAAATCTGCAATGGGATACTTCTTAGCGCAATGCAGCTAACGGTGAGAAAGGAAATATTCTCAGATGAAAACTAGAAAGAAGCTTGCTTAGAAACTTCTTGGTGCTGTGTGAATTCATCACACACAGTTACACTTATTTTTCCGGGAACTGTCCATTAACACTGTCTTTGAGGAACCTGAGAAGGGCTACTTTGGATCGCATTGAGGCCTATGCTGATAAAGGAAATATCATCAGTTCAAAACGTGAAAGAAGCTTTCTGAGAAACTTCTTTGTGATCTGTGAATTCATCTCACAGAGTTACAACTTAGTCCTCCTGAAGCAGTTTGCTAACACTCTTTTCGTGGAATCTGCAAAGTGATATTAGGGAACCCATTGGAGCCCATTGTGAAAAAGGAAATACCCTCAGATAATAACAAGAGTGAAACTTTCTGAGAGATTGCTTTCTGATGTGTGACGTGATCACACAGAGTTCCACCCTTAGCGTCTTGGAACAGTTTGCTAACACTGTTGTCGTGCATTCTGCAAAGTGATATTTGGGAGCTCATTGAGGGCTATGGTGAAAAAGGAAATATCTTCAGATAAAAATGGAAAGAAGCCTTTTGGGAAAATGGACTTCGATGTATGAATGCAAGTAACAGAGTTACATGTTTCTCTTCAGTGATCAGTTTCATAACACAGGTTTCTTGAAATCTGCAATGGGATACTTCTTAGCGCAGTGAAGCTTACGGTGACATAAGAAATATCCTCAGATGAAAACTAGGAAGAAGCTTCCTTAGAAATTTCTTGGTGATGTGTGAATTCATCTCACAGAGTTACACTTATGTTTCCAGGAACAGGCCATTAAGACTGTCTTTGAAGAACCTGAGAAGGGTTGCTTTGCATCGCATTGAGGTCTACGCTGATAAAGGAAATATCATTAGTTCAAAACGTGAAAGAAGCTTTCTGAGAAACTTCTTTGTGATCTGTGAATTCATCTCACAGAGTTACAACATAGCCCTCATAAAGCAGTTTACTAACACTCTTTTCGTGGAATCTGCAAAGTGATATTTCGGAGCCCTTTGGGACCCATAGTGAAAAAGGAAATATCCACAGATAATCACTAGAGAGAAGCTCTCTGAGAGATTACTTTCTGAGGTGTGACTTCATCACACAGATTTCCAACCTTCCCTTCGCAGAACCGTTTGCTAACACAGTTGTCCTGGATTCTACAAAGTGATATTTGGGAGCTCATTGAGGGCTATGGTGGAAAAGGAAATATCTTCACATAAAAAGAGTAAAGAAGCCTTCTGGAAAATGCACTTCGATGTATGAATGCAACTAACAGAGTTAAACCTTTCTTTTCAGTGATCAGTTTGCTAATACAGTTTTCTTGAAATCTGCAATTGGATACTTCTTAGCGCAATGAAGCTTACGGTGAGAAAGGAAATATCCTCAGATGAAAAGTAGAAAGAAGCTTGCTTAGAATCTTCTTGGTGCTGTGTGAATTCATCTCACACAGTTACACTTATGTTTCCTGGAACAGTCCATTAACACTGTCCTTGAGGAACCTGAGAAGGGCTACTTTGAATCGCATTGAGGCCTATGCTGATAAAGGAAATATGATCACTACAAAACGTGAAAGAAGCTGTCTGAGAATCTTCTTTGTGATCTGTGAAACCATCGAACAGAGTTACAGCTTAGAACTCAGGAAGCAGTTTGCTAACACTCTTTTCATGGAATCTGCAAAGTGATATTTGGGAGAACATTGGGACCCATTGTGAAAAAGGAAATATCCTCAGATAATAACTAGAGAGAAGCTTTCTCAGACATTGCTTCTTGATGTGTGACTTCATCACCAGAGTTCCACCCTTCCCTTCTTAGAACAGTTTGCTAACGCTGTTTTCGTGGATTCTGCCAAGTGATATTTGGGAGCTCATAGAGGGCGATGGTGAAAAAGGAAATATATTCAGATAAAAACTGGAAAGAAGCCTTCTGGGAAAATGCACTACCATGTATGAATGTAACTCACAGAGTATACACGTTTTTCTTCAATGATCAGTTTCCTAACACAGATTTCTTGACATCTGCAATGGGATACCTCTTAGCTCAATGAAGCGTACGGTGACAAAGGAAATATCCTCGGATGAAAACTAGAAAGAAGCTTTCCTAGAAACTTCTTGGTGATGTGTGCATTCATCTCACAGAGTTACACTTATGTTTCCGGGAACAGTCCATAAACACTGTCTTTGAGGAAAGTGAAAAAGGCTACTTTGGATCGCATTGAGGCCTACGCTGAAGAAGGAAATATCATCAGTTCAAAATGTGAAAGAAGATTTCTGAGAAACTTCTCTGTGATCTGTGAATTCATCTCACAGTGTTACAGCTTTGACCTCAGGAAGTAGTTTGCTAACACTCTTTTCGTGGAATCTGCAAAGTGATATTTGGGAGCCCATTGGGGCCCATTGTGAAAAAGGAAATATCCTCAGATAATAACTAGAGAAAAGCTTTCAGAGAGATTGCTTTCTGATGTGTGACTTCATTACACAGAGTTCCATCCTTCCCTTCTTGGAACAGGTTGCTAACACTGTTGTCGTGGCTTCTGCAAAGTGATATTTGGGAGCTCATTGAGGGCTTTCGTGAAAAAGGAAATATCTTCAGATAAAAACTGGAAAGAAGCTTTCTGAGAAAATACACTTCGATGTATGAGTGCAATTCACAGAGTTACACCTTTCTCTTCAGTGATCAGCTTGCTAACACAGTTTTCTTGAAATCTGCAATGGGATATTTCTTAGCGCAATAAACTTACAATAACAAAGGAAATATCCTCAGAAGAAAACGAGAAAGAAGCTTTCTTAGAAACTTCTTTGTAATGTGTGAGTTCATCTCACAGAGTTACACTTATGTTTCCTGGAAGAGTCCATTAACACTGTCTTTGAGGAACCTGAGAAGTGCTACTTTGGATCGCATTGAGGCCTACACTGATAAAGGAAATATCATCAGTTTAAAAATGCGAGAAGGTGTCTGAGTAACTTCTTTGTGATCTGTGAATTCATCTCACAGAGTTACAGCGTGGTCCTCATGAAGTAGTTTGCCCACACTCTTTTCTCTGAATCTGCAAGGTGATATTTGGGAGCCCACTGGGGCCCATGGTGAAAAAGGAAATATCCTCAGATAATACCTAGAGAGAAACTTTCTGAGAGATTACTTTGTGAGGTGTGACTTCATCACACAGAGTTCCAACATTCCCTTCGTGGAACCGTTTGCTAACACAGTTGTCGTGGATTCTACAAAGTGATACTTGGGAGCTCATTGAGGGCTATGGTGGAAAAGGAAATATCTTCAGATAAAAACTGTAAAGAAGGCTTCGGGGAAAATGCACTTCGATGTATGAATGCAACTTACAGAGTTACATCTTTCTCTTCAGTGATCAGTTTGCTAACACAGTTTTCTTGAAATCTGCAATGGGATACTTCTTAGCGCAATGCAGCTTACGGTGAGAAAGGAAATATCCTCAGATGAAAACTAGAAAGAAGCTTGCTTAGAAACTTCTTGGTGCTGTGTGAATTCATCACACACAGTTACACTTATTTTTCCGGGAACTGTCCATTAACACTGTCTTTGAGGAACCTGAGAAGGGCTACTTTGGATCGCATTGAGGCCTATGCTGATAAAGGAAATATCATCAGTTCAAAACGTGAAAGAAGCTTTCTGAGAAACTTCTTTGTGATCTGTGAATTCATCTCACAGAGTTACAACTTAGTCCTCATGAAGCAGTTTGCTAACACTCTTTTCGTGGAATCTGCAAAGTGATATTAGGGAGCCCATTGGAGCCCATTGTGAAAAAGGAAATACCCTCAGATAATAACAAGAATGAAGCTTTCTGAGAGATTGCTTTCTGATGTGTGACGTGATCACACAGAGTTCCACCCTTAGCGTCTTGGAACAGTTTTCTAACACTGTTGTCGTGCATTCTGCAAAGTGATATTTGGGAGCTCATTGAGGGCTATGGTGAAAAAGGAAATATCTTCAGATAAAATTGGAAAGAAGCCTTTTGGGAAAATGGACTTCGATGTATGAATGCAAGTAACAGAGTTACATGTTTCTCTTCAGTGATCAGTTTCATAACACAGGTTTCTTGAAATCTGCAATGGGATACTTCTTAGCGCAGTGAAGCTTACGGTGACATAAGAAATATCCTCAGATGAAAACTAGGAAGAAGCTTCCTTAGAAATTTCTTGGTGATGTGTGAATTCATCTCACAGAGTTACACTTATATTTCCAGGAACAGGCCATTAAGACTGTCTTTGAAGAACCTGAGAAGGGTTGCTTTGCATCGCATTGAGGTCTACGCTGATATAGGAAATATCATTAGTTCAAAACGTGAAAGAAGCTTTCTGAGAAACTTCTTTGTGGTCTGTGAATTCATCTCACAGAGTTACAACATAGCCCTCATAAAGCAGTTTACTAACACTCTTTTCGTGGAATCTGCAAAGTGATATTTCGGAGCCCTTTGGGACCCATAGTGAAAAAGGAAATATCCACAGATAATCACTAGAGAGAAGCTCTCTGAGAGATTACTTTCTGAGGTGTGACTTCATCACACAGATTTCCAACCTTCCCTTCGCAGAACCGTTTGCTAACACAGTTGTCCTGGATTCTACAAAGTGATATTTGGGAGCTCATTGAGGGCTATGGTGGAAAAGGAAATATCTTCAGATAAAAAGAGTAAAGAAGCCTTCTGGAAAATGCACTTCGATATATGAATGCAACTAACAGAGTTAAACCTTTCTTTTCAGTGATCAGTTTGCTAATACAGTTTACTTGAAATCTGCAATTGGATACTTCTTAGCGCAATGAAGCTTACGGTGAGAAAGGAAATATCCTCAGATGAAAAGTAGAAAGAAGCTTGCTTAGAATCTTCTTGGTGCTGTGTGAATTCATCTCACACAGTTACACTTATGTTTCCTGGAACAGTCCATTAACACTGTCCTTGAGGAACCTGAGAAGGGCTACTTTGAATCGCATTGAGGCCTATGCTGATAAAGGAAATATGATCACTACAAAACGTGAACGAAGCTGTCTGAGAATCTTCTTTGTGATCTGTGAAACCATGGAACAGAGTTACAGCTTAGAACTCAGGAAGCAGTTTGCTAACACTCTTTTCGTGGAATCTGCAAAGTGATATTTGGGAGAACATTGGGACCCATTGTGAAAAAGGAAATATCCTCAGATAATAACTAGAGAGAAGCTTTCTCAGACATTGCTTCCTGATGTGTGACTTCATCACCAGAGTTCCACCCTTCCCTTCTTAGAACAGTTTGCTAACGCTGCTGTTGTGGATTCTGCCAAGTGATATTTGGGAGCTCATAGAGGGCGATGGTGAAAAAGGAAATATATTCAGATAAAAACTGGAAAGAAGCCTTCTGGGAAAATGCACTACCATATGTGAATGTAACTCACAGAGTATACACGTTTTTCTTCAATGATCAGTTTCCTAACACAGATTTCTTGAAATCTGCAATGGGATACCTCTTAGCTCAATGTAGCGTACGGTGACAAAGGAAATATCCTCGGATGAAAACTAGAAAGAAGCTTTCCTAGAAACTTCTTGGTGATGTGTGCATTCATCTCACAGAGTTACACTTATGTTTCCGGGAACAGTCCATAAACACTGTCTTTGAGGAAAGTGAAAAAGGCTACTTTGGATCGCATTGAGGCCTACGCTGAAGAAGGAAATATCATCAGTTCAAAATGTGAAAGAAGATTTCTGAGAAACTTCTCTGTGATCTGTGAATTCATCTCACAGTGTTACAGCTTTGACCTCAGGAAGTAGTTTGCTAACACTCTTTTCGTGGAATCTGCAAAGTGATATTTGGGAGCCCATTGGGGCCCATTGTGAAAAAGGAAATATCCTCAGATAATAACTAGAGAAAAGCTTTCAGAGAGATTGCTTTCTGATGTGTGACTTCATTACACAGAGTTCCACCCTTCCCTTCTTGGAACAGGTTGCTAACACTGTTGTCGTGGATTCTGCAAAGTGATATTTGGGAGCTCATTGAGGGCTTTCGTGAAAAAGGAAATATCTTCAGATAAAAACTAGAAAGAAGCCTTTTGGGAAAATGCACTTCAATGGATGAATGCAACTCACATATTTACAGGGTTCTCTTCAGTGATCACTTTCCTAACACAGTTTTCTTGAAATCTGCAATGGGATACTTCTCAGAGCAATGAACCTTACGGTGACAAAGGAAGTATCGTCAGATGAAAAATAGAAGAAGCTTTCCTAGAAACTTCTGGGTGATGTGTGAATTCATCTCATAGTGTTACACTTATGTTTCCTGGAAGTCCATTAACACTGTCTTTGAGGAACCTGAGAAGGGCTACATGGGATCTCATTGAGGCCTACGCTGATAAAGGAAATATCATCAGTTCAAAACGTGAAGAAGCTTTCTGAGAAACTTCTTTGTGATCTGTGAATTCATCTCACAGAGTTACAGCTTAGATCTCAGGAAGCAGTCTGCTAACACTCTTTTCGTGGAATCTGCCCAGTGATATTTGGGAGCTCATTGAGGGCAATGGTGAAAAAGGAAATATCTTCAGGTAAAAACTGGAAAGAAGCCTTCTGGGAAAACGCACTTCAATGTATGAATGCTACTCACAGAGCTACACGTTTCTCCTCAGTGATCAGTTTCCCAACACATTTTTCTTGAAATCTGCAATGGGATACTTCTTAGCGCAATGAAGCTTATGTTGTCAAAGGAAATATCCTCAGATGAAAACTAGAAAGAAGCTTTCCTAGAAATGTCTTGGTGATGTGTGAGTTCATCTCACAAAGTTACACTTATGTTTCCTGGAACAGTCCATTAACACTGTCTTTGAGGAAGCTGTGAGTGGCTACTTTGGCTGGCATTGAGGCCTACGCTGATGAAGGAAATATCATCAGTTCAAAACGTGAAAGAAGCTTTCTGAGAATCTACTTTGTGATCTGTGTATTCATCTGAGAGAGTTACAGCTTTGACCTCAGAAAGCAGATTGCTAACACTCTTCGTGGAACCTGCAAAGTGATATTTGGGAGCCCCTTGTGGTCCATTGTGAAAAACGAAATATCCTCAGATAATAACTAGAGAGAAGCTTTCTGAGAGATTGCTTTCTGATGTGTGACTTCATCATTCAGAGTTCCACCCTTCCCTTCTTGGAACAGTTTGCTAACACTGTGGTCATGGATTCTGCAAAGGGATATTTGGGAGCACATTGAGGGCTATGGTGAAAAAGGAAATAACTTCAGATAAAAACTGGAAAGAAGCCTTTTGGAAAATGCACTTTGAAGTATAAATGCAGCTCACAGATTTACACAATTCTCTTCAGTGATCAGTTTCCTAACACAGTTTTCTTGAAATCTACAATGGGATACTTCTTATCGCAATGAAGCTTACGGTGAGAAAGGAAATATCTTCGGATGAAAACTAGAAAGTAGGTTACTTAGAAACTTCTTGGTGCTGTGTGAATTCATCTCACACAGTTACACTTATGTTTCCTGGAACACTCCATTAACACTGTCTTTGAGGAACCTGAGAAGGGCTACTTTGGATAGCATTGAGGCCTATGCTGATAAAGGAAATATCATCAATTCAAATGTGAAAGAAGCTTTCTGAGAAACTTCTTTGTGCTCTTGAATTCATCTCACAGAGTTACAACTTTGTCCTCATGAAGCAGTTTGTTAACACGCTTCTCGTGGATTCTGCAAAGTGATATTAGGGAGCCCATTGGGGCCCGTTGTGAAAAAGGAAATATCCTCAGATAATAACTAGAGAGAAGCTTTCTGAGAGATTGCTATCTGATGTGTGACGTGATCACACAGAGTTCCACCCTTCCCTTCTTGGAACAGTTTGCTAACACAGTTGTCGTGGATTCTGCAAAATGATATTAGGGAGCTCTTTGAGGGTTGTGGTGAAAAACGAAATATCTT
Source organism: Rhinopithecus roxellana (assembly GCF_007565055.1). Lineage (NCBI taxonomy): Eukaryota > Metazoa > Chordata > Mammalia > Primates > Cercopithecidae > Rhinopithecus > Rhinopithecus roxellana. Next base: position 3,157,214 of record NC_044564.1, on the reverse strand, counting down.
CAAATAAAAACGGGAAAGAAGCCTTCTGGGAAAATGCACTTCGATGTATGAATGCAACTCACAGATTTAAACCTTTCTCTTCAGTGATGAATTTGCTAACACAGTTTTCTTGAAATCTGCAATGGGATCCTTCTTAGGGCAATTAAGCTTACGGTGACAAAGGAAACATCCTCAGATGAAAACTAGAAGGAAGCTTTCTTAGAAACTTCTTGGTGATGTGTGAATTAATCTCACAGAGTTACACTTATGTTTCCTGAAAGAGTCCATTAACACTGTCTTTGAGGAACCCGAGAAGGGCTAATTGGGATCGCATTGAGGCCTACGGTGATAAAGGAAATATCATCAGTTTAAAACGTGAAAGAAGCTTTCCGAGAAACTTCTTTGCGATCTGTGAATTCATCTCATAGTGTGTAAACTTAGTCCACATGAAGCAGTTTGCTAAAACTCCTTTCATGGGATCTGCAAAGTGATATTTCGGAGCCCATTGGGGCCCATGGTGAAAAGGGAAATATCCTCAGATAATAACTGGAGAGAAGCTTTGTGAGAGATTGCTTTCTAATCTGTGACTTCATCACACAGAGTTCCACCCTTCCTTTCTTGGAACATTTTGCTGACACAGGTGTTGTGGATTCTGCAAAGTGATATTTGGAAGCTCATTGAGGGCTATGGTGAAAAAGGAAATACCTTCAGATAAAAACTGGAAAGAAGCCTTCTGGGAAAATGCACTTTGATGTATGAATGCAACTCACAGAGTTACACCTTTCTCTTCAGTGATCAGTTTGCTAACACAGTTATCTTGAAATCTACAATGGGATGCTTCTTAGCACAATGAAGCTTACGATGACAAAGGAAATATTCTCAGATGAAAACTAGAAGGAAGCTTTCTTAAAAAACTTCTTTGTGATGTTGGAATTCATTTCACAGAGTTACATTTATGTTTTCTGGGACAGTCCATTAACAATGTCTTTGAGGAACCTGAGAACGGCTACTTTGGATCGCATTGAGGCCTTCGCTGATAAAGGAAATATCATTAGTTCAAAATGTCAAAGAAGCTTTCTGAGAAAGTTCTTTGTGATCTGTGAATTCATCTCATAGAGTTACAGCTTAGAACTCACGACGCTGTTTGCTAACACACTTTTCGTGGAATCTGCAAAGTGATATTTCGGAGCCGATTGGGGCCCACTGTGAAAAAGGAAATATCCTCAGATAATAACTAGAGAGAATCTTTCTGAGAGATTGCTTTCTGAGGTGTGACTTCATCACACAGGGTTCCACTCTTCCCTTCTTGGAACAGTTTGCCAACACAGTTGTTGTGGATTCTGCAAAGTGATTTGGAAGCTCATTGAGGCCTATGGTGAAAAAGGAAATATCTTCAGATAAAAACTAGAAAGAAGCCTTCTGGGAAAATGCACTTCGATGGATGAATGCAACTCACAGAATTACACGTTTCTCTTCAGGGATCAATTTGCTAACACAGTCTTCTTGAAAACTGCAATGGGATACTTGTTAGCACAATGAAGCTTACGGTGACAAAGTAAATATCCTCATATGAAAACTTGAAAGAACCTTTCCTAGAATCTTCTTGGTGGTGTGTGAATTCGTCTCACAGATTTCCACTTATGTTTCCTGCAACAGTCCATTAACACTGTCTTTGAGGAAGCTGAGAAGGGCTACTTTGGATCGCATTGAGGCCTACGCTGAAAACGGAAATATCATCAGTTCAAAACGTGAAAGAAGCTTTCTGAGAAACTTCTTTGTGATCTGTGAATTCATCTCACAGAGTTACAGCTTAGACTTCAGGAAGCAGTTTGCTGACACTCTTATCGCGGAATCTGCAAAGAGATATTTGGAAGCCTTTTGGGGTCCATTGTGAAAAAGGAAATATCCTCAGGTAATAACTAGAGAGAAGCCTTCTGAGAGATTGCTTTCTGATGTGTGACTTCATCACACAGAATTCCACACATCCCTTCTTGGAACAATTTGCTAACACTGTTGACGTGGTTTGTGAAAAGTGATATTTGGGAGCTCATTGAGGGCTATTGTGAAAAAGGAAATATCTTCAGATAAAAACTGGGAAGAAGCCTTCTGTGAAAATGCACTTCGATGTTTCAACGCACCTCACAGAGTTACACGTTTCTCTTCAGTGATCAGTTTGCTAACACAGCTTTCTTGAAATCTGCAATGGGATACTTCTTAGTGCAGTGAAGCTTACGGTGACAAAGGAAATATCCTCAGATGAAAATTAGAAAGAAGGTTTCTAAGAAACTTCGTGGTGATGTGTGAGTTCATCTCACAGAGTTACGCTTATGTTTCCTTGAACAGTCCATTAACACTGTTTTTGAGGAAATTGAGAAGGGCTACTTTGGATCGCATTGAGGGCTACGGTGATAAAGGAAATGTCTTAAGTTAAAACGTGAAAGAAGCTTTCTGCGAAACTTCTTTGTGATCTGTGAATTCATCTCACAGTGTTACAGCTTAGACCTCAGGAAGCAGTTTGCTAACACTCTTTTCGTGGAAACTACACAGTGATATTTGGGAGCCCATTGGGGCCCAGTGTGAAAAAGGAAATATGCACAGATAATAACTAGAGAGAAGCTTTTTGAGAGAATGCTTTCTGATGTGAGACTTCATCACCCAGAGTTCCACCCTTCCCTTCTTGGAACAGTTTGCTAACACTGTCGTCGTGGATTCTGCAAAGTGATATTTGGGAGCTCCTTGAGGGCTATAGTGAAAAAGGAAATATCTTCAGATAAAAACTGGAAAGAAGCCTTTTGGGAAAAAGCACTTCGATGTATGAATGCAACTCACAGAGTTACAAGTTTACCTGCAGTGATCAGTTTGCTAACACAGTTTTCTGGAAATCTGCGATGAGATACTTCTTAGTGCAATGAAGCTTACGGTGACAGAGGAAATATCCTCAGATGAAAACTAGAAAGAATCTTTCTTAGAAATGTCTTGGTATTATTTCTGAGGACTCTGTTCTGGGTCATATGGTACGTCTAGTTCTATATCCTTGAGGAATTGCCATACTGTTTTCCATAATGGTTGAACTAGTTTACAATCCCACCAACAGTGTAAAATTGTTCCTATTTCTCCACATCCTCTCCAACACCTGTTGTTTCCTGACTTTTGAATGATTGCCATTCTAAGTGTTGTGAGATGGTATCTCATTGCGATTTTGATTTGCATTTCTCTGATGGCGAGTGATGATGAGCCTTTTCTCATGTGTCTGTTGGCTGTATGAATGTCTTCTTTTGAGAAATGTCTGTTCATATCCTTTCCCCACTTTTTGATGGGGTTGTTTGTTTTTTTCTTGTATATTTGGTTGAGTTCTTTGTAGATTCTGGATATTAGCCCTTTGTCAGATGAGTAGGTTGCAAAAATTTTCTCCCATTCTGTAGGTTGCCTGTTCTCTCTGATGGTAGTTTCTTTTGCTGTGCAGAAGCTCTTTAGTTTGATCATATCCCATTTGTCAATTTTGGCTTTTGCTGCCATTGCTTTTGGTGTTTTAGACATGAAGTCCTTGCCCATGCCTATGTCCTGAATGGTACTACCTAGATTTTCTTCTAGGGTTTTTATGGTATTAGGTCTAACATTGAAGTCTCTAATCCATCTTGAATTAATCTTCGTATAAGGGGTAAGGAAAGGATCCAGTTTCAGCTTTCTACTTATGGCTAGCCAATTTTCCCAGCACCATTTATTAAATAGGGAATCCTTTCCCCATTTTTTGTTTCTCTCAGGTTTGTCAAAGATCAGATGGCTGTAGATGTGCGGTATTATTTCTGAGGACTCTGTTCTGTTCCTTTGGTCAATATCTCTGTTTTGGTACCAGTACCATGCTGTTTTGGTTACTGTAGCCTTGTAGTATAGTTTGAAGTCAGGTTGCGTGACGCCTCCAGCTTTGTCCTTTTGACTTATGATTGTCTTTGCAATGCGGGCTCTTTTTTGGTTCCATTAGAACTTTAAAGCAGTTTTTTCCAATTCTGTGAAGAAACTCATTGGTAGCTTGATGGGGATGGCATTGAATCTATAAATAACCTTGGGCAGTATGGCCATTTTCACGATATTGATTCTTCCTATCCATGAGCATGGTATGTTCTTCCATTTGTTTGTGTCCTCTTTGATTTCACTGAGCAGTGGTTTGTAGTTCTCCTTGAAGAGGTCCTTTACATCCCTTGTAAGCTGGTTTCCTATGTATTTCATTCTCTTTGAAGCAATTGTGAATGGAAGTTCATTCCTGATTTGGCTCTCTGCTTGTCTGTTACTGGTGTATAAGAATGCTCGTGATTTTTGCACATTAATTTTGTATCCTGAGACTTTGCTGAAGTTGCTTATCAGCTTAAGGAGATTTTGGGCTGAGACAATGGGGTTTTCTAAATATACAATCATGTCATCTGCAAACAGGGACAATTTGACTTCTTCTTTTCCTAACTGGATACCCTTGATTTCTTTCTCTTGCCTGATTGCCCTAGCCAGAACTTCCAAGACTATGTTGAATACGAGTGGTGAGAGAGGGCATCCCTGTCTTGTGCCAGTTTTCAAAGTGAATTTTTCCAGGTTTTGCCCATTCAGTATGATATTAGCTGTAGGTTTGTCATAAATAGCTCTTATTATTTTGAGGTACGTTCCATCAATACCGAATTTATTGAGCGTTTTTAGCATGAAGGGCTGTTGAATTTCGTCAAAGGCCTTTTCTGCATCTATTGAGATAATCATGTGGTTCTTGTCTTTGGTTCTGTTTATATGCTGGATTACGTTTATTAATTTGCGAATGTTGAACCAGCCTTGCATCCCAGGGATGAAGCCCACTTGACCATGGTGGATAAGCTTTTTGATGTGCTGCTGAATCCGGTTTGCCAGGATTTTATTGAGAATTTTTGCATCGATGTTCATCAGGGATATTGGTCTAAAATTCTCTTTTTTTTTGTTGTGTCTCTGCCAGGCTTTGGTATCAGGATGATGTTGGCCTCATTAAATGAGTTTGGGAGGATTCCCTCTTTTTCTATTGATTGGAATAGTTTCAGAAGGGATGGTACCAGCTCCTACTTTTACGTCTGGTAGAATGCAGCTGTGAATTTATCTGGTCCTGGACTTTTTTTGGTGGGTAGGCTATTAATTGTTGCCTCAATTTCAGAGCCTGTTACTGGTCTATTCAGGGATTCAACTACTTCCTGGTTTAGCCTTGGGAGAGTGTAAGTGTCCAGGAAATTATCCATTTCTTCAAGATTTTCTAGTTGATTTGCGTAGAGGCGTTTATAGTATTCTCTGATGGTTGTTTGTATTTCTGTGGGGTCAGTGGTGATATCCCCTTTATCATTTTTTATTGCATCTATTTGATTCCTCTCTCTTTTTTTTCTTCATTAGCCTTGTTTGCGGTCTGTCAATTTTGCTGATCTTTTCAAAAAACCAACTCCTGGATTCATTGATTTGTTGGAGGGTTTTTTGTGTCTCTATCTCCATCAGTTCTGCTCTGATCTTAGTTATTTCTTGCCTTCTGCTAGCTTTTGAATGTGTTTGCTCCTGCCTCTCTAGTTCTTTTAATTGTAATGTTAGAGTGTCAATTTTAGATCTTTCCTGCTTTCTCTTGTGGGCATTTAGTGCTATAAATTTCCCTCTACACACTGCTTTAAATGTGTCCCAGAGATTCTGGTATGTTGTATCTTTGTTCTCATTGGTTTCAAAGAACATCTTTATTTCCGCTTTCATTTCGTTACGTACCCAGTAGTCATTCAGGAGCAGGTTGTTCAGTTTCCAGGTAGTTGAGCGGTTTTGATTGTGTTTCTTAGTCCTGAGTTCTAGTTTGATTGCACTGTGGTCTGAGAGACAGTTTGTGATAATTTCTGTTCTTTTACATTTGCTGAGGAGTGCTTTACTTCCAATTATGTGGTCAATTTTGGAATAAGTACGATGTGGTGCTGAGAAGAATGTATATTCTGTTGATTTGGGGTGGAGAGTTCTGTAGATGTCTATTAGGTCCGCTTGGTGCAGAGATGAGTTCAATTCCTGGATATCCTTGTTAACGTTCTGTCTCGTTGATCTGTCTAATATTGACAGTGGAGTGTTGATGTCTCCCATTATTATTGTATGGAGTCTAAGTCTCTTTGGAAGTCTCTAAGAACTTGCTTTATGAATCTGGGTGCTCCTGTATTGGGTGCATATATATTTAGGAGAGTTAGCTCTTCCTGTTGAATTGATCCCTTTACCATTATGTAATGGCCTTCTCTGTCTCTTTTGATCTTTGATGGTTTAAAGTCTGTTTTATCAGAGACTAATATTGCAACCCCTGCTTCTTTTTGTTCTCCATTTGCTTGGTAGATCTTCCTCCATCCCTTTATTTTGAGCCTATGTATGTCTCTGCATGTGAGATGGGTCTCCTGAATACAGTAGACTGATGGGTCTTGGCTCTTTATCCAGTTTGCCAGTCTGTGTCTTTTAATTGGAGCATTTAGTCCATTTACATTGAAAGTTAATATTGTTATGTGTGAACTTGATCCTGCCATTATGATATTAACTGGTTATTTTGCTCGTTAGTTGATGCAGTTTCTTCCTAGCCTCAATGGTCTTTACATTTTGGCATTTTTTGCAATGGCTGGTACCGGTTGTTCCTTTCCATGTTTAGGGCTTCCTTCAGGGTCTCTTGTAAGGCAGGCCTGGTGGTGACAAAATCTCTAAGCATTTGCTTATCTGTAAAGGATTTTCTTTCTCCTTCACTTATGAAACTTAGTTTGGCTGGATATGAAATTCTGGGTTGAAAATTCTTTTCTTTAAGAACGTTGAATATTGGCCCCCACTCTCTTCTGGCTTGTAGAGTTTCTGCCGAGAGATCTGCTGTTAGTCTGATGGGCTTCCCTTTGTGGGTAACCCGACCTTTCTCTCTGGGTGCCCTTAAGATTTTTTTTTTCATTTCAACTTTGGTGAATCTGACAGTTATGTGTCTTGGAGTTGCCCTTCTGGAGGAGTATCTTTGTGGCGTTCTCTGTATTTCCTGAATTTGAATGTTGGCCTGCCCTACTAGGCTGGGGAAGTTCTCCTGGATGATATCCTGAAGAGTGTTTTCCAACTTGGTTCCATATTTCCCCTCACTTTCAGACACCCCAATCAGACATAGATTAGGTCTTTTTACGTCATCCCATACTTCTTGCATGCTTTGTTCATTTCTTTTTCTTCTTTTTTCTTTTGGTTTCTCTTCTCGCTTCATGTCATTCATTTGATCCTCAATCGCTGATACTCTTTCTTCCAGTTGATCGAGTTGGTTATTGAAGCTTGTGCATTTGTCACGTATTTCTCGTGTCATGGTTTTCATCTCTGTCATTTCGTTGATGATCTTCTCTGCATTAATTAGTCTAGCTGTCAATTCTTCCACTCTTTTTTCAAGATTTTTAGTTTCTTTGCGCTGGGTACGTAATTCCACCTTTAGCTCTGAGAAGTTTGATGGACTGAAGCCTTCTTCTCTCATCTCGTCAAAGTCATTCTCTGACCAGCTTCGATCCGTTGCTGGCGATGGGCTGCGCTCCTTTGCAGGGAGAGATACGCTCTTATTTTTTGAATTTCCAGCTTTTCTGCCCTGCTTCTTCCCCATCTTTGTGGTTTTATCTGTCTCTGGTCTTTGATGATGGTGACGTACTGATGGGGTTTTGGTATAGGTGTCCTTCCTTTTTGATAGTTTTCCTTCTGACAGTCAGAAGGACTGTCTGTTGGTCTGTTGGAGATTGCTTGAGGTCCACTCCAGACCCTGTTTGCCTGGGTATCAGAAGCAGAGGTTGCCGAAGATTGAATATTGCTGAACAGCGAGTGTACCTGTCTGATTCTTCCTTTGGAAGTTTCCTCTCAGGGGTGTACTCCACCCTGTGAGGTGTGGGGTGTCAGACTGCCCCTAGTGGGGGATGTCTCCCAGCTAGGCTACTCAGGGGTCAGGGACCGACCTGAGCAGGCAGTCTGTCCGTTCTCAGATCTCAACCTCTGCGTTGGGAGATCCACGGCTCTCCCCAAAGCTGTCAGACAGAGTCTTTCGCGTCTGCATCAGGCCCCGCTGCTTCCCCAGTTGGTCTTCAGGTGTGCGCTGTCCCCAGAGGTGGAGACTATAGAGACAGGCAGTCTTCCTTGAGCTGCTGTGATCTCCACCCAGTTCGAGCTTCCCAGCAGCTTTGTATACCTACTTAAGCCTCAGCAATGGCGCACGTCCCTCCACCAGCCTCACTGCTGCCTTGCGGATAGATGGCTGCAGACTGCTGTGTTAGCAGTGATTGAGGCTCCGTGGGCATGGGACCCTCCCGGCCAGGTGTGGGATATATTCTCCTGGTGTGCCTGTTTGCTTAACGTGCAGTATTGGTGTGGGAGTTGCCTGATTTTCCAGGTGTTGTGTGTCTCAGTTCCCCTGGCTAGGAAAACGGATTCCCTTCCCCCTTGTGCTTCCAGGTGAGGTGATGCCTCGCCCAGCTTCAGCTCTCGCTGGTCAGGCTGCAGCAGCTGACCAGCACCGATTGTCCGGCACTCCCTAGTGAGATGACCCCAGTACCTCAGTTGAAAATGCAGAAATCACCGGTCTTCTGTGTCACTCGCATTGGGAGTTGGAGACTGGAGATCTTCCAATTTGGCCATGTTGCTCCGCCCCCTCTGCTAACACTCTTTTCCTGGAATCTGCAAAGTGATATTTGGGAGACCTTTGGGGCCCATTGTGAAAAAGGAAATATCCTCAGACAATAACTAGAGAGAAGCTTTCTGAGAGATTGTTCTTGATATGTGACGTCACCACACAGAGTTCCACCCTCCCCTTCTTGGAACAGTTTGCTAACACAGTTGTCGTGGATTCTGCAAAGTGATATTTTGGAGCTCATTGAGGGCTATGGTGAAAAACGAAATAACTTCAGAGAAAAACTGGAAAGAAGCCTTCTGGGAAAATGCACTTTGATGTATCAATGCAACTCACAGAGTTAAACCTCTCTCTAGAGTGATAAGTTGGCTAACAGTTTTCTTGATATTTGCCAAGGGATACTATTGGATACAAAGGAAATATCTTCAGATGAAAACCAGAAAGAAGCTTTCTTAGAACTTTCTTGGTAATGTGTGAACTCATCTCACAGAGTTACACTTATGTTTCCTGGAACAGTCCATTAACCCTGTCTTTAAAGAACCTGAGAAGGGCTACTTTGGATCGCATTGAGGCCTATGCTGATAAAGGAGATATCATCAGTTCAAAATGTGAAATCAGCTTTCTGAGAAACTTCTTTGTGATCTGTGAATTCCTATCAAAGCATTACAGCTTAGACCTCAGGAAGCAGTTTGCTATCACTCTTTTCGTGGAAACTGCAAAGTGATATTTGGGAGCCCATTAGGCCCATTGTGAAAAAGGAAATACCCTCAGATAATAAATGGAGAGAAGCTTTCTGAGAGGTTGCTTTCTGATGTGTGACTTCATCACACAGAGGTCCATCCATCCCTTCTATGAACAGTTTGCTAAAACTGTTGTCGTGGACTCTGCAAAGTGATATTTGGGAGCCCATTGGGGCCCATTGTGAAAAAGGAAATATCCTCAGGTAATAACTAGAGAGAAGCTTTCTGAGAGACTGCTTTCTGATGTGTGACTTCATCACACAAAGTTACACCCTGGCCTTTTGGGACAGTTTGCTGACACTATTGTCGTGGATTCTGCCAAGTGATACTTAGGAGCTCATTGAGGACTCTGGTGAAAAAGGAAATATCTTCAGATAAAAACTGGAAAGAAGCCTTCTGGGAAAATGCACTTTGATGTATGAAGGCAACTCACAGAGTTACACGTTGCCCTTCAGTGATCAGATTACTAACACAGTTTTCTTGAAATCTGCAATGGGATACTTCTTAGTGCAATGAAGCTTAAGGTGACAAAGGAAATATCCTCAGAAGAAAAGTATAAAGAAGTTTTCTTAGAAATTTCTTGGTGTTGTGTGAATGAATCTCACAGAGTTACACTTATGTTTCCTGGAACAGTCCATTAACACTGTCTGTGAGGAACCTGAGAAGGGCTACTTTGGATCGCATTGAGGCCTACGCAGATAAGGAAATATCATCAGTTCAAAACGTGAAAGAATCTTTCTGAGAAACTTTTTTGTGATCTGTGAATTCATTTCACAGAATTACAACTTAGTCGTCATGAAGCAGTTTGCTGACACTCCTTTCGTGGAATCTGCAAAGTGATATTTGGGAGCCCTTTGGGGCCCATTGTGAAAAAGGAAATATCCTCAGATAATAGCCATAGAGCAGCTTTCTGAGAGATTTCTTTCTGATGTGTGACTTCATCACACAGAGTTCCACCATTCCCTTCTTGGAACAGTTGGCTACCACTGTTGTCGTGGATTCTGCAAAGTGATATTTCCTAGCTCATTGAGGGCTATGATGAAAAAGGAAATATCTTCAGATAAAAACTGGAAAGAAGCCTTCTGGGAAAATGCACTTCGACGTATGAAAGCAACTCACAGATTGACACCTCTCTCTGCAGTGATAACTTTCCTAACAGTTTTCTTGAAATCTGCAATGGGATACTTCTTAGCGCAATGAAGTTTACGGTGAGAAAGGAAATATGCTCACATGAAAACTAGAAAGAAGCTTTCTTAGACACTTCTTGATAATGTGTGAATTCATCTCACAGAGTTACACTTATGTTTCCAGGAAGAGTCTATTAACACTGTCTTTGAGGAACCTGAGAATGGCTGCGTTGGATCGCATTGAGGCCTACGCTGATGAAGGAAATATCATCAGTTCAAAAAGTGAGAGAAGATTTCTGAGAAACTTCTTTGTGATCTGTGAATTCATCTCACAGAGTTACAAAATAGACCTCACGAAGCAGTTTGTTAACACTCTTCGTGCAATCTGCAAAGTGATATTTGGGAGCCCATTGGGGCCCATTGTGAAAAAGGAAATATCCTCGGATAATAACTAGAGAGAAGCTTTCTGAGAGATTGCTTTCTGATGTGTGACTTCATCACACAGAGTTCCACCCTTCCCTTCTTGGAACAGTTTGCTGACACTGTTGTCGTGAATTCTGCAAAGTGATATGTGGGAGCTCATTGAGGGCTATGGTGATAAAGGAAATATTTTCAGATAAAAACTGTAAAGAAGTCATCTGGGAAAATGCATTTTGATGTATGAATGCAACTCACAAAGTTGCACGTTTCTCTTCTGCGATCAGTTTGCTAATACAGTTGTCGTTAAACATGCAAGGGGATACTTCTTAGCGCAATGAAGCTTACAGTGACAAACGAAATATCCTCAGATGAAAACTAGAAAGAAGCTTTCTTGGACACTTCTTGGTGATGTGAATTCATCTCACAGAGTTACACTTATGTTTCCTGGAACAGTCCATTACCACTCCCTAGAGGAACCTGAGAAGGGCTACTTTCCATCGCATTGAGGCCTACGCTGATAAAGGAAATATCATCAGTTCAAAACGTGAAAGAAGCTTTCTGAGAGACTTCTTTGTGATCTGTGAATTCATCTCACAGAGTTACACTTATGTTTCGTGGAACAGTCCATTAACACTGTCTTTGAGGACCCTGAGAAGGGCTAATTTGGATCGCATTGAGGCCTTCGCTGTTAAGGGAGATATCATCAGTGCAAAACGTGAAAGAAGCTTTCTAAGAAACTTCTTTGTGATCTGCGAGTTCATCTCACAGAGTTACAACTTAGTCCTCATGAAGCAGTTTGCTAACACTCTTTTCGTGGAATCTACATTTTGATATATTGGAGCGCTTTGGGGCCCATTGTGAAAAAGGAAATATCCTCAGATAATAACTAGAGAGAAGCTCTCTGAGAGATTGCTTTCTGATGTATGACTTCATCACACAGATTTCCACCCTTCCCTTCGTGGAACAGTTTGATAACACAGTTTTCCTGCGTTCTGCAAAGTGATATTTGGGAGCTCTTTGTGGTCTACGGTGAAAACGATAATATCTTCAGATAATAACTGGAAAGAAGCCTTCTGGGAAAATGCACTGCGATGAATGAATGCAACTCACAGAGTTACACGTTTCTCTTCAGGGATCAGTTTGCTAACACAGTTTTCTTGAAATCTGCAATGGGATACTTCTTAATGCGACGAAGCTTACAGTGACAACGGAAATATCCTCAGATGAAAGCTAGAAAGAAGCTTTCTTAGAAACTTCTTGACGATGTGTGAATTCATCTCACCGAGTTACACTTATATTTCCTGGAACAGTCCATTAACACTGTCTTGGAAGAACTTGAGAAGGGCTACTTTGGATCACATTGAGGTCTACGCTGATAAAGGAAACATCATCAGTTCCAACAGTGAAAGAAGCTTTCTGAGAAACTTCTTTGTTATCTGTGAATTCATCGCGAGAGTTACAGCTTAGACCTCTGGAATCAGTTTGCTAACACTCTTTTCGTGGAAACTGCAAGGTAATATTTGGCAGCCCATTGGGGCCCATTGTGAAAAAGGAAATATCCTCAGATAATAACTAGAGAGAAGCTTTCTGCGAGACTGCTTTCTGATGTGTGACTTCATCACACAATATTCCACCCTTACCTTCTTGAAACAGTTTCCTAACACAGTTGTCGTGGATTCTGCAAAGTGATATTTGGGAGCTCCTTTGGGCTATGGTGGAAAAGGAAATATATTCAGATAAAAACTGGAAAGAAGTCTTCTGGGAAAATGCACTTCGATGTATGTGTGCAACTCACATAGTTACACCTTTGTCTACAGTGATCAGTTGGCTAACCAGTTTTCTTGAAATCTGCAAAGGGATACTTCTTAGTCCAATGAAGCTAACAGTGACAAAGGAAGTATCCTCGATGAAAACTAGAAAGAACTTTTCTTAGAAACTTCTTGGTGATGTGTGAATTCACCTCTCAGAGTTACACTTATGTTTCCTGGAACAGTCCATTAACACTGTCTTTGAGGTATATGAGAAGGGCTACTTTGGATCCCATTGAGGCCTGCACTGTTAAAGGATATATCATCAGTTCAAAACGTGAAAGAAGCTATCTGAGAAACTTCTTTGTCATCTGTGAATTCATCTCAGAGAGTTTCAACTTAGTCCTCATGAAGCAGTTTGCTAACACTCTTTTCGTGGAATCTGCAAAGTGATATTTGGGAGCCCATTGGGGCCAATTGTGAAAAAGGAAATATCCTCAGATCATAACTAGAGAGAAGCTTTCTGAGAGATTGCTTTCTGATGTGTGACTTCATCACACAGAGTTCCACCCTTCCCTTCTTGGAACAGTTTGCTAGCACTGTTGTCATGGATTCTTGCAAGTGATATTTGGGAGCTCATTGAGGGCTATGGTGAAAAAGGAAATATTTTTAGATAAAAACTGGAAAGACGCCTTCTGTTAAAATGCACTTCGATGTAAGAATGCAATTCACAGGGTTACAGCTTTGTCTTCAGTGATTAGTTTGCTAACACAGTATTCTTGAAATCTGCAATGGGATATTTCTTATCGCAATAAAGCTTACGGTGACAAAGGAAATATCCTCAGATGAAAACTAGAAAGAAGCTTTCTCAGAAACTTCTTGGTGATGTGTGAATTCATCTCAAAGAGTTACACTTATGTTTCCGGGAACAGTCCATTAACACTGTCTTTGAGGAACCTGAGATGGGCTACTTAGGATCACATTCAGGCCTACGCTAAGAAAGGAAATATCATCAGTTCAAAACGTGAAAGAAGCTTTCTGAGAAACTTTTTGGTGATGTGTGAATTCATCTCACAGAGTTACGCTTATGTTTCCTGGAACAGTCCATAAACACTGTTTTGGGGATCGTGAGAGAGCTACTTTGGAACGCATAGAGGTCTACGCTGTTACAGGATATATCATCAGTTCAAAACGTGAAAGAAGCTTTCTGAGAAACCTCTTTGTCATCTGTGTATACTTACTACAGAGTTACAGCTTAGACCTCAGGAAGCAGTTTGCTAACACTCTTTTCGTGGAATCTGCAAAGTGATATTTGGGAGCCCATTGGGGCCCATTGTGAGAAGGGAAATATCCTCAGATAAAAACTAGAGAGAAGCTTTCTGAGAGATTGCTGTCTGATGTGTGACTTCATCACACAGAGTTCCACCCTTCCCTTCTTGGAACAGTTTGCTAACACTGGTGTCATGGATTCTGCAAAGTGATATTTGGGAGCTCATTGAGGACTATGGTGAAAAAGGAAATATCTTAAGATAAGAACTGCAAGAAGACTTCTGGGAAAATGCACTTCGATGTATGAATGCAACTCACAGAGATGCACCTTTCTCTTCAGTGATCAGTTTGCTAACACAGTTTTCTTGAAATCTGCAATGGGATAGTTCTTAGCGCAAGGAAGTTTATGGTGACAAAGGAAATATCCTCAGATGAAAACTAGAAAGAGGTTTCTTTGAAACTTCTTGGTGATGTGTGAATTCATTACGCAGAGTTACACTTATGTTTCCTGGAACAGTCCATTATCCCTGCCTAGAGGAACCTGAGAAGGGCTATTTTCCATCGCATTGAGGCCTACACTGATAAAGGAAATATCATCAGTTTAAAACCTGAAAGAAGCCTTCTGAGTAATTTCTTTGTGATCTGTGAATTCATGTCACAGATTTACAACTTAGTCGTCAGGAAGCAGTTTGCTAACACGCTTTTCGTGATATCTGCTAAGTGAAATTTGGGAGCCCATTGGGGCCAATGTTGAAAAAGGACATATCCTCAGATAATAACTAGAGAGAAGCTTTCTGAGAGATTGCTTTCTGATATGTGAGTTCATCACACAGAGCTCCACCCTTCCCTTCTTGGAACAGTTTGCTAACACTGTTGTCCTGAATTCTGCAGAGTGATATTTGGGAACTCATGAGGGCTATGGTGAAAAAGGAAATATCTTCAGATAAAAACTGGAAAGAATCCTTCTGGGAAAATGCACTTCGATTTATGAGCGCTACACAAAGAGGTACACGTTTCTTTTCAGTGGTCAGTTTCCTAACAGTTTTCTTGAAATCTGCAATGTGATACTTCTTAGTGCAATGAAGCTTACGGTGACAAAGGAAATATCCTCAGATGAGAACTAGAAAGAAGCTTTCTCAGAAACATCTTGGTGATGTGTGAATTCATCTCACACAGTTACACTTATATTTCCCGGAAGACCCCATTAACACTGACTTTCAGGAAGCTGAGAAGGGCTACTTTGGATCGCATTGAGGTCTACGCTGATAAAGGAAATATCATCAGTTCAAAAAGTGAAAGAAGCTTTCTGAGAAACTCCTTTGTGATCTGTGAATTCATCTCACAGTGTTACAACTTAGTCCTCATGAAGCAGTTTGCTAACACTCTTTCCATGGAATCTGCAAAGTGATATTTGCTAGCCCAATGGGGCCCATTGTGAAAAAGGAAATATGCTCATATAATAACTAGAGAGAAGCTTTCGGAGAGATTGCTTTCTGATGTGTGACTTCATCACTCAGAGTTCCACCCTACCTTTCTTAGAACAGTTTGCTAACACTGTTGTGGTGGATTCTGCAAAGTGGTAGTTTGGAGCTCATTGAAGGATACGGTAAAAAGGAAATATCTTCAGATAAAAACTGGAACGAAGCCTTCTGGGAAAATGCATTTCGATGTATGAATGCAACTCACAGAGTTACACGTTTCTCTTCAGTGATCAGTTTCCTAACACATTTTTTTTGAAATCTGCATTGGGATACTTCTTAGCGCAATGAAGCTTACAGTGACAAAGGAAGTATCCTCGATGAAAACTAGAAAGAACTTTTCTTAGAAACTTCTTGGTGATGTGTGAATTCACCTCTCAGAGTTACACTTATATTTCCTGGAACAGTCCATTAACACCGTCTTTGAGTAACCTGAGAAGGGCTACTTTGGATCCCATTGAGGCCTGCACTGTTAAAGGAAATATCATCAGTTCAAAACGTGAAAGAAGCTTTCTGAGAAACTTCTTTCTCATCTGTGAATTCATCTCACAGAGTTACAACTTAGTCCTCGTGAAGCAGTTTGCTAACACTCCTTTCGTGGAATCTGCAGAGAGATATTAGGGAGCCCATTGCGGCCCTTTGTCAAAAAGGAATATCCTCAGATAATACTAGAGAGAAGCTTTCCGAGAGAATGCTTTCTGATGTGTGACTTCATCACACAGAGTTCCACACTTCCTTTCTTGGAACAGTTTTGTAACACAGTTGTCATGGATTCTGCAAAGTGATATTTGGGAGCTCTTTGAGGGTTATTGTGAAAAAGGAAGTATCTTCAGATGAAAACTGGAAACAAGCCTTCTGGGAAAATGCAATTCGATGTATGAATGCAACTCATAGAGTTACACCTTTTTCTTCAGTGATCAGTTTGCTAACACAATTTTTTTGAAATCTGCAATGGGATACTTCTTAGCACAATGAAGCTTAGGGAGACAAAAGAAATATCCTCAGTTGAAAACTAGGAAGAAGCTTTCTTAGAAACTTCTTGGTGATGTGTGAATTCATTTCTCAGAGTTACACTTATGTTTCCTGGAACAGTCCTTTAACACTGTCTTTGAGGAACCTGAGAAGGGCTACTTTGGATCAAATTGAGGCATACGCTGATAAAGAAAATATCATCAGTTCTAAAAGTGAAAGAAGGTTTCTGAGAAACTTCTTTGTGATCTATGAATTCATCTCACAGAGTTACAGCTTAGACCTCAGGAAGCAGTTTGGTAACACTCTTTTCGTGGAATCTGTAAAGGGATATTTCGAAGCCCAATGGGGCCCATTGTGAAAAAGGAAATATTCCCAGATAATAACTAGAGACAAGCTGTGGGAGAGATTGTTTCTGATGTGTGAGTTCATAACACAGAGTTCCACCCTTCCCTTCTTGGAACAGTTTGCTAACACTCTTGTCGTGGAATCTGTAAAGTGATATTTGGGAGCTCATTGAAGGCTATGGCGAAAAAGGAAATATCTTCAGATAAAAACTGGAACGAAGCCTACTGGGAAAATGCACTTCGATGTATGAATGCAACTCACAGAGTTACACGTTTCTCTTCAGTGATCAGTTTGCTAGCACAGTGTTCTTGAAATCTGCAATGGGATATTTTTAGCGCAATGAAGCTTGCGGTGACAAAGGAAATATCCTCAGATGAAAACTAGAAAGAAGCTTTCCTAGAAACTTCTTGGTGATGTGTGAATTCATCTCACAGAGTTACACTTATTTTACCTGGAACAGTCCATTAACACTGTCTTTGAGGTACCTGAGAAGGGCTTCTTTGGATCGCATTCAGCCCTACGGTGATAAAGGAAATATCATCAGTTCAAAACGTAAAAGAAGCTTTCTGAGAAACTGCTTTGCGATCTGTGAATTCATCTCCCACAGTTACAGCTTAGACCTCAGGAAACAGTTTGCTAACACTATTTTCGTGCAAACTGCAAAGTGATATTTGGGAGCCCATTTGGGCCAATAGTGAAAAAGGTAGTATCCTCAGATAATAACTAGAGAGAAGCTTTCTGAGTCATTTCTTTCTGAGGTGTGACTTCATCACACAGAGCTCCACCCTTCACTTCTTGGAACATTTGCAAACACTGTTGTCGTGGATTTTGTAAAGTGATATTTGGGAGCTCATTGAGGGCTATGGTGAAAAAGGAAAAATCTTCAGATAAAAACTGGAAGGAAGCCTTCTGGGAAAATGCACGCCGATGTATGTATGCAACTCACAGAGTTACACGTTTCTCTACATTGTTCAGTTGCCTAACACAGTTTTCTTCAAATCTGCAAAGGGATACTTCTTAGTGCAATGAAGCTTACGGTGACAACGGAAATATCCTCAGATGAAAAGTAGAAAGAAGCTTTCTTAGAAACTTTTTCGTGATGTGTGAATTCATCTCGGAGAGTTACACTTACGTTTCCTGGAACAGTCCATTAACAGTGTCTTAGAGGAACCTGAGAAGAGCTACTTTGGATCCATTGAGGCCTACACTGAGAAAGGAAATATTATCAGTTCAAGACGTGAAAGAAGCTTTCTGGAAACTTGTTTGTGATCTGTGAATCCATCTCAGAGAATTGCAACTTAGTCCTCATGATGCAGTTTGCTAACTCTCTTTTCATGGAATATGCAAAGTGATATATGGGAGATCACTGGGACCCATGGTGAAAAAGGAAATATCCTCAGATAATAACTACAGAGAAGCTTTCTGAGAGATGGCTTTCTGATGCGTGACTTCATCAAACACAGTTCCACCCTTCCCTCCTTTGAACACTTTGCTAACACAGTTGTCGTGGATTCTGCAAAGTGATATTTGGGAGCTCATTGAGGGCTATGGTGAAAAAGGAAATAACTTCAGATAAAAATTGGACAGAAGCCTTCTGGGAAAATGCACTTCGATGTATGAAGGCAACTCACAGAGTTACACGTTTCTTTTCAGTGATCAGTTGCCTACCCCAGTGTTCTTGAAATCTGCAATGGAATACTCCTTAGCGCAATGAAGCTGAGGGTGACAAAGGAAATATCCTCAGATGAAAACTAAAATGAAGCTTACCTAAAAACTTCTTGGAGATGTGTGAATTCATCTCACAGAGTTACACTTATGTTTCCTGGAACAGTCCATTAACACTCTCTTTGAGGAACCTGAGAAGGGCTATTTTGGATCACATTGATAGGCTATGCTGATAAAGGATATATCATCAGTTCAAAACGTGTAAGAAGCTTTCTGAGAAACTTCTTTGTGATCTGTGAATTCATCTCAGAGGGTTACAGCTCAGTCCTCAGGAAGCAGTTTGCTAACACTCTTTTCGTGGAATCTGCAGTCATATTTGGGAGCCCATTGTGGCCCATTGTGAAAAAGGAAATATCCTCAGGTAATAACTAGAGAGAAGCTTTCTGAGAGACTGCTTTCTGATGTGTGACTTCATCACCCAGAGGTCCACCCTACCCTTCTTGGAACAGTGTAGTAACACTGTTGTCGTGGTTTCTGCAAAGTGATATTTGGGAGCTCATTGAGGGCTATGGTGAAAAAGGAAATATCCTCAGATAAATACTGAATAGAAGAATTCTGTGAAAATGCACTTCGATGTAGGAATGCAACTCACAGCGTTACACTTTTCTCTTCAGTGATCAGTTTGCTAACACAGTTATCTTGAAATCTGCAATGGGATACTTCTTAGCGCAATGATGCTTATGGTGACAAAGGAAATATCCTCAGATGAAAACTAGAAAGAAGCTTTCTTTGCAATATCTTGGTGATAAGTGAATTCATCTCACAGAGGTACACTTATGTTTCCGGGCACAGTCCATTAACACTCTCTTTCAGGAAACTGAGAAGGTCTACTTTAGAACGCATTGAGGCATACGCTGATAAAGGAAATATCATCAGTTCAAAACGTGGAAGAAGCTTTCTGAGAAAATTCTTTGTGATCTGTGAATTCATCTCACAGGGTTACAGCTTACACCTCAAGAAGTAGTTTGCTAACACTCTTTTCGTGGAATCTGCAAAGTGATATTTGGGAGCCCATTGACGCCCATTGTGAAAAAGGAAATATCCTCAGACAATAACTAGAGAGAAGCTTTCTGAGAGATTGCTTTCTGATGTGTGACTTCATCACACAGAGTTCCACACTTCCCTTCTTGGAACGGTTTGCTAACACTGTTGTCGTGGATTCTGCAAAGTGATATTTGGGAGCTCATTGAGGGCTATGGTGAAAAAAAAATATCTTCAGATAAAAACTGGAAAGAAGCCTTCTGGGAATATGCACTTTGATGTGTAAAAGCATCAAACGCAGTTAAATGTTTCTCTTCAGTGATCAGTATCCTAACACAGGTTTTTGAAATCTGCAATGGGATAATTCTTAGCGCAATGAAGCTTACGGTGACAAAGGAAATATCCTCAGATGAAAACTAGAAAGAAGCTTTCCTAGAAATTTCTTGGTGATGTATGAATACATCTCACAGAGTTACACTTATGTTTCCTGGAACAGTGCATTAACACTGTCTTTGATTAAACTGAGAAGGACTTCTGTGGATCGCATACAGGCCTATGCTGATAAAGGAAATATCATCAGTTCAAAATGTGAAAGAAGCTTTCTGAGAAACTTCTTTGTTATCTGTGAATTCATCTCACAGAGTTACAACTTTGACTTCAGGAAGCAGTTTTCTCACACACTTTTCGTGGAATCTGCGAAGTGATATTTGCGAGACCTTTGGGGCCCATTGTGAAAAAGGAAATATCCTCATATAATAACTAGAGAGAAGCGTTCTGAGAGATTGCTTTCTGATGTGTGACTTCATCACACAGAGTTCCACCCTTCCCTTCTTGGTACAGTTTCCTAACACGGTTGTCGAGGATTCTGCCTACTGATATTTGGGAGCTCATTCAGGGCTATGGTGAAAAAGGAAATATCATCAGATAAAAAGTGGGAAGAAGTCTTCTGGGAAAATGCACTTTGATGTATGAATGCAACTCACAGAGTCACACCTTTCACTCCATTGATCAGTTTGCTAACACAGTTCTCTTGAAATCTACAATGGGATACCTCTTAGCGCAAAGAAGCTTATGGTAACAAAGGATATATCCTCACATGAAAAGTAGAAGGAAGCTTTCTTAGACACTTCTTGGTGATGTGTGAATTCATCTCACAGAGTTACACTTATGTTTCCTGGAACAGTCTATTAACACTGTCTTTGAGGAAACTGAGAATGTCTACTTTGGATAGCATTGAGGCTTACGCTGATAAAGGAAATATCATCAGTTCAAAACGTGAAAGAAGCTGTCTGAGAGACTCCTTTGTGATCTATGAATTCATCTCACACAGTTACAGCTTAGACATCAGGCAGCAGTTTGCTAACACTCTTTTCGTGGAATCCGCAAGGTGATACTTGGGAGCGCATTGGGGCCCATAGTGAAAAAGGAAGTATCCTCAGATAATAACTAGAGAGAAGCTTTCTGAGAGATTGCTTTCTGATGTGTGACTTCATCACACAGAGTTCCACACTTCCCTTCTTGGAACATTTTCTAGCACAGTTGTCGTGGATTCTGCAAAGTGATATTTGGTAGCTCATTGAGGGCAATGGTGAAAAAGGAAATATCTTCAGATAAAAACTGGAAAGAAGCCTTCTGGGAAAATGCACTTCTATGTATGAATGCAACTCACAGAGTTACACGTTTCTCTTCAGTAATCAGTTTCGTAACACAGTTTTCTTGAAATCTGCAACGGGATGCTTCTTAGGGCAATGAAGCTTACGGTGAGAAAGGAAATATCCTCAGATGAAAACTAGAAAGAAGCTGACCCAGAAACTTCTTGGTGATGTGTGAATTCATCTCACAGAGTTACACTTATGTTTCCTGCAACAGTCCATCAACACTATCTTTGAGGAACCTGAGCACGGCCACTTTGGATCGCATTGAGGCTTTTGCTGATAAAGGAAATATCAGCAGTTCAAAACGTGAAAGAAGCTTTCTGAGAGACTCCTTCGTGATCTGTGAATTCTTCTCACAGAGTTACAGCTTAGATCTCAGGAAGCAGTTTGCTAACACTCTTGTCGTGGAATCTGCAATGTGATATTTGGGAACCCATTGGGGCCCATTTTGAAAAAGGAAATATCCTCAGAAAATAACTAGAGAGAAGCTTTCTGAGAGATTGCTTTCTGAGGTGTGACTTCATCACACAGATTTCCACCCTTCCCTTTTTGGAAATGTTTGATAACACTGTTGTCGTGGATACAGCAAAGTGATATTTGGGGGCCCATTGAGGGCTATGGTGAAAAAGGAAATATCTTCAGATGAAAACTGGAAAGAAGCCTTCTGGGAAAATGCACTTGGATGTATGAACGCAACTCACAGAGTTCACATGCTTCTCTTCAGTGATCAGTTTGCTAACACAGTTTTCTTGAAATCTGCAATTGGATACTTCTTAGCAGAATGAAGCTTATGGTGACAAACGAAATATCCTCAGATGAAAACTAAAAAAACCTTTCGCAGAAACTTCTTAGTAATGTGTGAATTCATTTCACAGAGTACCACCCTTCCCTTTTTGGAACAGTTTGCTCACACTGTTGTAGTGGATTCCGCCAAATGATATTTGGGAGCTCATTGAGGGCTTTGGTGAAAAAGGGAATATCTTCAGATAAAAATTGGAAAGAAGGCTTCTGGGAAAATGCACTTTGATGTATGAATGCAACTCACAGAGATAGACTTTTCTCTTCAGTGATCAGTTTGCTAACACAGTTTCCTTGAAATCTGCAATGGGATACTTCTTAGCGCAATGAAGCTTACAGTGACAAAGGAAGTATCCTCAGATGAAAACTAGAAAGAAGCTTTCTCAGAAACTTCTTGGTGATGGGTGAATTCATCTCAAATGCTTAGACTTATTTTTCCGGGAACAGTCCATTAGCACAGTATTTGAGGAACCTGAGAAAGGCTACTTTGGATCCCATTGATGCCTACGATGATAAAGGAAATATCACCAGATAAGAACGTGAAAGAAGCTTTCTGAGAATCTTCTTTGTGATCTGTGAATTCATCTCACAGTGTTGCAGCCTGGTCCTCAGGAAGCAGTTTGCTAACACTCTTTTCGTGGAATCTGCAAAGTGATATTTGGGAACCCATTGGGGCCCACTGTGAAAAAGGAAATATCCTCAGATAATAACTAGAGAGAAGCTTTCTGAGAGATTGCTTTCTGATGTGTGACTTCATCACAAAGAGGTCCACCCTTCTCTTTTTGGAACAGTTTTCTAACCCAGTTGTCGTGTATTCCACCATGTGATATTTGGGAGATCATTGAGGGCTATGGTGAAAAAGGAAATATCTTCAAATAAAAACTGGAAAGAAGCCTTCTGGGAAAATGCACTTCGATGTATGAATGCAACTCAGAGCAGTTACACGTTTCTCTTGAGTGATCAGTTTCCTAACACAATTTTCTTGAAATCTGCAATGGGATACTTCTTCGCTCAATGAAGGTTACGGTGACAAAGGAAATATCCTCAGATGAAAACTAGAAAGAAGCTTTCCTAGAACCTTCTTGTGAGGTGTGAATTCATCTCACAGAGTTACACTTATGTTTCTTGGAACAGTCCATTAACACTGTCTTTGAGGATCCTGAGAAGGGCTAATTTGGTTTGGATTGACGTCTACGCTGATGAAGGAAATATCATCAGCTATAAACGTGAAAGAATCTTTCTGAGAATCCTCTTTGTGATCTGTGAATTCATCTCACAGTGTTACAGCTGAGTCCTCAGGAAGCAGTTTGCTAACACTCTTTTCTTGGAATCTGCAAAATGTTTTTTGGGAGCCCATTGGGGCCCATTGTGAAAAAGGAAATATCCTCACATAATAACTAGAATGAAGCTTTCTGAGAGATTGCTCTCTGAGGTGTGACTTCATCACACAGAGTTCCACCCTTCCCTTCTTGGAACAGTTTGATAACACTGTTGTCGTGGATCCTTCCAAGTGATGTTTGGAAGCTCATTGAGGGCTATGGTGAAAAAGGGAATATCTTCAGAGAAAAACTGGAAAGAAGCCTTCTGGCAAAATGCATTTCGATGCATAAATGCAACTCACAGCGTTACACGTTTATCTACAGTGATCAGTTTCCTTACACAGTTTTCTTGACATCTGCAGTGGGATACTTCTTATCTCATTGAAGCTTACAGTGACAGGGGAAATATCCTCAGATGAAAACTAGAAAGAAGCTTTCCTAGAAACTTCTTGGTGATGTGTTACTTCATCTCACTGAGTTACACTTATGTTTCCTGGAACAGTCCATTAACACAGTCTTTGAGGAATCTGGGAAGGGCTAATTGGGATCGCATTGATGCCTACGGTGATAAATGAAATATCACCAGTTAACAACATGAAAGAAGCTTTCTGAGAATCTTCTTTGTGATCTGTGAATTCATCTCACAGAGTTACAGCTGAGTCCTCAGGAAGCAGTTTGCTAACACTCTTATTGTGGAATCTGCAAAGTGATATTTGGGAGCCCGTTGGGGCCAATTGTGAAAACGGAAATGTCCTCAGATAATAACGAGAGAGAATGTTTCTGAGAGACTGCTTTCTGATGTGTGACTTCATCACACAGAGTTCCACCCATCCCTTCTTGGAACAGTTTGCTAGCACCGTTGCCGTGGATTCTGCAAAGTGATATTTGGGAGCTCATTGAGGGCTATGGTGAAAAAGGAAATACCTTCAGATAAAAACTGGAAAGAAGCCTTCTGGGAAAATACACTTCGATGCATGAATGCAACTCACAGAGTTACAAGCTTCTCTTCAGTCATCAGTTTCCTAACACTGTTTTCTTGAAATCTGCAATGGGATACGTCTTATCTCAATGAAGCTTATGGTGACAAAGGAAATATCCTCAGATGAAAACTACAAAGAAGCTTTGCTAGAAACTTCTTGGTGATGTGAGACTTCATCTCACCGAGTTACACTTATGTTTCCTGGAACAGTCCATTAACACTGTCTTTGAGGAACGTGAGAAGGGCTAATTTGTATCGCATTGATGCCTACGATGATAAAGGAAATATCACCAGATAAAAACGTGAAAGAAGCTCTCTGAGAATCTTCTTTGTGATCTGTGAATTCATCTCACAGAGTTACAGCTGCGTCCTCAGGAAGCAGTTTGCTAACACTCTTTTCGTGGAATCTGTAAAGTGATATTTGGGAGCCCATTGGGTTCCACTGTGAAAAAGGAAATATCTTCAGATAATAACTAGAGAGAAGCTTTCCGAGAGATTGCTTTCTGATGTGTGACTTCATCACACAGAGTTCCACCCTTCCCTTCTTGGAACAGTTTGATAACACTGTTGTCGTGGATCCTTCCAAGTGATGTTTGGAAGCTCATTGAGGGCTATGGTGAAAAAGGGAATATCTTCAGAGAAAAACTGGAAAGAAGCCTTCTTGCAAAATGCATTTCGATGCATAAATGCAACTCACAGCGTTACACGTTTATCTACAGTGATCAGTTTCCTTACACAGTTTTCTTGACATCTGCAGTGGGATACTTCTTATCTCATTGAAGCTTACAGTGACAGGGGAAATATCCTCAGATGAAAACTAGAAAGAAGCTTTCCTAGAAACTTCTTGGTGATGTGTTACTTCATCTCACTGAGTTACACTTATGTTTCCTGGAACAGTCCATTAACACAGTCTTTGAGGAATCTGGGAAGGGCTAATTGGGATCGCATTGATGCCTACGGTGATAAATGAAATATCACCAGTTAACAACATGAAAGAAGCTTTCTGAGAATCTTCTTTGTGATCTGTGAATTCATCTCACAGAGTTACAGCTGAGTCCTCAGGAAGCAGTTTGCTAACACTCTTATTGTGGAATCTGCAAAGTGATATTTGGGAGCCCGTTGGGGCCAATTGTGAAAACGGAAATGTCCTCAGATAATAACGAGAGAGAATGTTTCTGAGAGACTGCTTTCTGATGTGTGACTTCATCACACAGAGTTCTACCCATCCCTTCTTGGAACAGTTTGCTAGCACCGTTGCCGTGGATTCTGCAAAGTGATATTTGGGAGCTCATTGAGGGCTATGGTGAAAAAGGAAATACCTTCAGATAAAAACTGGAAAGAAGCCTTCTGGGAAAATACACTTCGATGCATGAATGCAACTCACAGAGTTACAAGCTTCTCTTCAGTCATCAGTTTCCTAACACTGTTTTCTTGAAATCTGCAATGGGATACGTCTTATCTCAATGAAGCTTATGGTGACAAAGGAAATATCCTCAGATGAAAACTACAAAGAAGCTTTGCTAGAAACTTCTTGGTGATGTGAGACTTCATCTCACCGAGTTACACTTATGTTTCCTGGAACAGTCCATTAACACTGTCTTTGAGGAACGTGAGAAGGGCTAATTTGTATCGCATTGATGCCTACGATGATAAAGGAAATATCACCAGATAAAAACGTGAAAGAAGCTCTCTGAGAATCTTCTTTGTGATCTGTGAATTCATCTCACAGAGTTACAGCTGCGTCCTCAGGAAGCAGTTTGCTAACACTCTTTTCGTGGAATCTGTAAAGTGATATTTGGGAGCCCATTGGGTTCCACTGTGAAAAAGGAAATATCCTCAGATAATAACTAGAGAGAAGCTTTCCGAGAGATTGCTTTCTGATGTGTGACTTCATCACACAGAGTTCCATCCTTCCCTTCTAGGAACAGTTTGATAACACTGTTGTCGTGGATACTTCCAAGTCATATTTGGGAGCTCATTGAGGGCTATGGTGAAAAAGGGAATATCTTCAGATAAAAACTGGAAAGAAGCCTTCTGGCAAAATGCATTTCGATGCATAAATGCAACTCACAGCGTTACACGTTTCTCTTTAGTGATGAGTTTCCTAACACAGTTTTCTTGAAAACTGCCATGGGATACTTCTTAGCTCAATGAACCTTACGGTGACAAAGGAAATATCCTCAGATGAAAACTAGAAGGAAGCCTTCATAGAAACTTCTTGGTGATGTGTGACTTCATCTCACCGAGTTACATTTTTGTTTCCTGGAACAGTCCATTAACACTGTCTTTGAGGAACCTGAGAAGGGCTACTATGGACTGCATTGAGGCCTACACTGATAAAGGAAATATCAGCAGTTCAAAACGTGAAAGAAGCTTTCTGAGTATCTTCTTTGTGATTTGTGAATTCATCTCACAGAGTTAAAGCTTCGTCCCCAGGAAGCAGTTTGCTAACATTCTTTTCGTGGAATCTGCAAAGTGATATTTCTTAGCCCATTGGCGCCCATTGTGAAATAGGAAATATCCTCAGATAATAACTGCAGAGAAGCTTTCTGAGAGATTGTTTTCTGATGTGTGACTGCATCACACAGAGTTCCACCCTCCCCTTCTTGGAACACTTTGCTAACACTTGTTGTGGATTCTGCAAAGTGATGTTTCTGAGCTCATTGAGAGCTATGGTGAAAAAGTGAATATCTTCAGATAAAAACTGGAAAGAAGCCTTCTGGGAAAATGCACTTCGATGTGTGAATGCAACTCACAGAGTTACACCTTTCTCTTCAGTGATCACTTTCCTAACACAGTTTTCTTGAAACCTGCAATGGGATACTTCTTAGCTCAATGAAGCTTACAGTGACAATGGAAATATCCTCAGATGAAAACTAGAAAGAAGCTTTCCTAGAAACTCCTTGGTTATGTGAGACTTCATCTCACAGAGTTACACTTATGTTTCCTGGAACAGTCCATTAACACTGTCTTTGAGGAATCTGAGAAGGGCTACTTGGATCGCATTGAGGCCTGCGCTGAGAAAGGAAATATCATCAGTTTAAAAAGTGAGAGAAGCTTTCTGAGAAACTTGTTTGTGATCTGTGAATTCATCTAACAGAGTTACAGCTTAGACCTCAGGAAGCAGTTTGCTAACACTCTTTTCACAGAATCTGCAAATTGATATTTGGGAGATCATTGGGGCCGATTGAGAAAAAGGAAATATCCTCAGATAATGCCTAGAGAGAAACTTTTTGAGAGATTGCTTTCTGAGGTGTGACTTCATCGCACAGAGTTACACCCTTACCTTCTTGCAACAGTTTGCTAACAAAGTTGTCGTGGATTCTGCAAAGTAACATTTGGGAGCTCTTTGAGGGCTAAGGTGAAAAAGGAAATATCTTCAGATAAAAACTGGAAAGAAGCCTTCTGAGAAAGTCCACTTCGATGTAGGAATGCAACTCAAAGAGTTACACCTTTCTCTTCAGTGATCAGTTTGCTAACACAGTTTTCTAGAAATCTGCAGTGGGATATTTCTTAGCGCAATGAAGCTTACGGTGACAAACCAAATATCCTCACATGAAAACTAGAAAAAAGCTTTCTTAGAAACGTCTTGGTGATGTGTGAATTCATCTCACAGAGTTAGACTTATGTTTCCTGGAACAGTGCATTAACACTGTCTTTGAGGAACCTGAGAAGGGCTACTTTGTGTCTCATTGAAGCCTATGCTGATAAAGGAAATATAATCAATTCAATAGGTAAGAGAAGCTTTCTGAGAAACTTCTTTGTGATCTGTGAATTCATTTCACAGAGTTACAACTTAGTCCTCATGAAGCAGTTTGCTAACACTCTTTTCGTGAATCTGCAAAGTGATATTTGGGAGCCCATTGAGGCCCACTGTGAAAAAGGAAATATCCTCAAATAATTAGTAGCGAGAAGTTATCTGAGAGATTGCTTTCTGATGTGTGACTTCATCATACAGAGTTCCACCCTTCCCTTCTTGAACATTTTTCTAATGCAGTTGTCCTGGACTCTGCAAAGTGATATTTGGGAGCTCATTTAGGGCTATGGTGAAAAAGGAAATATCTTCAGATAAACCTGGAAAGAAGCCTTCTGGGATAATGCACTTCCATGAATGAATGTAACTCACAGAGTTACACCTTTCTCTTCAGGGATCAGTTTGCTAACACAGTTTTCTTTAAATCTGAAATGTGATACTTGTTAGTGCAATGAAACTTACGGTGACAAAGGAAACATGCTCAGATGAAAACTATAAGGAAGCTTTCTTAGAAACGTCTTGGTGATGTGCGAATTCATCCCACAGTGTTAACTTATGTTTCCTGGAACAGTCCATTAACACTATCTTTGAGGAACCTGAGAAGGGCTACTTTGGATTGCATTGAAGCCTAGGCTGATAAAGGAAATATAATCAGTTGAAAAAGTGAGGGAAGCTATCTAAGAAACTTCCTTGTGATCTGTGGATTCATCTCACAGAGTTACAACTTATTCCTCATGAAGCAGTTTGCTAACACTCTCTTCGCGGAATCTGCAAGGTGATATTTGTGACTGCATTGGGGCCCATTGTGAAAAAGGAAATATCCTCAGATAATAACTAGAGAGAAGCTTTCTCAGAGATTGCTTTCTGAGGTGAGACTTCATCACACAGAGTTCCACCCTTCCCTTCTTGGAACAGTTTGCTGACACAGTTGTCGTGGATTCTGCAGAGTGATATTTAGGAGCTCATTGAGGGCTATGTTGAAAAAGGAAATATCTTCAGATAAAAGCTGTAAAGAAGTCTTCTGGGACAATGCACTTCGATGTATGAATGCAACTCACAGAGTTACACTTTTCTCATCAGTGATCAGTTTGCTAACACAGTTTTCTTGAAATCTGCAATGGGATACTTCTTAGCGCAATAAAGCTTACGGTGACAAACGAAATATCCTCACATGAAAACTAGATAGAAGCTTTCTTAGAAAACTCTTGGTGATGTGTGATTTCGTCTCACAGATTTACACGTATATTTCCTGGAACCGTCCTTTAACACTGTCTTTGAGGAACCCGACAAGGGCTACTTTGGATCGCATTGAGGCCTACTCTGATAAAGGAAATATAATCAGTTCAAAAAGTGAAGGAAGCTTTCTCAGAAACTTCTTTGTGATCTCTGAATTCATCTCACAGAGTTACACCTTAGTCCTCATGAAGCAGTTTGCTAACACTCTTTTCGTGGAATCTGCAAAGGGATATTTGCGAGCCCATTGGGGCCCATTGTGAAAAAGGAAATATCCTCAGATAATAACTAGAGAGAAGCTTTCTGAGAGATTGCTTTCTGAGGTGCGACTTCATCACACAGAGTTCCACCGTTCCCTTCTTGGAACAGTTTGCTAACACAGTTGTCGTGGATTCTGCAAAGTGATATTTGGGAGCTCCTTGAGCACAATGGTGAAAAAAGAAATATCTTCAGATGAAAACTGGAAAGAAGCCTTCTGGGAAAATGCACTTCGATGTATGAATGCAACTGACACAGTTACACGTTTCTCTTCAGTGATCAGGTTCCTAACAGTTTTCTTGAAATATGCTACGGGATACTTCTTAGCGCAATGAAGCTTACGGTGACAAAGGAAATATCCTCAGATGAAAACCAAAAGAAGCTTTCTTAGAATCTTCTTGGTGCTGAGTGAATTCATCCCACAGAGTTACACTTATGTTTCCTGGATCAGTCCATTAACACTGCATTGAGGAACCAGAGAAGGGCTACTTTCCATCGCATTGAGGCCTACGCTGATAAAGGAAATATCATCAGATCAAAACGTGAAAGAAGCTTTCTGAGGAAATTCTTTGTAATCTGTGAATTAGTCTCACAGGGTAACAGCTTAGACCTCAGGAAGCAGTTTCCTAACACTCCTTTCGTGGATTCTGCAAAGTGACATTTGGGAGCCCTTTGGCACCCATTGTGAAAAAGGAAATATCCTCAGATAATAACCAGAGAGAAGCTTTTTGTAAGATTGCTTTCTGATGTGTGACTTCACCACACAGAGATCCACCCTACCCTTCTTGGAACAGTTTGCTAACACTGTTGTCGTGGATTCAGCAAAGTGATATTTGGGAGCCCATTGAGGGCTATCGTGAAAAAGGAAATATCTTCAGATAAAAACTGGAAAGAAGACTTCAGGGAAAATGCACATCGATGTATGAATGCAAGTCACAGAGTTACACGTTTCTCTTCAGTGATCAGTTTGCTAACACAGTTTTCTTGAAATCTGCAATGGGATGTTTCTTTGCGTAGTGTAGCTTACGGTGACAAAGGATATATCCTCAGTTAAAAACACGAAAGAAGCTTTCTTAGAAACGTCTTGGTGATGGGTGAATTCATCTCACAGAGTTACACTTATGTTTCCTGGAACAGTCCGTTAACACTGTCTTTGAGGAACCTGAGAAGGGCTACTTTGGATTGCATTGAGGCCTACGCTGATAAAGGAAATATAATCAGTTGAAAAAGTGAGGGAAGCTATCTAAGAAACTTCCTTGTGATCTGTGGATTCATCTCACAGAGTTACAACTTATTCCTCATGAAGCAGTTTGCTAACACTCTCTTCGCGGAATCTGCAAGGTGATATTTGTGACCGCATTGGGGCCCATTGTGAAAAAGGAAATATCCTCAGATAATAACTAGAGAGAAGCTTTCTCAGAGATTGATTTCTGAGGTGAGACTTCATCACACAGAGTTCCACCCTTCCCTTCTTGGAACAGTTTGCTGACACAGTTGTCGTGGATTCTGCAAAGTGATATTTAGGAGATCATTGAGGGCTATGTTGAAAACGGAAATATCTTCAGATAAAAGCTGTAAAGAAGTCTTCTGGGACAATGCACTTCGATGTATGAATGCAACTCATGGAGTTACACTTTTCTCATCAGTGATCAGTTTGCTAACACAGTTTTCTTGAAATCTGCAATGGGATACTTCTTAGCGCAATGAAGCTTACGGTGACAAAGGAAATATCCTCACATGAAAACTAGAAAGAAGGTTTCTTAGAAAACTCTTGGTGATGTGTGAATTCGTCTCACAGATTTACACGTATATTTTCTGGAACCGTCCTTTAACACTGTCTTTGAGGAACCCGACAAGGGCTACTTTAGATCGCATTGAGGCCTACTCTGATAAAGGAAATATAATCAGTTGAAAAAGTGAAAGAAGCTTTCTCAGAAACTTCTTTGTGATCTATGAATTCATCTCACAGAGTTACAACTTAGTCCTCATGAAGCAGTTTGCTAACACTCTTTTCGTGGAAACTGCAAAGAGATATTTGCGAGCCCATTGGGGCCCATTGTGAAAAAGGAAACATCCTCAGATAATAACTAGAGAGAAGCTTTCTGAGAGATTGCTTTCTGAGGTGCGACTTCATCACACAGAGTTCCACTCTTCCCTTCTTGGAACAGTTTGCTAACACAGTTGTCGTGGATTCGGCAATGTGATATTTGCGAGTTCCTAGAGGGCTATGGAAAAAAAGGAAATATCTTCAGATAGAAATTGGAAAGAAGCGTTCTGGGAAAATGCACTTCGATGTATGAATACAACTAAGAGAGTTACACCTTTCTCTTCAGTGATCAGGTTGCTAATACAGGTTTCTTGAAATCTGCAATGGGATATTTCTTAGCGCAATGAAGCTTACAGTGACAAAGGAGATATCCTCAGATGAAAACTGGAAAGAAGCTTTCTTAGAAACATCTTGGTGATTGGTGAATTCATCTCACAGGATTACACTTATGTTTCCTGGAACAGTCCGTTAGGACTGTCTTTGAGGTACCTGAGAAGGGCTACTTTGGATTGCATTGAGGCCTACACTGCTAAAGGAAATATAATCAGTTGAAAAAGTGAGAGGAGCTATCTGAGAAACTTCCTTGTGATCTGTGGATTCATCTCAAATAGTTACAACTTAGTCCTCACGACGCAGTTTGCTAACACTCTTTTTGTGGAATCTGCAAAGTGAAATTTGGGATTCCGTTGGGGCCCATTGTGAAAAAGGAAATATCCCCAGATAATAACTAGAGAGAAGCTTTCTGAGAGATTGCTTTCTGAGGTGTGACTTCATCACACATAGTTCCACCCTTCCCTTTTTGAACAGTTTGCTGACACAGTTGTCGTGGATTCTGCAAAGTGATATTTAAGAGCTCATTGAGGGCTATGGTGAAAAATGAACTATCTTCAGATAAAAATTGGAAAGAAGCCTTCTAGGAGAATGCACTTCGATGTATGAATGCAACTCACAGAGTTACACTTTTCTCTTCAGTGATCCGTTTGCTAACACAGTTTTCTTGAAATCTGCAATGGGATACTTCTTAGCGCAATGAAGCTTATCGTGACAAAGGAAATATGCTCAGATGAAAACTAGAAAGAAGCTTTCTGAGAAACTTCTTGATGATGTGTGAATTCATCTCAGAGAGTTACACTTATGTTTCCGGGTACAGTCCATTAACACTGTCTTTGAGGTATCTGATAAGGGCTACTTTGGATCGCATTGAGGCATACGCTGAAAAAGGAAATATCATCAGAACACAACGTGAAAGAAGCTTTCTGTGAACCTTCTTTGTGATCTGTGAATTCATCTCACAGAGTTACAACTTAGTCCTCATGAAGCAGTTTGATAACACTCTTTTCTTGGAATCTGCAAAATGATATTTGGGAGCTTTTGGGGCCCATTGTGAAAACGGAAATATCCGGAGATAATAACTAGAGAGAAGCTTTCTGAAAGATTGCTTTCTGAGGTGTGACTTCATCACACAGAGTTCCACCCTGCCCTTCTTGGAACAGTTTGCTAACACAGTTGTCATGGATTCTGCAAAGTGATATTTGGGAGCTCATTGAGGGCTATGGTGAAAAAGGAACTATCTTCAGATAAAAATTGTAAAGAATCCTTCTAGGAGAATGCACTTCGATGTATGAATGCAACTCACAGAGTGACACCTTTCTCTTCAGTGATCAGATTGCTAACACAGTTTTCTTGAAATCTGCAATGGGATACTTCTTAGCGCTATGAAGCTTATGGTGACAAAGGAAATATGCTCAGATGAAAACTAGAAAGAAGCTTTTTAAGAAACTTCTTGATGATGTGTGAATTCATCTCACAGAGTTACACTTATGTTTCCGGGTACAGTCCATTAACATTATCTTTCAGGTATCTGAGAAGGGCTACTTTGGATCGCATTGCAGCCTATGCTGAAAAAGGAAATATCATCAAAACACAACGTGAAAGAAGCTTTCTGAGAAACTTCTTTGTGATCTGTGAATTCATCTCACAGAGTTACAACTTAGTCCTAATGAAGCAGTTTGATAACACTCTTTCCGTGGAATCTGCGAAGTGATGTTGGGGAGCCCATAGGGGCCCATTGTGAAAAAGGAAATATATTCAGATAATAACTAGAGAGAAGCCTTCTGAGAGATTGCTTTCTGAGGTGTGATTTCATCACACAGAGTTCCAACCCTCCCTTCTTGGAACAGTTTGCTAACACAGTTATCGTGGATTCTGCAAGGTGATATTTGGGAGCTCATTGAGGGATATGACGAAAAAGGAAATATCTTCAGATAAAAACTGGAAAGAAGCCTTCTGGGAAAATGCACTTCGATGTATGAATGCAACTCACAGAGTGACACCTTTCTCTTCAGTGATCAGTTTGCAAACACAGTTGTCTTGAAAACTGCAATGGGATACTTCTTAGCGCAATGAAGCTTCCGGTGACGAAGGAAATATCCTCACAGGAAAACTAGAAGGAAGCTTACGTAGAAACTTCTTGGTGAAGTGTGAATTCATCTCACAGAGTTACACTTTTGTTTCCCGGAACAGTTCATTAACACTGTCTTTGAGGAACCTGAGAAGGGCTACTTTGGATCGCATTGAGGCCTACCCTGATAAAGGAAATGTCATGAGTTCAAAATGTGAAAGAAGCTTTCTGAGAAACTTCTTTGTGATCTTTGAATTCATCTCACAGAGTTACACTTATGTTTCCTGGAACTGTCCATTAACAGTGTCTTTGAGGAACGTGAGAAGGGCTACTTAGGATCGCATTGAGGCCTACGCTGATAAAGGAAATATCATGAGTTCCAAACGTGAAAGAATCTTTCTGAGAAACTTCTTTGTGATCTGTAAATTCATCTCACAGAGTTACAACTTAGTCCTCATGAAGCAGTTTGCTAACACTCTTTTCGTGGAATCTGCAAAGTGATATTTGGGAGCCCAGTGGGGCCATTGTGAAAAAGGAAATATACTCAGATAATGCTAGAGAGAAGCTTTCTGAGAGATTACATTCTGATGTGTTACTTCATCACACAGAGTTCCGCCTTTCCCTTCTTGGAACAGTTTGCTAACACTGTTGTCGTGGATTCATCAAAGTGATATTTGGGAACTCATTGAGGTCTATGGTGAAAAAGGAAATACCCTCAGATAAAAAGTGGAAAGAAGCCTTCTGGAAAAATGCGCTTCGATGAATGAATTCAACTCACAGAGTGACAGCTTTCTCTTCAATGATCATTTTGCTAACACAGTTTTCTTGAAATCTGCAGGGAAATACTTCTTAGCCCAATGAAGCTTACGGTGACAAAGGAAATATCCTGAGATGAAAACTAGAAAGAAACTTTCTTAGAAACTTCTTGGTGATTTGTGAATTCATCTCATATTGTTACACTTACGTTTTCTGGAACAGTCCATTAAAACTGTCTTTGAGAAACCTGAGAAGGGCTACTTTGGATCGCATTGAGGCCTACGCTGATAAAGCAAATATCATCAGTTCAAAACGTGAGATTAGCTCTCTGAGAAACTTCTTTGTGATCTGTGAATTCATCTCACAGAGTTACATCTTTGTCCTCATGAAGCAGTTTGCTAACACTCTTTTCGTGGAAACTACAAAGTGATATTTAGGAACCCATTGGTGCCCATTGTGAAAAAGGAAATATACTCAGATAATAACTAGAGAGAAGCTTTCTGAGAGATTGCTTTCGGAGGTGTGACTTCATCACACAGAGTTCCACCCTTCCCTTCTTGGAACAGTTTGCTAATACTGTTGTCGTGCATTCTGCAAAGTGATATTTGGGAGCTCATTGAGGTCTATGGCGAAAAAGGAAATATCTTCAGATAAATACTGGAAAGATGCCTTCTGAGAAATTGCACTACGATGTATGAATGCAACTCACAGAGTTACACGTTTCTCTTCAGTGATCAGTTTCCTAACACACTCTTCTTGAAATCTGCAAATGGGATATTTCTTAGTGCAATGAAGCTTACGGTGACAAATCAAATATCTTCAGATGAAAACTGTAAAGAAGCTTTCTTAGAACCTTCTGGGTGATGTGTTAATTCATCTCACAGAGTTACACTTATGCTTCCTGGAAGACTCCATTAACACTGTCTTTGATGAACCTGGGAAGGGCTACTTTGGATCGCATTGAGGCCTCTGGTGATGAAGGAAATATCATCAGTTCAAAACGTAAAAGAAGATTTCAAAGAAACTTCTTTGTGATCTGTGAATGCATCTCAAAGGGTTACACCTTTCTCCTCAGTGATCAGTTTGCTAACACAGTTTTCTTAAAATCTTCAATGGGATATATCTTAGCGCAATGAAGCTTACGGTAACAAAGGAAATATCCTCAGATGAAAACTAGAAAGAAGCTTTCTTAGAAAAGGTTTGGTGATGTGTGAATTCATCTCCCAGAGTTACACTTATGTTTCCTGGAACAGTCCATTACCACTGACTTTGAGGAACCTGAAAAGGGCTATTTTGAATCGCATTGAGTTCTACGCTGATACAGGAAATATAATAAGTTCAGAAAGTGAGAGAAGCTTTCTGAGAACCTTCTTTGAGATCTGTGAATTCATCTCACCCAGTTACAACTTAGTCCTCATGATGCAGATTGCTACGGCTCTTTTCGTGGAATCTGCAAAGTGATATATGGGAGCCCATTGGGGCCCATTGTGAAAAAGGAAATATCCTCAGATAATAATTAGAGAGAAGCTTTCTGAGATACTGCTTTCAGAGGTGTAATTTAATCACACAGAGTTCCACCCTTCCCTTTTTGGAACAGTTTGCTAACACAGTTGTCGTGGTTTCTACAAAGTGAAACTTGGGAGCTCATTGAGGGCTATGGTGGAAAAGGAAATATCTTCAGATGAAAACTGTAAAGAAGCCTTCTGGGCAAATGCACTTCGATGTATGAATGCAACTAACAGAGTTACATCTTTCTCTTCAGTGATCAGTTTGCTAACATAGTTTTCTTGAAATCTGCAATGGGATACTTCTTAGCGCAATGCAGCTTACGGTGAGAAAGGAAATATCCTCAGATGAAAACTAGAAAGAAGCTTGCTTAGAAACTTCTTGGTGCTGTGTGAATTCATCACACACAGTTACACTTATTTTTCCGGGAACAGTCCATTAACACTGTCTTTGAGGAACCTGAGAAGGGCTACGTTGGATCGCATTGAGGCCTATGCTGATAAAGGAAATATCATCAGTTCAAAACGTTAAAGAAACTTTCTGAGAAACTTCTTTGTGATCTGCGAATTCATCACACAGAGTTACAACTTAGTCCTCATGAAGTAGTTTGCTAACACTCTTTTCGTGGAATCTGCAAAGTGATATTAGGGAGCCAATTGGGGCCCATTGTGAAAAAGGAAATATCCTCAGATAATAACAAGAGTGAAGCTTTCTGAGAGATTGCTTTCTGATGTGTGACATCATCACACAGAGTTCCACCCTTAGCTTCTTGGAACAGTTTGCTAACACTGTTATCGTGCATTCTGCAAAGTGATATTTGGGAGCTCATTGAGGTCTATGGTGAAAAAGGAAATATCTTCAGATAAAACTGGAAAGAAGCCTTTTGGGAAAATGCACTTCGATGTATGAATGCAAGTACCACAGTTACATGTTTCTCTTCAGTGATCAGTTCCATAACACAGGTTTCTTGAAATCTGAAATGGGGTACTTCTTAGCGAAAGGAATCATAAAATGACAAAGGAAATATCCTCAGATGAAAACTAGAAAGAAGCTTTCGTAGAAACGTCTTGGTGATGTGTGAATTCATCTCACAGAGTTGCATTGATGTTTCCTGCAACAGTCCATTAACACTGTCTTTGAGGAACCCGAAAAGGGCTTGTTTGGATCACATTGAGGCCTACGCTGGTAAAGGAAATAACACCAGTTCAAAACTTGAAAGAAGCTTTCTGAGAAACTTCTTTGTAATCTGTGAATTCAATTCAGAACGTTACAATTTTGTCCTCATGAAGTGGTTTGCTAACACTCTTTTCGTGGATTCTGCCAAGTGATATTTGGCAGTCCTTTGGGTCCCATGGTGAAAAAGGAAATATCCTCAGATAATAAATAGAGAGAAGCTTTCTGAGAGATGGCTTTCTGATGTGTGACTAATCACACAGAGTTCCACCTTTCCCTTCTTGGAACAGTTTGCTAAAACTGTTGTCGTGGATTCTGCAAAGTGATATTTGGGAGCTCATTGAGGGCTATGGTGAAAAAGGAAATATCTTCAGATAAAAACTGGAAAGCAGCCTTCTGGGATAATGCACTTCGATGTATGAATGCAACTCACAGAGTTACACGTTTCTCTTCAGTCATCAGTTTCCTAACAGTTTTCTTGAAATCTGCGTTGGGATACCTCTTAGCGCAATGAAGCTTATGGTGACAAAGGAAGTATCATCAGATGAAAACTAGAAAGAAGCTTTCACAGAAACTTCTTGGTGATGTGTGAATTCATCTCACAGAGTTACACTTACGTTTCCTGGAACAGTCCATTAACAGTGTCTTTGAGGAACCTGAGAAGGGCTACTTTGGATTGCATTGAGGCCTACACTGATAAAGGAAATATCATCAGTCCAAAACGTGAAAGAATCTTTCTGAGAAACTTCTTTGTGATCTGTAAATTCATCTCACAGAGTTACAGCTTAGTCCTCATGAAGCAGTTTGCTAAGACTCTCTTCGTGAAATCTGCAAAGTGATATTTGGGAGCCAATTGGGACCCATTGTGAAAAAGGAAATATGCTCAGATAACGAGAGAGAAGCTTTCTGAGAGATTGCTTTCTGAGATGTCACTTCATCACACAGAGTTCCACCCTTCCCTTCTTGGAACAGTTTTTTAACACAGTTGTCGTGAATTCTGCCAAGTGATATTTGGGAGCTCATTGAGGGCTATGGCGAAAAAGGAAATATCCTCAGATAAAAACTGGAAAGAAGGCTTCTGGGAAAATGCACTTCGATATATGAATGCAACTCACAGATTGACACCTTTCTTTTCAGTGAACAGTTTGCTAAGACAGTTTTCTTGAAATCTGCAATGGGATACATCTTAGCGCAGTGAAGCTTACGGTGACATAAGAAATATCCTCAGATGAAAACTAGAAAGAAGCTTCCTTAGAAATTTCTTGGTGATGTGTGAATTCATCTCATAGAGTTACACTTACGTTTCCAGGAACAGGCCATTAAGACTGTCTTTGAAGAACCTGAGAAGGGTTGCTTTGGATCGCATTGAGGTCTACGCTGATAAAGGAAATATCATTAGTTCAAAACGTGAAAGAAGTTTTCTGAGAAACTTCTTTGTGGTCTGTGAATTCATCTCACAGAGTTACAACTTAGCCCTCATGAAGCAGTTTACTAACACTCTTTTCGTGGAATCTGCAAAGTGATATTTGGAGCCCGTTGGGACCCATAGTGAAAAAGGAAATATCCACAGATAATCAGTAGAGAGAAGCTCTCTGAGAGATTGCTTTCTGGGTCGTGACTTCATCACACAGAGTTCCACCCTTCACTTCTTGGAACCGTTTGCTAACACTGTTGTCGTGGATTCTGAAAAGTGATAATTTGGGAGCTCATTGAGGGCTATGGTGAAAAAGGAAATATCTTCAGATAAAAATAGGAAAGAAGCCTTCTGGGAAAATGCACTTCGATGTATGAATGCAACTCACAGAGTTACACCTTTCTCTTCAGTGGTCAGTTTGCTAACACAGTTTTCTTGAAATCTGCAATGGGATACTTCTTAGCACAATGAAGCTTATGGTGACAAAGGAAATATCCTCAGATGAAAACGAGAAAGAAGCTTTCTTAGAAACTTCTTCGTGATGTGTGAATTCATCTCACACAGTTACACTTATGTTTCCTGGGACAGTCCATTAACACTGTCTTTGAGGAACCTGAGAAGTGCTACTTTGGATCACAGTGAGGCCTACACTGATAAAGGAAATATCATCAGTTAAAGAAGTGCGAGAAGGTGTCTGAGAAACTTCTTTGTGATCTATGAATTCATCTCACAGAGTTACAGTGCAGTTTTCATGAAGCAGTTTACCTACACTCTTTTCTTGGAATCTGCAAGGTGATATTTGGGAGCGCATTGGGGCCCATGGTGTAAAAGGATATATCCTCAGATAATACCTAGAGAGAAACTTTCTGAGAGATTGCTTTCTGAGGTGTGACTTCATCACACAGAGTTCCAATATTACCTTCACGGAACCGTTTGCTAACACAGTTGTCCTGGATTCTACAAAGTGATATTTGGGAGCTCATTGAGGGCTATGGTGGAAAAGGAAATATCTTCAGATAAAAACTGTAAAGAAGCCTTCTGGAAAATGCACTTCGGTGTATGAATGCAACTAACAGAGTTAAACCTTTCTATTCAGTGATCAGTTTGCTAATACAGTTTTCTTGAAATCTGCAATGGGATACTTCTTAGTGCAATGAAGCTTACGGTGTGAAAGGAAATATCCTCAGATGAAAAGTAGAAAGAAGCTTGCTTAGAAACTTCTTGGTGCTGTGTGAATTCATCTCACACAGTTACACTTATGGTTCTTGAAACAGTCCATTTACACTGTCTTTGAGGAAACTGAGAAGGGCTACTTTGGATCGCATTGAAGCCTATGCTGATAAAGGAAATATCATCAGTTCAAAATGTGAAAGAATCTTTCTGAGAAACTTCTTTGTGATCTGTGAATTCATCTCACAGAGGTACATCTTTGTCCTCATGAAGCAGTTTGTTAACACTCTTTTCGTGGAATCTGCACAGTGATATTTAGGAGCCAATTGGGGCCCATAGTGAAAAAGGAAATGTCCTCAGATGTTAACTAGAGAGAAGCTTTATGAGAGATTGCTTTCTGATGTGTGACTTCATCACACAGAGTTCCACCCTTCCCTTCTTGTAAGTTTGCTTACACTGTTGTCGTGGATTTTGCCAAGTGATATTTGGGAGCTAATTGAGGGCCATGGTGAAAAAGAAAATACCTTCAGATAAACCTGGAAAGAAGCCTTCTTGGAAAACGCACTTCGATGTATGAATGTAACTCACAGAGTTACACGTTTCTCTTCAGTGATCCGTTTCCTAACATAATTTTCTTGAAATCTGCAATGGGATATTTCTTAACTCAATGAAGCTTACGGTGACAAAGGAAATATCCTCAGATGAACACTGGAGAGAAGCGTTCGTAAAAATTCTTGGTGATGTGTGAATTCATTTCACCGAGTTACACTTATGTTTCCTGGAACAGTACATTAGCACGGTCTTTGAGGTATATGAGAAGGGCTACTTTGGATCTCCTTGTGGCCCACGCTGATAAAGGAATATCATCAGTTCAAAAGGTGAAAGAGGCTTTCTGAGAAACTTCTTTGTGATCTGTGAATTCATCTCACAGAATTACAACTTGGTCCTCATGAAGCAGTTTGCTAAAACTCTTTTAGTGGAATCTGCACAGTGATATTTGGGAGCCCATTGTGGCCCATTGTGAAAACGGAAATATCCTCAGATAATAACTAGAGAGAAGCTTTCTCAGAGATTGCTTTCTGATGTGTGACTTCATCACACAGAGTTCCACCCATCCCTTCATGGAACAGTTTGCTAACACAGTTGTAGTGGATTCTGTAAAGTGATATTTGGGAGCTCATTGAGGGCTATGGTGGAAAAGGAATTATCTTCCCATAAAAACTGGAAAGAAGCCTTCTGGGAAAATGCACTTCGATGTATGTATGCAACTCACAGAGTTACACCTTTCTCTCAGGGATCATTTGGCAAACAGAGTTATCTTGAAATCTGCAATGGCATACTTCTTAGCGCAATAGAGCTTACGGTGACAAAGGAAATATCCTCAGATGAAAACTAGAAAGAAGCTTTCTTTGAAACGTCTTGGTGATGTGTGAATTCATCTCACAGAGTTACACTTATGTTTCCTGGAACAGTCCATTAACACTGTCTTTGAGGAACCTGAGAAGGGCTAATTTGGATCACATTGAGGACTACACTGATGAAGGAAATATCATCAGTTCAAAACGTGAAAGAAGCTTTCTGAGTAACTTCTTTGGAATCTGTGAATTCATCTCACAGAGTTACAGCTTAGACCTCAGGAAGCAGTTTGCTAACACTTTTTTCGTGGAATCTGCAAAGTGACATTTGGGAGCCCTTTGGGGCCCACTGTGACAAAGGAAATATCCTCAGATAATAACTAGAGAGAAGCTTTCTGAGAGATTGCTTTCTGGTGTGTGACTTCATCACACAGAGTTCCACCCTTCACTTCTTGGAACAGATTGCTAACACTGTTGTCGTGGATTCTGCAAAGTGATATTTGGGAGCTCTTTGAAGGCTCTGCTGAAAAAGGAAATATCTAAATAAAAACAGGAAAGAAGCCTTCTGGGAAAATGCACTTCGATGCATGAATGCAACTCAGAGAGTTACACGTTTCTCTTCAATGATCAGTTTGCTAACACAGTGTTCTTGAAATCTGCAATGGGATAGCTCTTAGCTCAATGAAGCGTATGGTGACAAAGGAAATATCCTCGGATGAAAACCAGAAAGAAACTTTCCTAGAAACGTCTTGGTGATGTGTGAATTAATCTCACAGAGTTACACTTATATTTCCTGGAATAGTCCATTAACACTGTCTTTGAGGAACCTGAGAAGGGCTACTTGGATCGCATTGAGGCCTACACTGATAAAGGAAATATCATCTGTTCAAAACGTGAAAGAAGCTTTCCGAGAATCTTCTTTGTGATCTGTGAAATCTTCGCACAGAGTTACAGCTTAGAACTCAGGAAGCAGTTTGCTAACACTCTTTTCGTGGACTCTGCAAGGTGATATTTGGAAGCCCTTTGGGGCCCATTGTAAAAAAGGAAATATCCTCAGATCATAACTAGAGAGAAGCTTTCTCAGACATTGCTTTCTGATATGTGACTCCATCACACAGAGTTCCACCGTTCCCTTCTCAGAAAAGTTTTCTAACACTGTTGTCGTGGATTCTGCCAAGTGATATTTGGGAGCTCATTGAGGGCTATGGTGAAAAGGGAAATATCTTCAGATAAAAACTGTAAAGAAGCCTACTGCAAAAATGCACTTCGATGTATGAATGTAACTCACAGAGTTACACGTTTCTCTTCAGTGATCAGTTTGATAACACAGTTCTCTTGAAATCTACAATGGGATACTTCTTAGCACAATGAAGCTACCGGTGACAAAGGAAATGTTCTCAGATGAAAACTAGAAGGAAGCTTTCTTAGAAATTTCTTGGTGATGTGTGAATTCATCTCACAGAGTTACACTTATGTTTCCTGGAACAGTCCATTAACACTCTCTTTGAGGAACCTGAGAAGGGCTACTTTGGATCCCTTTGAGGCCTACTCTGATAAAGGAAATGTCTTCAGTTCAAAACGTGAAAGATGTTTTCTGAGAAACTTCTTTATGATCTGTGAATTCATCTCACAGGGATACACATTAGTACTCATGAACCAGTTTGCTAACACTCTTTTCGTGGAATCTGCAGAGTGATATTTGGGAACCCCTTGGGGCCTATTGTGCCAAAGGAAATATGCTCAGATAACAACTGGAGAGAACCTTTCTGAGAGATTGCTTTCTGAGGTGTGACTTCATCACACAGACTTCCACCCTTCCCTTCTTGGAACAGTTTGCTAACACTGTTGTCATGGATTCTGCAAAGTGATATTTGGGAGCTCAATGAGAGCTATGCTGAAAAAGGAAATATCTTCAGATAAAAAATGGAAGGATGCCTTCTGGGAAAATGCACTTCGATGTATGAATGCAACTCACAGACTAACACGTTTCTCTTCAGGGTTCGGTTTGCTAACACAGTTTTCTTGAAATCTGCAAATGGGATACTTCTTAGTGCATTGAAGTTTATGGTGATAAAGGAAATAACCTTAGATGAAAATTAGAAGGAAGCTTTCTTAGAAACTTCTTGATGATGTGTGAATTCATCTCACAGAGTTACACTTATGTTTCCTGGCACAGTCCATTAACACTGTCTTTGAGGAACCTGAGAAGGGCTAATTTGAATCGCATTGAGGCCTACACTGATAAAGGAAATATCATCAGTGCAGAACGTGAAAGAAGCTTTCTGAGAATCTTCTTTGTGATCTGTGAATTCTTCTCAAGGGGTTACAGCTTTGACCTCAGGAAACAGTTTGCTAACACTCTTTTCGTGGAATCTGCAAAGTGATATTTGGGAGCCCATTGGGGCCCTTTGT
The DNA here is from genome assembly GCF_007565055.1 of Rhinopithecus roxellana. Taxonomy (NCBI): domain Eukaryota; kingdom Metazoa; phylum Chordata; class Mammalia; order Primates; family Cercopithecidae; genus Rhinopithecus; species Rhinopithecus roxellana. The sequence goes on along the minus strand of NC_044564.1, from coordinate 3,113,589 downwards.
GAAAAAGGAAATATCCTCAGATAATAGCTAGAGAGAAGCTTTCTGGGAGATTGCTTTCTGAGATGTGAATTCATCACACAGATTTCCACCCTTCCCTTCTTGGAACAGTTTGCTAAGACTGTAGTTGTGTATTCTCTAAAGTGATATTTTGGAGCTCATAGTGGAATATGGTGAAAAAGGAAATATCTTGAGATAAAAACTGGAAAGAAGCAGTGTGTTAAAATGCACTTCGATGTATGAATGCTACTCACAGAGTGACACCTTTCTCTTCAGTGATCAGTGCTAACAGTTTTCTTGAAATCTGTAATGGGATGTTTCTTAACGCAACGAATCTTACGGTGACAAAAGAAATATCCTCAGATGAAAACTAAAAAGAAGCTGTAAGAAACTTCTTGGTGATGTGTGAATTCATCTCACAGAGTTACACTTATATTTCCTGGAACAGTCCATTAACACTGTCTTTCAGGAACATGAGAAGGGCTACTTTGGATCGCATTGAGGCCTACGCTGATAAAGGAAATATCATCGGTTCAAAACGTGAAGGAAGCTTAATGAGAGACTCCTTTGTGATATGTGAATTCATCTCACAGAGTTACAGCTTAGACCTCAGGAAGCAGTTTGCTTACACTCTTTTCATGGAATCTGCAAAGTGATATTTGGGAGCCCATTGGGGCCCATTGTGAAAAAGGAAATATCCTCAGATAATACTTAGAGAGAAGCTTTAGGAGAGATTGCTTTCTGAGGTGTGAGTTCATCACACAGAGTTCCACCCTTCCCTTCTTGGAACAGTTTGCTAACACTGTTGTCGTGGATTCTGCAAAGTGATATTTGGGAGCTCATTGAGGGCTATGGTGAAAAAGGAAATATCTTCAGATAAAAACTGGAAAGAAGCCTTCTGGGAAAATACACTTCGATGTATGAATGCAACTCACAGAGTTACAAGTTTCTTTTCAGCGATCAGTTTCGTAACACAGTTTTCTTGAAATCTGCAGTGGGATACTTCTTGGCGCAATGAAGCTTAGGGTGACAAAGGAAATATCCTGAGATGAAAACTAGAAACAAGCTTTCTTTGAAACTTCTTGGTGATGTGTGAATTCATCTCACAGTGTTACACTTATGTTTCCTGGAGCAGTCCATTAACACTGTCTTTGCGGAATTTTAGAAGGGCCACTTTGGATAACATGGAGACCTACGCTGATAAAGAAAATATCATCAGTTCAAAACGTGAAAGAAGCTTTCTGAGAAACTTCTTTGTGATCTGTGAGTTCATCTCACAGAGTTACAGCTTAGACCTCAGGAAGCATTTTGCTAACACTCTTTTCTTGGAATCTGCAATGTGATATTTGGGAGCACATTGGGGCCCATGGTGAAAAAGGAAATATCCCCAGATAATAACTAGAGAGAAGCTTTTTGAGAGATTGCTTTCCTCTGCATGACTTCATCACACAGAGTTAAACCCTTCCCTTCCTCGTCAGTTTGCTAACACGGTTGTCATGGATTCTGTAAAGTGATATTTGGGAGCTCATTGAAGGCTATGGGTAAAAAGGAAATATCTTTAGATAAAATCTGCAAAGAAGCCTTCTGGGAAAATGCACTTCGATGTTTGAATGCAACTAACAGAGTTACACCTTTCTCGTCAGTGCTCAGTTTGCTAACACATTTTTCTTGAAATCTGTAATGAGATACTTCTTAGCGCAATGAAGCTTACGGTGACAAAGGAAATATCCTCATATGAAAAGTAGAAAAAAGCTTTCGTAGAAACTTCTTGGTGTTGTGTGAATTCATCTCACAGAGTTACACTTATGTTTCCGGGAACAGTCCATTAACACTATCTTTGAGGAAAACGAGAAGGGTTAGTTTGGATCTCATTGAGGCCGACGCTGATAAAGGAAATATCATCAGTTCAAAACGTGAAAGATGCTTTCTGAGACACTTCTTTGTGATCTGTAAATTCATCTCAAAGTGTTACAAATTAGTCCTCATGAAGCAGTTTGCTAACACTCTTTTCGTGGAATCTGCAAAGTGATATTTGGGAGCCCTTTGGGGCCCAGTGTGAAAAAGGAAATATCCTCAGATAATAACTAGAGGGAAGCTGTCTGAGAGGTTGTTTTCTGAGGTGTGACTTCATCACACAGATTTCCACCCTTCCCTTCTTGGAACAGTTTGCTAACACAGTTGTCGTGGATTCTGCAAAGTGATATTTGGGAGCTCACTGAGGGCTATGGTGAAAAAGGAAGTATCTTCAGATAAAAACTGGAAGGAAACCTTCTGGGAAAATGCACTTCGATGTATGAATGCAACTCACAGAGTTACACCTTTCTCTTCAGTGATTAGTTTGCTAACACAGTGTTCTTGAAATCTGCAATGGGATACTTCTTAGTCCAGTGAAGCTTACGGTGAGAAAGGAAATACCCTCAGATGAAAACTAGAAAATAACTTTCGTGGAAACTTCTTGGTGATGGATGAATTCATCTCACAGAGTTACACTTATGTTTCCTGGAACAGTCCATTAACACTGTCTTTGGGGAACCCGAGAAGGGCTATTTTGGAATGCATTGATTCCTACTCTGCTAAAGGAAATATAATCCGTTCAAAAAGTGAGACAAGTTTTTTTAGAAACTTCTGTGTGATCTGTGAATTCATCTCACAGAGTTACAACTTAGTCCTCATGAAGCAGTTTGCTAAAACTCTTTTCATGGAATCTACAAAGTGATAATTGGGAGCCCATTGGGGCCCAGGGTGAAAAAGGAAATATCAAGAGATAATAACTAGAGAGACGCTTTCTGTGAGATTGCTTTCTGAGTTGTGACTTTATCACACAGAATTCCACCCTTCCCTTCTTGGAACAGTTGGCTAACACAGTTGTCGTGGATTCTGCAAAATGATATTTGGGAGCTCATTGTGGGCTATGGTGAAAAAGAAAATATCTTCAGATAAATACTGGAAAGAAGCGTTCTGAGAAAATTTACTTCAATATATGAATGCAACTCACAGGGTGGCACCTTTCTCTTCAGTGATCAGTTTGCTACCACCGTTTCCTTGAAATTTGCAATGGGATACATCATAGCGCAATGAAGCTTACAGTGACCAAGTAAATATCCTCAGAAGAAAACTAGAAAGAAGCTTTCTTAGAAACTTCTTGGTGATATGTGAATTCATCTCACAGAATTACACTTATGTTTCCGGTAACAGTCCATTAACACTGTTTTGAGGAACCCGAGAAGGGTTACTTTAGATCGCATTGAGGCCTACACTGATAAAGGAAATATCATCAGTTCAAAACGTGATAGAAGCTTTCTGAGAAACTTCTTTGGGATTTGTGAATTCATCTCACTGATTTACAACTTAGTCCTCATGCAGCAGTTTGCTAACACTCTTTTCGTGAAATCTGCAAAGTGATATTCGAGAACCCATGGGGCCCAGTGTAAAAAAGGAAATATCCTCACATAGCAACTAGAGTCAAGCTTTCTTTGAGATTACTTTCTGATGTGTGACTTCAACACACAGAGTTCCACCCTTCCCCTCTGGGAACAGTTTGCTAACACTGTTGTCGTGGATTCTGCAAAGTGATATTTGGGAGCTCATTGAGGGCTATGGTGAAAAAAGAAATATCTTCAGATCAAAACTGGAAAGAAGCCTTCTGGGAAAATGCACTTCGATGTATGAATGCAACTCACAGAGGGGTACCTTTCTTTTCATTGATCAGTTTGCTAACACAGTTTTCTTGAAATCTGCAGTAGGATACTTCTTAGCACAATGGAGCTTACAGTGACAACGGAAATATCCTCAGATGAATAGTAGAAAGAACTGTCTCAGAAACTTCTTGGTGATGTGTGAATTCATCAAACAGAGTTACACTTATGTTTTCGGGAATAGTCCCTTAACAGTGTCTTTGAGGAACCCGAAAAGGGTTTCTTTGGATGGCATTGAGTCCTACGCTGCTAAAGGAAATATGATCAGTTCAAAACGTGAAAGAAGCTTTCTGAGAAACTTCTTTGTGATCTGTGAATTCATCTCATACAGTTAAAACTTAGTCCTCATGAAGCAGTTTGCTAACACGCTTATTGTGGAATCTGCAAAGTGATATTTCGGAGCCCTTTGTGGACCATTGTGAAAAAGGAAATATCCTCAGATAATAACTAGAGAGAAGCTTTCTGAGAGATTGCTTTCTGAGGTGTGACTTCCTCACTCAGAGTTCCTCCCTTCCCTTCTTGGAACATTTTGCTTACACAGTTGTCGTGAATTCTGCAAAGTGATATTTGGGAGCTCTTTGAGGGCTATAGTGAAAAAGGAAATATCCTCAGATAAAAAGATGAAGGAAGCTTTCTGGGATAATGCACTTCGATGTACGAATCCAATCACAGAGTTACACCTTTCTCTTCAGTGCTCAGTTTGCTAACACAGTTTTCTTGAAATCTGCAATGGGATACTTCTTAGCACAATGAAGCTTACGATGACAAAGTAAACATCCTCAGAAGAAAACTAGAAAGAAGTTTTCTTAGAAACTTCTTGTTGATGTGTGAATTCATCTCACAGAGTTACGCTAATGTTTCCGGGAACAGTCCAGTAACTCTGTCTTTGAGGAAACTTAGAAGGGTTACTTTGGATCGCAATGAGGCCAACGCTGATAAAGGAAATATCATCAGTTAAAACGTGAAAGAAGCTTTCTGTGAAAGTTCTTTGTGATCTGTGCATTCATCTCACAGAGTTGCAACTTAGTCCTCATGAAGCAGTTTGCTAACACTCTTTTCGTGGAATCTGCAAAGTGATATTTGGGAGCCTAATGGGGCCCATGGTGAAAAAGGAAATATACTCATATAATAACTAGAGAGAAGCTTTCTGAGAGATTGCTTTCTGATGTGTGACTTCATCACACAGAATTCCACCCTTCCCTTCTTGGAAAAGTTTGCTAACACAGTTGTCGTGGATTCTGCAAAGTGATATTTGAGAGCTCAATGAGGGCTATGGTGAAAAAAGAAATATCTTCACATAAAAACTGGAAGGAAGCCTTCTGGGAAAATGCACTTCGATGTATGAATGCAACAGAATGAGTAACACGGTTCTCTTCAGTGATCAGTTTGCTAAAACAGTTTTCTTGAAATTTACAATGGGATACTTCTTAGCACAATGAAGCTTACGGTGAAAAAGGAAATATCCTCAGAAGAAAACTAGAAAGAAGCTTACTTTGAAACTTCTTGGTGAAGTGTGAATTCATCTCACAGAGTTACACTTATGCTTTCTGGAATAGTCCATTAAGACTGTCTTTGAGGAACCTGAGAAGGGCTACTTTGTATCGCATTCAGGCCTACACTGGGAAAGGAAATATCATCAGCTCAAAACGTGAGAGAAGCTTTCTGAAAAACGTCTTTGTGATCTGTGAATTCATCTCACAGAGTTACAGCTTTGATGTCAGGAAGCAGTTTGCTAAAACTCTTATCGTGGAATTTGCAAAGTGATATTTGGGAGCCCTTTTGGGCCTACTGTGAAAAAGGAAATATCCTCAGATAATAACTAGAGAGAAGCTATCTGAGAGATTGCTTTCTGATGTGTGACTTCATCACACAGAGATCCACCCTTCCCTTCTTGGGACAGTTTCCCTACACGGTTGTCGTGGATTCTGCAAAGTGATATTTGGGAGCTCATTGAGGCCTTTGGTGAAAAAGGAAATATCTTCAGATAAACACTGGAAAGAAGCCTTCTAGGAAAATGCACTTCGATGTATGAATGCAACTCACAGAGTTACACGATTCTCTTCAGGGATCAGTTTGCTGACACAGTTTTCTTGAAATCTACAAGGGGGTACTTCTTAGCCCAGTGAAGCTTACGGTGACAAAGGAAATATCCTCAGATGAAAACTAGAAAGAAGCTTTCTTTGAAACCTCTTGGTGATGTGTGAATTCATCTCACAGAGTTACCCTTCTGTTTCCTGCAACAGTCCATTAACACAGTCTTTGAGGAACCTGAGAAGGGCTACTTTGATTGCATTGAGGCCTATGCTGATAAAGGAATTATCATCAGTTTAAAACGTGAAAGAAGCTTTCTGAGAAACTTCTTTGTGTCTGTGAATTCATCTCACACATTTATAGCTTAGACCTCAGGAGGCAATTTGCTAACACTCTTTGTGGAAGCTGCAAAGTGATATTTGGGAGCCCATTGGGGCCCATTGTGAAAAAGGAAATATCCTCAGATAATAACTAGAGAGAAGCTCTCTGAGAGATTGCTTTCTGATGTGTGACTTCATCACACAGAGTTCCACCCTTCCCTTATTGGAACAGTTTGCTAACACTGTTTTCATGGATTCTGAAAAGTGATATTTGGGAGCTCATTGAGGTCTGTGGTGAAAAAGGAAATATCTTCAGATAAAAACTGGAAGGAAGCCTTCTGGGAAAATGCAGTTCGATGTATGAATGCAACTCACAGAGTTACATGGTTCTCTTCAGTGATCAGTTTCCTAACACAGTTTCTTGAAATCTGCAATGGGATACTTGTTAGCTCAATAAAGCTTACGGTGAAAAAAGAAATATCTTTCAGATGTAAACTAGAAAGAATTTTCCTAGAAACTTCTTGATGATGTGTGAATTCACCTCACAGAGTTACACTTATGTTTCCGGGAACAGTCCATTAACACTGTCTTCGAGGAATCTGAGAAAGGCTACTTTGGATCACATTGAGGCCTACGCTGCTAAAGGATAATCCATCAGTTCAAAACGTGAAAGAAGCTTTCTGAGATACTACTTTGTGATCTGTGAATTCATCTCACAGATTTACAACATAGTCCTCATGAAGCAGATTGCTAACACTCTTTTTGTGGAATCTGCAAAGTGATATTTGGGAGCCCTTTGGCGTCCATTGTGAAAAAGGAAATATCCTCAGATAATAACTAGAGAGAAGCTTTCTGAGAGATTGCTTTCTGAGGTTCGACTTCATCACACTGCGTTCCACCCTTCCCTTCTTTGAACAGTTTGCTATCACTGTTGTCGTGGATACTGCAAAGTGATATTTGGGAGCTCATTGAGGGCTACAGTGAAAAAGGAAATATCTTCAGATAAAAACTGGAAAGAAGCCTTCGGAGAAAATGCACTTCGATATATCAATGCAACTCACAGAGTTACAACTTTCTCTTCAGTGATCAGTTTGCTAACACAGTTTTCTTGAAATCTGCAATGGGAAACTTCTTAGCGCAATGAATCTTACGGTGACAAATTATATATCCTCAAATGAAAACTAAAATGAAGCCTTCTTAGAAATTTCTTGGGGATGAGTGAATTCATCTCACAGAGTGAAATTTATGTTTCCTGGAAAAGTCCACTAACACTTTCTTTGAGGAATGTGAGAAGGGCTACTTTGGATCGCAATGAGGTCTTCGTTGATAAGGAAATATCATCAGTTCAAAACGTGAAAGAAGCGTTCTGAGAAACTTCTTTGTGATCTGTGAATTCATCTCAGAGAGTTACAAGTTGTCCTCATGATGCAGTTTTCTAACACTCTTTTCGTGGAATCTGAAAAGTGATATTTGGGATCCCTTTGGGGTCCATTGTGAAAAAGGAAATATCATCAGATAATAACTAGAGAGAAGCTTCCTGAGAGATTGCTTTCTGAGGTGTGACTTCCTCACACAGATTTCACCCTTCTCTTCTTTGAACAGTTTGCTAACACACTTGTCGTGGTTTTCTGCAAAGTGATATTTTGTAGCTCATTGAGGGCTATGGTGAAAAGGAAATGTCTTCAGATAAAAACTGGATAGAAGCCTTCGGGGAAAATGCACTTCGATGTATGAATGCAACTCACAGAGTTACACGTTTCTCTTCAGTGATCAGTTTCCAAACAGAATTTTTTTGAAATCTGCAATGGGATATTTCTTAGCGCAATGAAGCTTATGGTGACAAAGGAAATATCCTCCGATGAAAACTAGAAAGAAGCTTTCTAAGAAACTTCTTGGTGATGTGTGAATTCATTTCACAGAGTTACACTTTTGTTTCCTGGAACAGTCCATTAACACTGTCTTTGAGGGACCAGCGAAGGGATACTTTCCATCGCATTGACGCCTACAATGATAAAGGAAAGATGATCAGTTCAAAACGTGAAAGAAGCTTCTTAGAAACTTCTTTGTGATAAGTGAATTCATCTCACAGAGTTACAAGTTTCTCCTCATGAAACAGTTTGCTAACACTCTTTTCGTGGAATCTGGAAAGTGATATTTGGGAGTCCGTTGGGGCCCATTGTGAAAAAGGAAATATCCT